>NC_133372.1:18019894-18220667 GCF_049309525.1 Garra rufa | reverse complement strand
CTCAACAAAATTTGTGTCATTTTTGCCTTTTTCAGGTGTCGTACTTGAACGAACTCCTCCTACAGATTTATTCGGATCAACACCAAATTTGCAGAGTCTAGTCTAAAGCCCTTTGTGACGTTAAATTGTGAAGATCTAGAGTTTTCATCGGAGGGCGTGTCCGTGGCGGCCTCGCAAATTTCGATGTTTCGCCATGAAAAAGGAAGTTGCTATAACTCAGGCATACAATGTCCTATCTGTCCCAAACTTCACATGTGTGATAACACTCCTGACCTGAAGACATCTACATGCCCATATTCAGTTATAGTCATAGCGCCACCTGCAGGCAACAGGAAGTGTCATGCTGTACTCTACAACCAACCTCCTCCTAGAGATTTATTCAGATCAACACCAAAATCGGTCAGTCTAATATAAAGGCCGTAGCGATGTAAAATTGTGAAGATCTTGAGTTTTCGGTAAAGGGCGTGTCCGTGGCGGCCTGACAAATTTCGAGGTCTCGCCATGGATATAAAACTTGTTATAACTCAGCCATAAAATGTCCGATTTGCCTCAAACTTCACATATTAGATAAGAGTCCTGGCCTGAACACATCTGAAGGCCAATATTCTATTATAATCACAGCGCCACCTGTTGGCAACAGGAAATGACTTGTATCAAACTCCTCCTAGAGATTTAATGATATCAACATTATATTTGGTCAGTCTGGATCTAGAGGCCTTAGAGATGTTAAATTGCGAAGATCTTGAGTTTTCGTTAAAGGGCGTGTCTGTGGCGGCGTGACAAAGTTTGATGTTTCGCCATGGACATAGAAGTTGTTATAACTCAGCCATAAAATGTCCGATCTGCCTCAAACTTCACAGGTTTGGTAAGAGTCCTGGCCTGAAGACACCTAAAGGCCAATATTCAGATATTATCATAGCGCCACCTGTTGGCAGCAAGATATATCATGTCTTTCACTAACTCAAACATACCAAGGTCAATCTGCACCAAACTTCATATGTTTGATGAAAGTGGTGGCCTGAACACATCTACATGCCAATAATCAGTTATAGGCATAGCGCCACCAGCTGGCAGCAGGAAATTTGGCACATTTAAGTGACTTTGACATATTTCTCCTATTTTTACTGTATTAAAAGCATACTACCCACCATTTGCTGTGTTCCTAAAGCCACCGGTCGGCGGTGAGCCCGTGTGCGAGGGCCCGTTCATCGCTGCTTGCAGCTTTAATTATTATTATTATTCTTCTCCAAAAATGAATCGCATTTTTGAGGGCTTAGACATACCCGAAAACTCATGAAACTTCGCACACACATCAGACCTGGCGAAAATTTACGTCTGATATGGGTTGCAGAAGTGGGTGTGGCAAAATGGCTCGATAGCGCCACCTTTACACGTTCCGCGGTGTGCGCTTTCAGTTGTGATTCACGTACATGCACGAAAATCGGTACACACATCTAGCTCACCAATACCTACAAAAAAGCCTCTTGGAGCAAAATTTGACACCCAACAGGAAGTCGGTTATTTTTAATTGTCTTAGCAAAATTTGTGTAATTTTTGCCATTTTCAGGCGTCGTACTTGAACGAACTCCTCCTAGAGATTTATTCGGATCAACGGCAAATTTGGTGAGTCTAATCTAAAGCCCTTTGTGACGTTAAATTGCGAAGATCTAGAGTTTTCATCGGAGGGCGTGTCCGTGGCGGCCTGGCAAAATTTCGATGCTTCGCCATGAAAAAGGAAGTTGCTATAACTCAGGCATAAAATGCCCGATCTGCCCCAAACTTCACATGTGTGATAACACTCCTGACCTGATGACATCTACATGCCCATATTCAGTTTTACTCATAGCGCCACCTGCTGGCACCAGGAAGTGTCATGCTGTACTCTGCAACAAACTCCTCCAAAAGATTTAATCAGATCAACACCAAAATCTGTCAGTCTAATATAAAGGCCTTAATGATGTTAAATTGCTAAGATCTTGAGTTTTCGTTGAAGGGTGTGTCCGTGGCGACCTGGCAAATTTCGTGGTCTCGCCATGGATATAAAACTTGTTATAACTCAGCCATAAAATGTCCGATTTGCCTCAAACTTCACATGTTCGATAAGAGTCCTGGCCTGAACCAATCTGAAGGCCTATATTCTATTATAATCACAGCGCCACCTGTTGGCAATAGGAAATGACTTGTACCAAACTCCTCCTAGAGATTTAATGATATCAACATTATATTTGGTCAGTCTGATCTCGAGGCCTTAGAGATGTTAAATTGTGAAGATCTTGAGTTTTCGTTAAAGGGCGTGTCCGTGGCGGCCTGACAAAGTTTGATGTTTCGCCATGGACATAAAAGTTGTTATAACTCAGCCATAAAAATGTCCGATCTGCCTCAAACTTCACATGTTTGGTAAAAGTCCTGGCCTGAAGACATCTAAAGGCCAATATACAGATATTATTATAGCGCCACCTATTGGCAGCAGGATATATCATATCTTGCACTAACTCACACATACCAAGGTCAATCTGCACCAAACTTCATATGTTTGATCAAAGTGCTGGCCTGAACACATCTACATGCCAATAATCAGTTATAGGCATAGCGCCACCAGCTGGCAGCAGGAAGTTTGGCACATTTAAGTGACTTTGATCTATTTTTCCTACATTTACTGTATTAAAAGCATACTGCCCACCGTTTGCTGTGTTCCTAAAGCCACCGGTCGGCGGTGAGCCCGTGTGCGAGGGCCCGTTCATCGCTGCTTGCAGCTTTAATTATTATTATTATTATTATTTATTATTATTATTATTCTCCAAAATGAATCGCATTTTTGAGGGCTTAGACATACCCGAAAACTCATGAAACTTCGCACACACATCAGACCTGGCGAAAATTTACGTCTGATATGGGTTGCAGAAGTGGGTGTGGCAAAATGGCTCGACAGCGCCACCTTTACACGTTCCGCGGTGTGCGCTTCAGTTGTGATTCACGTACATGCACGTAAATCGGTACACACCATGTAACACACCAATACCTACAAAAAAGCCTCTTGGAGCAAAATCCGGAACCCAACAGGAAGTCGGTTAATATTAATATTCTCAACAAAAATTTGTGTCATTTTTGCCATTTTCAGGCGTCGTACTTGAACGAACTCCTCCTAGAGGTTTATTTGGATCAACACCAAATTTTCAGAGTCTAGTCTAAAGCCCTTTGTGACGTTAAATTGTGAAGATCTAGAGTTTTTATCGGAGGGCGTGTCCATGGCGGCCTCGCAAATTTCGATGTTTCGCCATGAAAAAGGAAGTTGCTATAACTCAGGCATACAATGTCCGATCCGTCCCAAACTTCACATGTGTGATAACAATCCTGACCTGATGACATCTACATGCCCATATTCAGTTATAGTCATAGCGCCACCTGCAGGCAACAGGAAGTGTCATGCTGTACTCTGCAACAAACTCCTCCAAGAGATTTTATCAGATCAACACCAAAATCGGTCAGTCTAATAAAAAGGCTTTAGCGATATTAAATTGCGAAGATCTTGAGTTTTCGTTGAAGGGCGTGTCCGTGGCGGCCTGGCAAATTTCGAGGTCTCGCCATGGATAATACACTTGTTATAACTCAGCCATAAAATGTCCGATTTGCCTCAAACTTCACATGTTCGATAAGAGTCCTGGCCTGAACCAATCTGAAGGCCAATATTCTATTATAATCACAGCGCCACCTGTTGGCAACAGGAAATTACTTGTATCAAACTCCTCCTAGAGATTTAATGATATCAACATTATATTTGGTCAGTCTGATCTAGAGGCCTTAAAGATGTTAAATTGCGAAGATCTTGAGTTTTCGTTAAAGGGCGTGTCTGTGGCTGCATGACAAAGTTTGATGTTTCGCCATGGACATAGAAGTTGTTATAACTCAGCCATAAAATGTCCGATCTGCCTCAAACTTCACAGGTTTGGTGAGAGTCCTGGCCTGAAGACACCTAAAGACCAATATTCAGATATTATCATAGTGCCACCTGTTGGCAGCAGGATATATCATATCTTTCACTAACTCAAACATACCAAGGTCAATCTGCACCAAACTTCATATGTTTGATGAAAGTGGTGGCCTGAACACATCTACATGTCAATAATCAGTTATAGGCATAGCGCCACCAGCTGGCAGCAGGAAATTTGGCACATTTAAGTGACTTTGACATATTTCTCCTATTTTTACTGTATTAAAAGCATACTACCCACCATTTGCTGTGTTCCTAAAGCCACCGGTCGGCGGTGAGCCCGTGTGCGAGGGCCCGTTCATCGCTGCTTGCAGCTTTAATTATTAGGGCCCGAGCACCGATGGTGTGAGGACCCTATTGGATCTGCTTCGTTTATTATTAGGGCCCGAGCACCGATGGTGTGAGGACCCTATTGAATCTGCTCCGTTTATTATTATTATTATTATTATTATTATTCTTCTTATCCGGAATGAATCGCATTTTTGAGGGCCTAAACATACCCGAAAACTAACGAAACTTTGCACACACATCAGACCTGGCGAAAATGGACATCTGATATGGGTTGCAGAAGTGGGTGTGGCAAAATGGCTCAATAGCGCCACCTTTACACGTTCCACGGTGTGCGCATTCAGCTGTGATTATCGTACATGCACAAAAATCGGTACACACATGTAACACACCAATACCTACAAAAAAGCCTCTTGAGATAAAATCCGAAACCCAACAGGAAGTCGGTTATTATTAATTTTCTCAGCAAAATTTGTGTCATTTTTGCCATTTTCAGGTGTCATACTTGAACGAACTCCTCCTAGAGATTTATTCCGATCAACACCAAATTTGGTGAGTCTAATCTAAAGCCCTTTGTGACGTTAAATTGTGAAGATCTAGAGTTTTCATCGGAGGGCGTGTCCGTGGCGGCCTCGCAAATTTCGATGTTTCGCCATGAAAAAGGAAGTTGCTATAACTTAGGCATAAAATGTCCGATCTTTACCAAACTTCACATGTGTGATAACACTCCTGACCTGAAGACATCTACATGCCCATATTCAGTTATAGTCATAGCGCCACCTGCAGGCAACAGGAAGTGTCATGCTGTACTCTACAACAAACTCCTCCTAGAGATTTATACAGATCAACTCCAAAAACGGTCAGTCTAATATAAAGGCTTTAGCGATGTTAAATTGTAAAGATCTTGAGTTTTCGGTAAAGGGCGTGTGCGTGGCGGCCTGACAAATTTCGAGGTCTCGCCATGGATATAAAACTTGTTATAACTCAGCCATAAAATGTCCGATTTGCCTCAAACTTCACATATTCGATAAAAGTCCTGGCCTGAACACATCTCAAGGCCAACATTCTATTATAATCACAGCGCCACCTGTTGGCAACAGGAAATGACTTGTATCAAACTCCTCTTAGAGATTTAATGATATCAACATTATATTTGGTCATTCTGATCTAGAGGCCTTAAAGATGTTAAATTGCGAAGATCTTGAGTTTTCGTTAAAGGGCGTGTCCGTGGCGGCCTGACAAAGTTTGATGTTTCGCCTTGGACATAGAAGTTGTTATAACTCAGCCATAAAATGTCCGATCTGCCTCAAACTTCACAGGTTTGGTAAGAGTCCTGGCCTGAAGACACCTAAAGGCCAAAATTCAGATATTATCATAGCGCCACCTGTTGGCAGCAGGATATATCATATCTTTCACTAACTCAAACATACCAAGGTCAATCTGCACCAAACTTCATATGTTTGATGAAAGTGGTGGCCTGAACACATCTACATGCCAATAATCAGTTATAGGCATAGCGCCACCAGCTGGCAGCAGGAAATTTGGCATATTTAAGTGACTTTGACATATTTCTCCTATTTTTACTGTATTAAAAGCATACTACCCACCATTTGCTGTGTTCCTAAAGCCACCGGTCGGCGGTGAGCCCGTGTGCGAGGGCCCGTTCATCGCTGCTTGCAGCTTTAATTATTATTATTATTATTATTCTCCAAAATGAATCGCATTTTTGAGGGCTTAGACATACCCGAAAACTCATGAAACTTCGCACACACATCAGACCTGGCGAAAATTTACGTCTGATATGGGTTGCAGAAGTGGGTGTGGCAAAATGGCTCGATAGCGCCACCTTTACACGTTCCGCGGTGTGCGCTTTCAGTTGTGATTCACGTACATGCACGAAAATCGGTACACACATGTAGCTCACCAATACCTACAAAAAAGCCTCTTGGAGCAAAATTTGACACCCAACAGGAAGTCGGTTATTTTTAATTTTCTTAGCAAAATTTGTGTAATTTTTGCCATTTTCAGGCGTCATACTTGAACGAACTCCTCCTAGAGATTTATTCGGATCAACGGCAAATTTGGTGAGTCTAATCTAAAGCCCTTTGTGACGTTAAATTGCGAAGATCTAGAGTTTTCATCGGAGGGCATGTCCGTGGCGGCCTGGCAAATTTCGATGCTTCGCCATGAAAAAGGAAGTTGCTATAACTCAGGCATAAAATGCCCGATCTACCCCAAACTTCACATGTGTGATAACACTCCTGACCTGATGACATCTACATGCCCATATTCAGTTTTACTCATAGCGCCACCTGCTGGCACCAGGAAGTGTCATGCTGTACTCTGCAACAAACTCCTCCAAAAGATTTAATCAGATCAACACCAAAATCGGTCAGTCTAATAAAAAGGCTTTAGCGATGTTAAATTGCGAAGATCTTGAGTTTTCGTTGAAGGGTGTGTCCGTGGCGGCCTGGCAAATTTCGTGGTCTCGCCATGGATATAAAACTTGTTATAACTCAGCCATAAAATGTCCGATTTGCCTCAAACTTCACATGTTCGATAAGAGTCCTGGCCTGAACCAATCTGAAGGCCTATATTCTATTATAATCACAGCGCCACCTGTTGGCAATAGGAAATGACTTGTACCAAACTCCTCCTAGAGATTTAATGATATCAACATTATATTTGGTCAGTCTGATCTCGAGGCCTTAGAGATGTTAAATTGTGAAGATCTTGAGTTTTCGTTAAAGGGCGTGTCCATGGCGGCCTGACAAAGTTTGATGTTTCGCCATGGACATAAAAGTTGTTATAACTCAGCCATAAAATGTCCGATCTGCCTCAAACTTCACATGTTTGGTAAAAGTCCTGGCCTGAAGACATCTAAAGGCCAATATACAGATATTATTATAGCGCCACCTATTGGCAGCAGGATATATCATATCTTGCACTAACTCACACATACCAAGGTCAATCTGCACCAAACTTCATATGTTTGATCAAAGTGCTGGCCTGAACACATCTACATGTCAATAATCAGTTATAGGCATAGCACCACCAGCTGGCAGCAGGAAGTTTGGCACATTTAAGTGACTTTGATCTATTTTTCTTACATTTACTGTATTAAAAGCATACTGCCCACCGTTTGCTGTGTTCCTAAAGCCACCGGTCGGCGGTGAGCCCGTGTGCGAGGGCCCGTTCATCGCTGCTTGCAGCTTTAATTAGGGCCCGAGCACCGATGGTGTGAGGACCCTATTGGAATTGCTCCGTTTATTATTATTATTATTATTCTCAAAATGAATTGCATTTTTGAGGGCCTAAACATACACGAAAACTCATGAAACTTTGCACAAACATCAAACCTGGCGAAAATTTACGTCTGATATGGGTTGCAGAAGTGGGTGTGGCAAAATGGCTCGACAGCGCCACCTTTAGACGTTCAGCGGTGTGCGCTTTCAGCTGTGATTCACGTACATGCACGGAAATCGGGACTCACATGTAACACACCAATACCTACAAAAAAGCCTCTTGGAGCAAAATCCGGAACCCAACAGGAAGTCGGTTAATATTAATATTCTCAACAAAATTTGTGTCATTTTTGCCATTTTCAGGCGTCGTACTTGAACGAACTCCTCCTAGAGGTTTATTCGGATCAACGCCAAATTTGCTGAGTCTAGTCTAAAGCCCTTTGTGACGTTAAATTGTGAAGATCTAGAGTTTTCATTGGAGGGCGTGTCCATGGCGGCCTCGCAAATTTCGATGATTCGCCATGAAAAAGGAAGTTGCTATAACTCAGGCATACAATGTCCTATCTGTCCCAAACTTCACATGTGTGATGACATTCCTGACCTGATGACATCTACATGCCCATATTCAGTTTTACTCATAGCGCCACCTGCTGGCAACAGGAAGTGTCATGCAGTACTCTGCAACAAACTCCTCCAAGAGATTTTATCAGATCAACACCAAAATCGGTCAGTCTAATAAAAAGGCTTTAGCAATGTTAAATTGCGAAGATCTTGAGTTTTCGTTGAAGGGCGTGTCCGTGGCGGCCTGACAAATTTCGAGGTCTCGCCATGGATATAAAACTTGTTATAACTCAGCCATAAAATGTCCGATTTGCCTCAAACTTCACATATTTGATAAGAGTCCTGGCCTGAACACATCTGAAGGCCAATATTCTATTATAATCACAGCGCCACCTGTTGGCCACAGGAAATGACTTGTATCAAACTCCTCCTAGAGACTTAATGATATCAACATTATATTTGGTCAGTCTGATCTAGAGGTCTTAGAGATGTTAAATTGCGAAGATCTTGAGTTTTCGTTAAAGGGCGTGTCTGTGGCGGCGTGACAAAATTTGATGTTTCGCCATGGACATATAAGTTGTTATAACTCAACCATAAAATGTCCAATCTGCCTCAAAATTCACAGGTTTGGTAAGAGTCCTGGCCTGAAGACACCTAAAGGCCAATATTCAGATATTATCATAGCGCCACCTGTTTGCAGCAGGATATATCATATCTTTCACTAACTCAAACATACCAAGGTCAATCTGCACCAAACTTCATATGTTTGATGAAAGTGCTGGCCTGAACACATCTACATGCCAATAATCAGTTATAGGCATAGCGCCACCAGCTGGCAGCAGGAAATTTGGCACATTTAAGTGACTTTGACATATTTCTCCTATATTTATGGTATTAAAAGCATACTGCCCACCATTAGCTGTGTTCCTAAAGCCACCGGTCAGCGGTGAGCCCGTGTGCGAGGGCCCGTTCATCGCTGCTTGCAGCTTTAATTATTATTATTATTCTTCTCCAAAATGAATCGCATTTTTGAGGGCTTAGACATACCCGAAAACTCATGAAACTTCGCACACACATCAGACCTGGCGAAAATTTACGTCTGATATGGGTTTCAGAAGTGGGTGTGGCAAAATGGCTCGACAGCGCCACCTTTACACGTTCCGCGGTGTGCGCTTTCAGCTGTGATTCACGTACATGCACGGAAATCGGTACACACATGTAACACACCAATACCTACAAAAAAGCCTCTTGGAGCAAAATCCGGAACCCAACAGGAAGTCGGTTAATATTAATATTCTCAACAAAATTTGAGTCATTTTTGCCATTTTCAGGCGTCGTACTTGAACGAACTCCTTCTAGAGGTTTATTCGGATCAACACCAAATTTGCAGAGTCTAGTCTAAAGCCCTTTGTGACGTTAAATTGTGAAGATCTAGAGTTTTCATCAGAGGGCGTGTCCGTGGCGGCCTCGCAAATTTCGATGTTTCGCCATGAAAAAGGAAGTTGCTATAACTCAGGCATACAATGTCCGATCCGTCCCAAACTTCACATGTGTGATAACACTCCTGACCTGATGACATCTACATGCCCATATTCAGTTTTACTCATAGCGCCACCTGCTGGCAACAGGAAGTGTCATGCTGTACTCTGCAACAAACTCCTCCAAGAGATTTTATCAGATCAACACCAAAATCGGTCAGTCTAATAAAAAGGCTTTAGTGATGTTAAATTGCGAAGATCTTGAGTTTTCGTTGAAGGGCGTGTCCGTGGCGGCCTGGCAAATTTCGAGGTCTCGCCATGGATAATACACTTGTAATAACTCAGCCATAAAATGTCCGATTTGCCTCAAACTTCACATGTTCGATAAGAGTCCTGGCCTAAACCAATCTGAAGGCCAATATTCTATTATAATCACAGCGCCACCTGTTGGCAACAGGAAATGACTTGTATCAAACTCCTCCTAGAGATTTAATGATATCAACATTATATTTGGTCAGTCTGATCTAGAGGCCTTAAAGATGTTAAATTGCGAAGATTTCAATTCGCAATTTCAGGGATGTCTAAAAAGCGCATGCAATGGAATTTGAAATACTCCTCCTAGACCTTTCCACCTGTGGCCACCAAACTCGGTCAGCATGATCTCAAGACATTGGGGACGCAAAATTGCCAGGGGATTTTTGATATCTCGAACGGTTTGGCCGTGGCGGGGCGACAAAATTATGGCGAGAAATGAGAAACAGGAAGTGTCTAATAACTTTAACACACTTTGTCTGATTTTGACCAAACTTCAGCAGTTTGTTCATCTTATGATGCCGATCACAGAGATGTGACTATTAGGAGTCAAAGTTATAGCGCCACCAACTGGCAGCACAAAGCGCAACGTTTTCTAAATGCTTTTAAATCAACCTCTTAATTTTACTCAATTTGCTTCAAACTTCTTCTCAATAATGTTGAAACACGGCCAATGAGAATCTGTGAATTGCATTATCGATAACTTTTATCATGTTGCCATGGCAACGTGTCAAACTTTAACTTTAGCTTTTTGTGTTTTCGAGCCACTTAAAATAATCAGAATTTCATGAAACTTCACACACACATCTGTATTAATGATATTTAGACACTGATAAAAGCCCATAAATGGGCGTGGAGCAGGCGCTCCATAGCGCCACCTTTTGACAAAAGTTGGGGGTTTAGTTTGTCCTACAGTCACCAAACTCGGTACATATATTGATCTCATCAAGCCAGAAACATTTCTAATTTACACCCATTAGCTAGGATCGACAGGAAGTCGGCTATTTTGATTTGAATGTGGATATTTGGAAAAATCAGGCTGTGGAATTTTATATACTTCTCTCGGGAAAACCAACCAATTCACACCAAACTTTTTTGACATGATGCCAACATTCTGAAGATTCTAAATTGCGAGCAGATTTAGGATATCTTGAACGGTGTTGATGTGGTGATTGATTGAAATCGGAGTAAAAAAAGATAGCCGTAATTTTATTATATCTTTAAAGTGCAGCATCCAAAGTCTTTGAAACTTTTTTCATACAGACTACTAGTCATTCTGATCAGACAACGTTCATTTCATAATTATACAATGATCTATGAATTAATGAAAATTAAAAAACAAATCTGATCCCTCTCTGCTCTGCACTTATGTGTGTGCGTGGTAAGTGGGTGTGTGTTTTTTGAGTGTTAGGGTGACAGTGGGGAGGGGGGATGGGTGGAAAGTGAGAGTCAGAGAGGAGGTGATAGAAGGGAATATTTAAACTCTTGGTTGTTTATTCATTAGGATGTGAATTAGGGCTGGGTATTGTGACCAATTTGGCAATTCGATTCAATTGTTATTTTTATGGTTTCGATTCGATTCAATTCGATTCGATATCGATTAGCTATCAATATTTCATTTAAAATGTTAGTTTTGCAGACATGGGATCACTATTTTGATATAAATGCTGGTAACTTAAAACTCCCCTACTTAAGTTTATTACTGAAATACACATCTACATTAATAATAGGGTGCACACAGTTGTTTATTTTAAACAACTTTTATTTTAAATGAATACTGTAACAAGAAGTCATAAATATGTGCATCCAATGTACACCATGTAAACAAACTGCAAAATGCACATTACTGTAAAAAAATAAAAAGACTAAATGTGCAACAGTGAAATCTATTAAGAACTTCAAACATGTTTAAGAATTTTTTTTTTTTTTCTAAATTCAAATCAGGCCCATCATAAAGCCCTTGTCTGCATATACAAAACATTCTAACTGTCCATAAAACTAACAGTTCTTAACTACAGCCTAATAATTTTTGGTCACCAGATTTTTTTTGCAAAAAATTTACACCCATTAGCTACGACCAACAGGAAGTCAGCTATTTTGATTTGAATGTGGATTTTTGGAAAAATATAGCTGAATAAATTCATATCACTCATAGCAGAATCAGACACCAAACTTTGTCAACATGGTGCCAAGATACTGAAGATGTTAAAATGTGAACGGCTTTGGGATATCTTGAACGGTGTTGATGTGGTGATTTATGAATGTAACAGTAAAAAAGATCGAGAGTTATTTCCATATATCTTTAAATTGCATTATTCTAACTCATCAAAACTTTTTACATATAAAGAACAAGAAATTCTTAGGAAATACGTGTAGTTTCAAAATGTTATCATGCTCAGAGGCCCCAAAAACATTAAAAGTGTCATATAAATTGTCAGATTAAAGCTCTAGTACCAGGGATGAACACTAGAGGTCCTCATAAGATAAGGAATCGTTTGAACAATAATGTCTCAGTGTATAAGAATGAAAATAATCCATAGAATCAGTTGATATATACCGTTCTGTCAGTGTACTTTTACATAATTATTTTGTATAGGTGCTTAAAGAGCATTAAAATCTTTTTTTTAATCTTTTAAGGAAAAATTATATGATTTATATACATATATAGACTCTCACTGATAGAACAAAAAATCTTATAAGTATGACACTATACTGCTCAGTTCACTTAATTAGAATGAGAAACAAATACATCAACTAAGTTAATATGTATTTATTTTTAATATATTTGTTTATAATTATTTCACAGATGCTTATGGATCATTAAAATAATATTTAAAAATGGTTGTAGATCATAAAACATGGTAACTATTTAAAATAGGGTCTTTTTTGTTAACAATGGTTAATGAACTAACACACGAACGAACAACGAACAATATATTTGTACTCGATTTTCTTCAAACTTCATCAGAATGATGTAAAAACACGGCCGATGAGAGTCTGTAAAGGCGTCTCTGATGCATCAAATGCTGTTGCCATGGCAAATAAATAAAAATACAAAATACATTCAAATATTTGTTTCCTGGGTTTTTGAGGCAGAGAGCGTGCCTAGAATTTCATTTTCCATTTTCAATTTTCAATGATTTATTATATATTTAAAGTGCAGCATCCTAAGTCTTTGAAACTTTTTTCATACAAATAACTATTCATTCTGATTAAACACAGTTCATTTCATAATTATACAAAACTCCACGAATGAAAGAAAATTAAAAAACATATCTGATCTC
Source organism: Garra rufa (assembly GCF_049309525.1). Taxonomy (NCBI): domain Eukaryota; kingdom Metazoa; phylum Chordata; class Actinopteri; order Cypriniformes; family Cyprinidae; genus Garra; species Garra rufa. The sequence goes on along the minus strand of NC_133372.1, from coordinate 18,207,511 downwards.
ACTCTGCTCTGCACTCTATGTGTGTGTTTGTGTGGTAAGTGGCTGAGTGTAAGGAGGGGGGATGGGTGGCAAGAGAAAGAGTCAGACAGGAGGAGAGACAGTTAGGGTTAGTCCAAAGAGTTACTGTGAATGCATGTGCCAACTGGGCACCGTTTTCCTGATGCTATCGGGATGGCGACTGCCAGACGTCGAGGGCCCGGTCAACGCTGCTTGCAGCTTTAATTATTATTATTTATTTTTTTTCAATGTTTTGGGGGATTTCGGGGGCCTTAACATACACGAAAACTCTTGAAACTTTGCACACACATTGGAACCTGCGGCCATCAGGGCCGGACAGACTTTGACATGGGGGGGTCACCTGGGGGGGGCATGGCACAGCGTTAAAAATTGCGACTTTTGAAGGGCTCTGGAGCGCACAACGGTTGACCAACAGTCACCAAAATTCATACACATATAGACCTCATCGGGCCGAACAAATTTCACACTCATAGTCCGTGCTTCGCCAAACAGGAAGTCGGCTATTCAGGGATGTCTAAAAAGTGCATGCAATGGAATTTGAAATACTCCTACTAGGCCTTTCCACCGATGGCCACCAAACTCGGTCAGCATGATTTCAAGACATTGGGGACGCAAAATTGCCAGGGGATTTTTGATATCTCGAACGGTTTGACCGTGACGGGGCGACAAATTTATGGCGAGAAATGAGAAACAGGAAGTGCCTAATAACTTTGACATACTTTGTCTGATTTTGACCAAACTTCAGCAGTTTGTTCATCGTCTGATGCCGATCACAGAGATGGGACTATTATGAGTCAAAGTTATAGCGCCACCAACTGGCAGCAGAAAGCGTGACGTTTTTGAAACGCTTTAAACTCAGCCTCTTAATTTTACTCAATTTGCTTCAAACTTCATCCCAATAATGTCAAAACACGACCGATAAGAATCTGTGAAGGGCGTTATCCATAACTTTTATCATGTTGCCATGGCAACGTGTCAAACTTTAACTTTAGTTTTTTGTGTTTTTGAGCCACTTAAAATGCTTAGAATTTCATGAAACTCAACACACACATCTGTATTAATGACAGTTAAACACTGATAAAAGCCCATAAATGGGCGTGGAGCAGGCGCTCCATAGCGCCACCTTTTGACAAAAGTTGGGGGGTTACTTTGTCCTACAGTCACCAAACTCGGTACATATATTGGACTCATCAAGCCGGACAACTTTCTAATTTACACCCATTAGCTACGACCAACAGGAAGTCAGCTATTTTTATTTAAATATGGATTTTTGGAAAAATCAAGCTGTGGAATTTGAAATACTCCTCCTAGACCTTTCCACCGATGGCCACCAAACTCGGTCAGCATGATCTCAAGATATTGGGAAAGCAAAATTGCCAGGGGATTTTTGGTATCTCGAACGGTTTGGCCTTGGCAGGGCGACAAATTATGGCGAGAAATGAGAAACAGGAAATGTCTAATAATTTTGACACACTTTATCTGATTTTGACCAAACTTAAGCAGTTTGTTCGTCGTATGATACCGATCACAGAGATGTGACTATTATGAGTCAAAGTTATAGCGCCACCAACTGGCAGCAGGAAGTGTGTTGCTTGCAAAACGCTTTTAAATCAACCTCTTAATTTTACTCAATTTGCTTCAAACTTCATCAGAATAATATCAAAACACGGCCGATGAGAATCTGTGAAGGGGTCCTTGATACATCAAATGCTGTTGCCATGGCAACATGTCAAACTTTAACATTTATTTCCTGTGTTTTTAAATATAGCTGTGAATAAATTCATATCACTCATAGCAGAATCAGACAGTTCACACCAAACTTTGTCAACATGATGCCAAGATACTGAAGATGTTAAATTGTGAACGGCTTTGGGACATCTTGAACGGTGTTGATGTGGTGATTTATGAAAGTAACAATAAAAAAGATGAAGAGTTATTTTCATATATCTTTAAATTGCATTATTCTAACTCATCAAAACTTTTTACATATAAAGAACAAGAAATTCTTAGGAAATACGTGTAGTTTCAAAATGTTATCATGCTCAGAGGCCCCAAAAACATTAAAAGTGTCACATAAATTTGTCAGATTAAAGCTCTAATACCAGGGATGAACACTAGAGGTCCTCATAAGATAAGGAATCGTTTGACCTCTAATGCTATTTAGCTCATTCTCAGTGTATAAGAGTGAAAATAATCCATAGAATCAGTTGATATAGACTGTACTGTCAGTGTACTTTTACATAATTATTTTGTATAGGTGCTTAAAGAGCATTAAAATCTTTTTTTAATCTTTTAAGGAAAAATTATATGATTTATATGCATATATACAATCTCACTGATAGAATAAAAAATCTTATAAGCATGACACTATACTGCTCAGTTCACTTAATTAGAATGAGAAACAAATACATCAACTAAGTTAATATGTATTTATTTTTAATATATTTGTTTATAATTATTTCACAGATGTTTATAGATCATTAAAATAATATTTAAAAATGGATGTAGATCATAAAACATGGTAACTATTTAAAATAGGGTCTCTTTTGTTAACATTGGTTAATGAACTAACACACAAACGAACAACGAACAATATATTTGTACTCGATTTTCTTCAAACTTCATCAGAATGATGTAAAAACACGGCCGATGAGAGTCTGTAAAGGCGTCCCTGATGCATCAAATGCTGTTGCCATGGCAAATAAATAAAAATACAAAATACATTCAAATATTTGTTTCCTGTGTTTTTGAGGCAGATAGCGTGCCTAGAATTTTATTTTCCATTTTAAATTTTCAATGATTTATTATATATTTAAAGTGCAGCATCCTAACTCTTTGAAACTTTTTTCATACAAATAACTATTCATTATGATTAAACACAGTTCATTTCATAATTATACAAAACTCCACGAATGAAAGAAAATTAAAAAACAAATCTGATCTCACTCTGCTCTGCACTCTATGTGTGTGTTTGTGTGGTAAGTGGCTGAGTGTAAGGAGGTGGGATGGGTGGTAAGAGAAAGAGTCAGACAGGAGGAGAGACAGTTAGGGTTAGTCCAAAGGGTTATTGTGAATGCATGTGCCAACTGGGCACCGTTTTCCTGATGCTATCGTGATGGCAACTGCCAGACGGCGAGGGCCCGGTCAACGCTGCTTGCAGCTTTAATTAAACTTTATTTATGAGACTATGCAACACTAACAAAACAGAGTTTTTAGCTTTATTTTATATTAATTACCAATAGATTAGCTGCCAAAACACCATGTGTTTTATCCTATTGGTTATTAATGTAAAATAAACGCTAAAAAGAAGCCTGTTTTGTAAGTGCGGTCATGGTACCAAAATAAAATAATAAGCGAAGAGCGCTGTTCAAACGGCTTTGTTTTATTTAATAATATTTTTCAAAACATAAAATTACCTGAATTAAAAAACAAAACAAAAAAACGAGTTTTGGAGAGGAGAAGGTAAAAAGCAATACAAAACAAATAATGTACAGGTTATGTTGCCATTCTGTGGTGTAAACGGTTTTGATACGAACTTTATTGTAAGTTGGGTTCCTTTAAGTAACGATCACATGGAAGGTGCACATTCCATGGTGACCGTTATGCTGTTCAAATGATGTTTGTGTATTAATGTTTGTGTTTTTTTTCATCTGTCCAGTAATGAAAACTGCTTAGTAGGAGGGGCTACAAACTGGAAACCAATGGTGTGTCTTCCTGAAAGGGGAGGAGAATAAAGCTGGAACTGTGTAATGGGCAAATAGCAACTGAGAGATTATGATTGGGTATTTTGAAAATGAAGGAGGAGTTTAAACTATTAAAGACTGACGAAATGTTTGGCGGGAAAAGAGAAAGAAAGAGGGGTGTGTTAGACTCGTAGCTAACTGTGTATACTTTCTTATGCCTGGAGTGAAATTGTGATTTTTCCTTTTTTTGGCTTGGATATGGATGTATAATTGACACTAGCTGTTACACTTTTCTTTTTGTATTTTTGCCACTGGGTAAATAAACCGAATTTTCCATGGACATCTTTGGAGTAGACTGCTTGTTTAGCCACTGCATCGACCACCTTACCACACATTCCTTTGCTCTCAAACTAAATGCAATGTAATAATAGGCCTTATTTAATAATAACATTAATAGTGCAGCATGCATCTAACTCTGGGTGAAAAGCTTATCATAAAATCGCAAAAATGAGTCTTGTTAAGAATGAATAGTACTCAAACACATTTGTGCACTCATTTATTTAGCCTATAAATTAAAAAAATATATATTTTAAGTATTATGACATAAACAGCTTATACTACTGTTTCAGCTATTAAAATAGTTCAGTTTTGCATGTAATGGCAAAAAGATTGTATTTCGTTTCTTTTTTTAAGTTAATTTAGAAAAACGTTTGGAGTATTTTTTGTTCGTTCAACATAAGTTTTTGTTTTTTAAAATAACGATCAGGTGGCCAGCGGCAGACAGTGAGTTCATCATTGCCTGTGTTTGATCAGTTTTGCCTTCTCAAATCATCACGACTTGCCGACAATTTTTGGCCAAGTATAAAACAATGTTAATTTCAACAATAAACTAATATAAATGTGTATATATTTACCGCGTTTTATTATATTGCCAATTAATGTAAAATAAACGCTAAAAAAAAGACTATTTTGTGTTTTCTGAGTCAGTGTTGAAAGGATAAAGTTGTTGATCCTGACTGGCCATTTCCAATTTGACGCGCCTTTAGAGAGAAATTAATCTTTACAGACTGTTTCTGTTTTCGAGTTGTTTTATTATTTCCTTAAGTAATAATAGCATTCTATATATACATGTAATTGTCTGTGAGGTATGTATTCGCTAAGAAACGCTCCTGTTGAGATGACAGAAAGGGCATCATGATTGGGTTTTTTTTTTTTTTTTTTTTTTTTTTTTTTTATATTGTGATGCACACAAATAAAAGTAGACCCTTTACAGCTCCGCCAGCCTTTATGTCCTGCAAAGCAGCTTAGCTTCCACTCTCCACCAGCGATTGTATATGTGCCTAATAATGCACATTTATATTATTTTAACGATGAAATTACATTGTTTTATACTTTAACTTTTTTAAGACTATATTTATATTTATTTTAGGCAAATCTTGATTATCTGAGAAGGCAAAATTGATCCAACACTGTCTGCCGCTGGCCGCCTGATCATTAATTTAAAAATCAAAAACTTATATTTAACCCTCTGGTGCTCTTCGTTTAGCAGTCACACGTGTGCTCTTCGCGGTCAGAAGTGACCGGACACCTGTAACGCATCCTGTAATTTTTTCAGTAAAACCATTCCAATTCATTTTTATTTAATAATATTTTTTCTTTTTTCTTTTGCATTTTGAGAGGGTTTTGTGGTAATAATGAATATTTATGCTGTAATTAATATCCATTTTTTTTGCCATTGTGAATAATAAAAAAAAAAAAAATTTTTTTTTTTTTTTTTTTTAATGAATGCAGTATTTCAGGTTGAAATAGAGACTTAGCCATTCAACACTAATTTTTGAAGGCAGATTAGTGCCATCTGTTGGTAAAAAACGAGAAAAACATCTGTAATGGCAGGTGTAACTTGATGCCTGTATAGTTCTCTACAAAGCAGCTTGTGAATTGCCTAGTTGTTTTTAGACAATTGATTCAGCATTTTTATTAGGTGGAATAGTTGAACATACATTTAAACAATCTCAAAGACTATTTCTTATCCAGTTTGGGATAGTTTTTTGTTATAAATATCATTTGAAGTGTTAATTTTTTGTATATGCAAGAGAGTGTGTGTCTTTTGCACTCTGGATATGTAATTTTTTTATACATATTTTTTTTTATTTTACATCTTCTCAATTTGCTGTGTTTCAGTTCATTTGTGCGTGTGTGTGTGTGTGTGTGTGTGTGTGTGTGTGTGTGTGTGTGTGTGTGTGGATGTGTGAGAAAGAGACAGAAAAATTCTGTACATTTTTGTATTTTTGTCGATTTCCCATTCATTTCCTGATGTCGGTCATTTTTGACCAAAGAGCACAAGTTTTTTTTTTTTTTTGGAATCGTGCCCTCATTTTTTGTGTGTGTCCATAAAAGTCACTGAATTTGGTACCGTTCTGATGAAGCTGTGATTTTAAAAAAAAAATTCAAAACCGAAAATGTTTTGGTCAAAAGTGACCGAATAGAGGTGAGTATATTATTGTGTTTGTGTGTGTGTTTGTGTGTGTGTGTGTGTGTGTGTGTGTGTGTGTGTGTGTCTGTCTGTGAATGGGTGTGTTTTAGAGTGTCACCCCTTCACTGCTGTGTACTTTTTTTCAGCATTGTGGAGGATTTGTAGATTGTACACACAAAAATTCTCTGAATATTTGTATTTTTGTCGATTTCCCATTCATTTCCTATGGTCGGTCATTTTAGACCGAAGAGCACAAGTGTAACTATTTTTTTACGACCACTTAGCCTGCTTGAATCATGCCCTCAATTTTTTTTTTTGTGTTGACATTCCAAATGGCATAAAAGTCACCGAGTTTCATATCATTCCGATTAAGCTGTGATTTTTAAAAATTCAAAACAGAAAATTTTTCGGTCAAAAGTGACCGAAGAGCACCAGAAAAAAAAAATGCTCCAAACCTTTTTTCTAAATTAACTTAATAAAAAAATGAAACGAAATATAGTCGCTTTGCCATTACAAAACAGAACTATTTTAATAGCTGAAACAATAGTATGCGCTGTTTTGGGGGGAAGGTGCTCTGTGACAATGCTCACGTTAATAATCCTGATAATAGTAATTATTATAATTATTATTTTAATTTGTAGACTAAATAAATGAGTGCACTTAAGACAGTAAACTGTTTATCATAATGAATGCTTTATTTTATAATAACCTTTTACAGTTTTGGAAATGTGTTTGTGTACTATTCATTCTTAACAAGACTCATTTTGGCGATTTTATGATAAAGCTTTTCACCCAGAGTTAGATGCATGCTGCACTATTAATGTTATTATTAAATAAGGCCTATACATTGCATTTAGTTTGAGAGCAAAGGAATGGCAACATAACCTGTACATTATTTGTGTTGTATTGCTTTTTACCTTCTCCTCTCCAAAACTCGTTTTTTTTTTTTGTTTTTTGTTTTTTAATTCAGGTAATTTTATATTTTGAAAAATATTATTAAATAAAACAAATCCGTTTGAACAGCGCTCTTCGCTTATTATTTTATTTTGGTACCATGACCGCACTTACAAAACAGGCTTCTTTTTAGCGTTTATTTTACATTAATAACCAATAGGATAAAACACATGGGCCCGGTTTCACAGACAAGGCTTAAGCCTAGTCCTAGACTAAAATGTAAGTCTGAGCTGTTTGAACTGAAAGAAACTTGCACTGACTGATCTTAAAATATATCGGTGTCTTTGTTTTGTCTCAAGATGCACACCAGTAATGTTTTTTTCTAAGCATGTTTATAAAAATTACTTAAATATCCTAATTGAACTATCTGCTAATTCTGGCTTAGTCTAAGCCCTGCTGTGAAACCGGGCCATGGTGTTTTGGCAGCTAATCTATTGGTGATTAATATAAAATAAAGCTAAAAACTCTGTTTTGTCAGTGTTGCATAGTCTCATATAGCCTACTACGAGAAATAAAGTTTAATAAATGCAAAACAATGCATCCAGCACTTAAACAGGTGTCCTGGTTGAATTTGGGGGCGGGGCCACAAATCCGTGAGAGCAGTTTACAAACTGTGGGAACGGATTGTGAAAGCGTGCGCACGGATTATGAATTTGTGGGTACGGATTCAAAATCCGAGGGTACGGTTTACAAAATCTGAGCGCACGGATTGGAAATTCGTGGGCACGGTTTGTTAATCCGTGGGCACGAATTGTTAAACCGAGGGAACAGTTTAAGAATTCGTGAGTACGGTTTATAAACTGAGGGAACGAATTGCAAAACCGTCCCCACGGATTAATTATTTTTCTTCTACAGGTGACGTAAGGGGCTCCGTACCCCAAAGAAACTGAAAAATAAATTTCATTGTTGCAGCATTGGGGAAATATAAGGCAGGTGAGAACAGCAAACAAGCTAACAAATGAGTGGGCTCCTGTAGGAGGAGTGAGAAAACTGCTGTGGCAATGATATAATGAAGTCAAGTCACCTTTATTTATATAGCACTTTTAACAATACAGATTGTGTCAAAGCAACTGCACAGTATTTAAACAGCACAATAGTGTGTAAGTAACGCATTATTGTAAATAATCAATTTTCAGTTAAAGGCAGTTCATCAATGAATTCAGTGATATCATCATCCAGTTCAGTTCAAATAGTATACGATATCGCTGGAAAGTGTCCCCAACTAAGCAAGCCAGAGGCGTCAGCGGCAAGGAACCAAAACTCCACAGGTGACAGAAATGGAGAAAAAAACCTTGGGAGAAACCAGGCTCAGTTGGGGGAACAGTTCTCCTCTGGCCAGATGAAACCAGCAGTTTTTACCAATGTCTGATTGTAGAGAACTCGTCAGGATCCCGTGGTGTGGCACAGATGGCCGTCTAGGTTGGCGAGTTCTTCATTGATGATCCGTCTCTGGAGCTCATCTGGTTGACATCCACGGCTATTGAAGTCATCTCCAGGTGGTGATCCATGATCTAAGCTGGGTACGGACTGGATCCGGGGGACTGCAGTGACCATCTGATCTGGATACAGGCTGGATCTGGTGGCTACGGTGACCTCGGAATAAGAATGAAACAGACTAATATTAGCGTAGATGCCATTCTTTTTACGATGCAACAAGTGCATCAGATGTTATGGGATGGGTTTTCTGTTCCGGTTGACCTAATTAATGCAGCCTAACAATCCTTTAACGGATTTGAGTTATAGGAATGTGTTAATGTTTTATGTGTAAGCCAGGTTAAAGAGATGTGTCTTTAATATAGATTTAAACTGACAGATTGTGTCTGCCTCCCGAACAGTGTTAGGTAGATTGTTCCAGAGTTTAGGCGCTAGATAAGAAAATGTGAGGTTATGAACGCATGAATTAATGTTTCAGCATTTGACATTGACAGCATAGGTCGTAATTTCGATATATTTTTAAGATGGAAAAATGCGGTTTTGCAAATGCTAGAAATGTGGCTTTCAAAGGAGAGATTGCTATCGAATAGGACGCCTTGGTTCCTAACTGATGACGACGAATTTACAGAGCAGCCATCTAGTATTAGACTGCATTTTAGGTTATTACTTGTGGAGGTTTTAGGTCCAATAATTAACACCTCTGGTTTTTTTTTTCAGAATTTAACAGCAAGAAGTTATTTGCCATCCAGTTTTTAATATCAGCTATGCATTCTGTTAGTTTTTCGAATCGATATGTTTTGCCGGGCTGCGAAGAAATATAGAGCTGAGTATCATCAGCGTAACAATGAAAGCTAACACCATGTTTTCTGATGATATCTCCCAAGGGTAACATGTAAAGCGTAAAAAGTAATGGCCCTAGTACAGAGTCTTGAGGTACTCCATACTGCACTTGCGATTTAAATGATACCTCTTCATTTATTGCCACAAACTGATGACGGTCTGATAAGTACGATTTGAACCATGCCAGTGCACTACCATTAATGCCTACATAATATTCAAGTCTATTTAAGTGACGTTTCATTAACGAATTTCAGGAGGAGCTCGTATTGTGTATCCTAAAAATATATTGTGCTATTTTACTCAATATGATATTATTTTACTTAAACAAATAATGTATGGCTATAACAGTAATCAATATCTATCAAAATGCTGAGTATCACAATACTAGATGTCTCAACACAGACTGAAATGCAGGTGCTTGCTGTAGGGCAGCACCGGTGGTTTCCACTGGAAATTACCAGTGAACTTGAAATGAACCAGTGAACTTTGGGTGACTTCCAACATATGACAGATACATGTAAACAGGTTTGATAAATGAACCAATAGGACCACCTCCAACTAATTGGAGACCCCTTGGACCGCCTCCAACCAATTGGAGGCGGCGGAATAAACTTACTTTTTAAAAATGGCTGACTCAACCAAAAACCACCATTAAAAATGGGCCAGGTGGGGCAATAAATAATTGTGGCGAACCGGACAGGCATAACCAATAAAAAACCGGAACTACCAAGTTTGGGTAGCGAAGATGGGTATAAGTATGGACACCCCGACAGACAAAGGCTAGATGCGGCGACTGTTATCTCGGCTTTGTTGTACTGTTCAATAAAGTCTTATTTTGACATCTGGAACTCTGTTTTTTGAGCTTTTTTGACTTCATTGAGAGAATTCATCATCTTTGCTCCACAACACTCGCGCAGATAATTAACACGGCCAATTCATCATCAGCAATCACTCCCTATCCGATCACTCTCCCTATCCAATTACTACAGTCCCTTTAAATAACCAAGCAGTCCTACCTTCAGCTATCTCTGATGTCAGCATCCCTCCCACCCCCCCTTTTATTTTCTCCACACCTCCAGCTGGGGGAGCGCTATTGGGTTCGGGCCAAAGGCCGAGCTCGGACCCCTCTCCCTGGGCAGGGGGAGTGCCCCGGGCTCGGGAATGACTACCGAGCTCGGAGCCCTCTCCCGGACAGCATGCCAAACACGCTTAACTTTTACGCTGTTTATTATATGCAAAAGCGAACTAGTGAAAAGAATGTTGTGGTCAATAGTATCAAACGCAGCACTAAGATCCAGTAGCACTAATAGGGAGATGCAACCACGATTGGTTGACAAGAGCAGGTCATTTGTAACTCTAATAAGAGCAGTCTCAGTACTATGATATGGTCTAAAACCTGACTGGAAATCCTCACAGATACCATTTTTCTCTAAGAAGGAGCATAATTGTGAGGATACTACCTTTTCTAGTATCTTTGAAAGAAAAGGGAGATTCAAAATTGGTCTGTAGTTAATTAATTCATTGGTGTCAAGTTGTGGTTTTTTACTGAGTGGCTTAATAACAGGTTTTGGGGACATATCCTAATGATAATGACAAATTAATATTTATAAGAGGATCTATGACTTCTGGAAGTACCTCCTTTAGTAGATTAGATGGAATAGGGTCTAACATGCATGTTGTAGGTTTAGTTGATTATACAATCAACACAAGTTTATACAATTCTTCCTCTCCTATAATAGAGAATGAGTGGAATTGTTCCTCAGGAGATCTACAGCGCATTATCTGATGCGATACTGTAGCGGGCAGCTGTATGGTTACAATTTTATCTCTAATAGTGTCTATTTTGGAGGTAAAGTACGTCATAAAGTCATTACTTCTATGCTGTTGGGAAATGTCTGCACCTGTTGCTGCTATATTTTTAGTTAATTTAACCACAGTATTGAACAAATACCTAGGGTTATGTTTGTTTTCTTCTAAGAGAGACGAAAAGTAATCCGACCTGGCAGTTTTTAATGCTTTTCTATAAGATAAGTTACATTCACGCCAAGCAGTACGAAAAACCTCTAGTTTTGTTTTCCTCCAGCTGCGTTCCATTTTTCGTGCTTTTCTCTTTAGGGCGCGAGTGTGATCGTTATACCACGGTGTTACACTGTTTTTCTTAATCTTTTTTAAGCGCACTGGAGGAACTGTATCTAGAAAAGAGTGCTAGAAAAGAGAGAGTCCATAGTTTCTATTACATCAAGTTTTTCTGAGCTATTGGATATGCTGAGGAATTCAGATAAGTCAGGAAGATTACTTACAAAGCAGTCTTTTGTAGTAGAAGTGATGGTTCTACCGTACTTGTAGCAAGGAGTTGAATTTACAGTTTTAGCTATCCAGAGTATACAAGAGACTAGATAATGATCTGAGATATCATCGCTTTGCTGCAGAATTTCAACACCATTAACTAGAGTTGGGGTACTCGGACTTGTACTCGGACTCGAGTCCGGTCTCGAGTACAATTTTTAGCGGACTCGGACTTGTCACGGACTCGGATGCATTTTGACTCGGACTTGACTCGGACTCGAGCTTTTCGGACTCGGGAATTATTGCCGAGTCCAGCCGAGTCCAGGGACAGTTGATGGAAATTTTACTGACTCGATGCATTATTACGAAAGTGACATTCAGTATTATTGGCATGTGTTTTAAAGTCTTGCCGGTACTTGAAAGCCTGCCTCTCAGTCAGCGCACAATGCTGAATTAAACTCTTTCTCTATTGCTACACACTTACACGAAATGTAATGTCCAAATGCATCGTCTTGGAGAGCATTCATGTAAATGCTATCGGTTTTGTGTTGAGTTAGAAATACAGATGTGTCAAAATATATGATCTGTGCGTCCGGTCTTAAAGCGACAGCAGTGTAAACCTGCCACAGACTGCGTCATAATCAAACAACAAAATAAAAAGAGAAAATCACTCACTGCTCTTGATTGAAGCAGTTTAGCAATTTTAATAAGAATCATCTATATTTATTATATACGGTGAAGATTGTAGAGAGTTTTATTTTTACATTTATTACTTCATTAAATGTTTGTAGTACACTATTTCTGTGGTATACTTTACTATATAGATCAATCTGAAAAACGTATAAAACTATTTCATTTGTATTTTGATTATTATATTTATTTATGCTTTTGCTTGTAATTAATTATTAGACTGTTTATTTTCCTTCAGTAAGCTTGAGAATGTTTTACTTACTTACTTGGGTGTGCATTATTTTCTAATAATTCAATGGCCCGTTGTCAATAGACCAATTTGGAGTAGACGTTACAGTTATGTCAGTAAAAAAATACTATTTAAACCTATAACATTTTACATTTACCTATTTTATCTCAGAATTCAGAATTTTTTTATGTCGTTTATATGTTGTATTTAAGACTTTAGAACTCAATTTAACGCAGCAATAGCAAGTTTGTCAGTTCTGAGGGAAAAAATAAACTCATGACTTTAGCTGAGAGGAAAAGGGAGAATGTATTTTCTTATCAGAATTGTGAGATATAATCTCGAAATTGAGAAAATAAAGTCAGAATTTTATTCTTTTATTCCATGACTTCCATGTCATTAACCCTCACAGCCTCATTTTCATCTAAGAAAAATATGTCACTAGCTGTCCATCTCTTCACCTACCCCTCCCTTTATCACAGATTCATTCTTTTACTCGTAGGTACAGTCCTGTCCTTCCCTTATAATTCCCACATTGTCCTTCCCACATTCTAAAAGCTGTTTCACTCTGAAATATGTCATAATATCAAGTCAGTCATAACTTCTGTTACATGACTTTAAGTTTGCTGAGCAGGACACTAATGAGATGGTGTGAAATAAAAAAATCAAAATGGCAATATGCAACAGAGGTTTCCTTTTGTTACATTTAAATTGTCATTGCCTTATTGTAGTTGTACAAATTAAAACAAGGTTAAGATACTGACAAACAGTAGTTTTTAGTTGGACTCGGTCGGACTCGACTCGGACTCGACCCATTTGGACTCGGACTTGAGTCCGACTCGCCCCATTTTGGACTCGGACTTGACTCGGACTCGACTGGTTAAAGACTCGGACTCGACTCGGACTCGACTTACGTGGACTCGACCCAACACTACCATTAACATCAATTCCATGTGACAGTGTTAAATCTAGAGTATGATTTCGGCAATGAGTAGGACCTGACACATGTTGTTTAACCCCAATAGAGTTCAGAATATCTATAAATGCTGTTCCTAATGTATCTTTTTCATTATCAACATGGATGTTAAAATCACCCACTATTAAGACTTCATCTGCGGCCAACACTAACTCGGATAGAAAATCAGCAAATTCTTTAATAAAGTCTGTATGGTGCCCTGGTGGCCTGTATACAGTAGCCAGTACAAATGTCACGGGGGATTTATCATTAGTACTTGTTTCTCTGGATAATGCTATATGAAGCACCATTAGTTCAAACGAGTTATATTTGAAGCCCGTTCTCTGAGAGACATTGAGAATATTGCTATAAATAGTAGAAACCTTTACCTTTTAGACGCGGTTCATGTTTATAACAGTAATCTTGGGGGGTGGACTCGATAAATAATGTAATCGTCTGGTTTTAGCCAGGTTTCTGTCAAACAGAGCACATCTAGCTTATGATCAGTGATCATATCATTTACAAAAAGTGCTTTCGTAGAAAGGGAACTGATATTCAATAAGCCAAGCTTTATCAATTGTTTCTCTGTATTATATATATTTTTTATTTGTTGAACGTCAATTAAATTGTTAGTCTTGATTTGATTCAGGCGTTTTTTGTATTTTCTAGCTTGGGGAACAGACACAGTCTCTACAGTGTGATATCTAGGTGAAAGAGAAACACGAGAGAAAAAACGTGAATGGAACGCAGATGGCAAGCTAACCGCCTAACGCAAAAAATAGTAAACAAAGCGTGAATGGAGTGCAAGTGGCAAATTAGGCCGCGATCACACCGAACGCGTTTTTGCAGTTGGAGGCGCCTCTTTTGAATGGCAATATTTATAAATCTGGTTTTCTGTTGGCTATATTTTTAAATCTGGTATTGATTGAAAGTAGACACCTTACTCTTTGTTACTCTGGAGTTAAAATAACTCAAAATTAGTATAGCAACAGAGTAAAACAAGGTAAAACATACATGAAAGTGACTCGCGATATCTTTGAATAAAATATAATTAGGGAAAAAAGGATGAGGATTGGATGATAGGGCTTTGAAAACACCAAAAAGATAAAGCTGAATGTCTGTTCATGCTTTGATTCAAATTTGAGGATGATACTCCCAAAAATGTAGTTTCTGTAAGCTTTTATTTAAAAAAAGTCTAGGCGTCCTTTCAAAAAAGCCATTTGGAGACTCCAAATGGACACCTGGTAACCAAATGAGTCAAAACAACACATTACATTCATGTATATCAATTCAGAACTGTTCTGCCCACCAAAACACTCAAGAAAAAAAATATTTATGAACAGCATTTGTACTTTTTTTTTGGTTGCCAGGTCTCCAAATGGTATTTTTTGAAAGGACGCCTAAACTTTTCCTGAAATAATTAGTATTATGTATATGTGTTTTTTTGTTTGTTTGTTTGTTTGTTTGTTTTTGTTTTTTTCACGTTTCACTTACAGAAACTATCTGTATTTTATTTCAATAAAAGTCAAGGAATCCTTTCAAAAAGGATATTTAGATACTCCATATGACACTGTATACTACATGCACTAAATATGTGTATATCATTCAGAACTCATCTACTCAATGAAACCAAACTCAAAACTATTTCAGAACACCATTTGAGCATTCAACTCAAAAATTATTTATTTTGACCAATTCTAATAACAAAAAGTGAAGCAAAACAGATTTGATCAGTGATAATTTTACAACTAAAGAATAAACAAGACATTTGTTTACATTTGTAAATGTAAATGTCTTTCTCTGCTTATTACAAATATCCAACTACTGTAAAACTAAATACATTATTTACAGTATTTTCAGTGTAGGAAGACTCAAGGCAGTCACTAAAATTGTTTGTTCTCTGACCAACTGGAAGCCAAACTCACTGAAAGACAGGAAAGAGACAGAAAGTAAGAAAGTGTGTAAACAAAAATCAAATCCGCAACACTGTGTTTACATATATTGTATTATCTCTCTCTCTCTCTCTCTCTCTCTCTCTCACTCACTCACTCAAACCCACACACACACACAAAACTCATACATACACATGGCACGCACAAACAAACAAAGTCAAGTCAAGTCAAGTCACCTTTATTTATATAGCGCCTTTTACAATACAGATTGTGTCAAAGCAACTGCACAGTATTTAAACAGCACAATAGTGTATAAGTAACGCATTATTGTAACAATCAATTTTCAGTTAAAGGCAGTTCATCAATGAATTCAGTGATATCATCGTCAGTTCAGTTCAAATAGTATACGATATCGCTGGAAAATGTCCCCAACTAAGCAAGCCAGAGGCGACAGCGGCAAGGAACCAAAACTCCACAGGTGACAGAAATGGAGAAAAAAACCTTGGGAGAAACCAGGCTCAGTCGGGGGACCAGTTCTCCTCTGGCCAGACCAAACAACAGTTTGTACCAATGTCTGATTGTAGAGAACTCATCAGGATCCTGTGGTGTAGTGCCAATGGCCGTCAAGGTTGGCGAGGTCTTTATTGATGATCCGCCTTGGAGCTCATCTGGTTGACATCCACGGCTATTGAAGTCATCTCTAGGTAGTGATCCACGATCTAAGCTGGGTACGGACTGGATCCGGGGGACTGGAGTGACCATCTGATCCAGATACAGGCTGGATCTGGTGGCTACGGTGACCTCGGAATAAGAATGAAACAGACTAATATTAGCGTAGATGCCATTCTTTTTACGATGCAACGAGTGCATCAGGTGTTATGGGAGGTGTTTTCGGTTCCGGTTGACCTAATTAATGCAGCCTAACAATCCTTTAACGGATTTGAATTATAGAAATGTGTTAATGATTTTATGTGTAAGCCAGGTTAAAGAGATGTGTCTTTAATCTAGATTTAAACTGACAGAGTGTGTCTGCCTCCCGAACAGTGTTAGGTAGATTGTTCCAGAGTTTAGGCGCTAGATAAGAAAATGATCTGCCGCCGGCAGTTGATTTTGATATTCTAGGTATTATCAAATTGCCAGAATTTTGAGAACGCAGCGGACGTGAAGGACTATAATACGATAGGAGCTCGTTCAAGTACTGAGGAGCTAAACCATTGAGGGCTTTATAAGTAATTAGCAAGATTTTAAAATCTATACGATGTTTAATAGGGAGCCAATGCAGTGCTGACAGAACCGGGCTAATATGGTCATACTTTCTGGTTCTAGTAAGAACTCTAGCTGCTGCATTTTGGACCAGCTGGAGTTTGTTTATTAAGCGTGCAGAACAACCACCCAATAAAGCATTACAATAATCTATCCTTGAGGTCATGAACGCATGAATTAATGTTTCAGCATTTGACATTGATAGCATAGGTCGTAATTTCGATATATTTTTAAGATGGAAAAATGCGGTTTTGCAGATGCTAGAAATGTGGCTCTCAAAGGAGAGATTGCTATCGAATAGGACGCCTAGGTTCCTAACTGATGATGACGAATTTACAGAGCAGCCATCTAGTATTAGACTGTGTTTTAGGTCATTACTTGTGGAGGTTTTAGGTCCAATAATTAATACCTCTGTTTTTTCAGAATTTAACAGTAAGAAGTTATTCGCCATCCAGTTTTTAATATCAGCTATGCATTCTGTTTTTTTCGAATGGATATGTTTTGCCGGGCTGCGAAGAAATATAGAGCTGAGTATCATCAGCGTAACAATGAAAGCTAACACCATGTTTCCTGATGATATCTCCCAAGGGTAGCATGTAAAGCGTAAAAAGTAATGGCCCTAGCACTGAGCCTTGAGGTACTCCATACTGCACTTGCGATCTAAATGATACCTCTTCATTTATTGCCACAAACTGATGACGGTCAGACAAGTACGATTTGAACCATGCCAGTGCACTACCACTAATGCCTACATAATTTTCAAGTCTATTTAAAAGAATGTTGTGGTCAATAGTATCAAATGCGGCACTAAGATCCAGTAGCACTAATAGAGAGATGCAACCACGATCGCTTGACAATAGCAGGTCATTTGTTACTCTAATTAGAGCAGTCTCAGTACTATGATATGGTCTAAAACCTGACTGGAAATCCTCGCAGATACCATTTTTCTCTAAGAAGGAGCATAATTGTGAGGATACTACCTTTTCTAGTATCTTTGACAGAAAAGGGAGATTCGAAATTGGTCTGTAGTTAATTAATTCATAGGGGTCAAGTTGTGGTTTTTTAATGAGTGGCTTAATAACAGCTATTTTGAAGGTTTTGGGGACATATCCTAATGATAGTGACGAATTAATAATATTCAGAAGAGGATCTATGACTTCTGGAAGTACCTCCTTTAGTAGCTTAGATGGAATAGGGTCTAACATACATGTTGTGGGTTTAGATGATTTAACAAGTTTATACAATTCCTCCTCTCCTATAATAGAGAATGAATGGAATTGTTCCTCAGGAGATCTACAACGCACTATCTGATGCGATACTGTAGCGGGCGGCTGTATGGTTACAATTTTATCTCTAATATTGTCTATCTTGGAGGTAAAGTACGTCATAAAGTCATTACTGCTGTGCTTTTGGGAAATGTCTAAACCTGTTGCTGCAATATTTTTAGTTAATTTAACCACAGTATTGAACAAATACCTAGGGTTATGTTTGTTTTCTTCTAAGAGAGATGAAAAGTAATCCGATCTGGCAGTTTTTAATGCTTTCCTATAAGATAAATTACATTCACGCCAAGCAGTACGAAAAACCTCTAGTTTTGTTTTCCTCCAGCTGCGTTCCATTTTTCGTGCTTTTCTCTTTAGGGCGCGGGTATGATCGTTATACCACAAACACATACATACCTCATGTAGTCCTCTCACTTCCTCCCCGTTGTCATGTTTACAATCTAGAACAGCACATGAAGCAAAACATATTAGGCACATCATAATACATAACATATAAACATTCGGAGAACGGTGTTGACACTTACGTGCTAATGCTATCCATGGCTAGGGTGCATCTCAGTGCGTCTTTCTGCTGTTCTTCGCCACGAATTCTAAAAACTACACACAATAGCACTAAAAACGCCACAAAACTCTTCTAAAGTCGACGTTCTATGATGGAGAGACTCAGATGTAAGCTTTTGCAGAAAATCCGTTCGCTGACAAGCACTCAATGTAGCGCAGAGACGCCGTATATATGTACGCGGCGTGCGTATAGACTAAAGCGCACGAATGCAACCTAACTTTGCGCTTGGGTATTCCTGAATCCTACTTACGCAAACTTTCACTCGTTGTAAACGTCCTCGTGGTTGGCTAAAACTTCCATGCATCAAAACTTTGCTGGCTATGCATTGGCTTGCTTGAAACAGCCAAACTCATGACCGCGTGAGTGACACCCCGGTGAGCCAGTCAGTACCTCTCCGGAGACTTTGCGTCATGGACTGGGCTCTGATTGACTGACAGTGTTGTCAGTTTGGGCGGGTTTCCACCCAATCGGGCTTCTTTTGAGCTTGGACCGGAGAATAATGCATTGGGCGGGTAGACAAAATTTGGGCTGCTTTAAAAAATTAAAAGACGCCCAATCAGCTGTTTTTTTCTTCACTTTTATCATTAGTCATGTTATTTTAGTACGTTCGAGCTCAAAGTATCACAGTAATATAATGTGTAGTGCAGTCATCAACTCATTTTTGCTTAACGTAACCCTTACTGGTTTAGTTTAACAGAGACCATCAATTTACGTATTTTACGTTAGTGAGACGTGATGACTTGTGAGTGACGGGGTTTTACATTAAATTTGTTTCTCATCACTTTATTGTGCACTTTTTGCACAGAAACTAGCATATTTTTTACTGTGGACATTGAAAATGATGCATGCGTTTTTCCAAGGGTTAAAGTCATCGGTTAATTTCCACTTTGAAAAGATTTCTGAACATTTTACACATATTTTCGGACTGTTTTGACCCATATTCCTGTGAAATTGATTTATATTTATTTTATTTTGTCATTATTCTTTTTTTAAAGAGATAAAAATGGTCCTTATCAACCTTGACAAGGCAATAAAATTCTCATTATTTTGGCAGTTAAAATTTGGGCTGGTTTTTGTTGAAGTGGGCGGGATTTGGTGAGCTTTTGGGCTGGAAATCCTCAACCTGATCTGGCAACACTGTTGACTGAGAGAGAAGGGGGGAGGACTCATTTTACTCGGAAGAGTCTATTCTATGGGAAATGTATGGCATTTCAACGCTGGAATACGAATTAGAATCGATATTTCTTTGAAAATGGACGTTATCGATAACTATAACTCGAATCGCTCATGTAAACAAAGGAGGAACTTTCGGTTTTTACCCCATTTACTCTTTGTTTTGGATTAAAAACTGGGATGCATTTTGAACAGTGAACCCTTACCTTGAAATGTGTGCTGTTGTTTCTTAGATTAGTCGGAGCTGATCGGAACTATAGGCAATGAAACGGAAGAACTGCCGTTCACTTTTACGGTTTACATCAGTGGTGTAGTCTAGTTTTTTGTAGTGAGTATACTGTGATTTTTCCCTCCCAGCCCAGGCCCGGACATAGGCATGGGCAAGGTGGGGCAATGCCCCCCTAAATGCTGTGACTGCCCCCCCAAACGTAAAGGCATGCAAAATTCCGAATTTCATAAAACAAACAAACTAAATTGCCTTATGTTATTTATCCTATTTACACGAAGGTATGTTATTTCTGTCTCTACATGATCGCGCGTTTACAATGTCTCCTCTGCGAAAACACGGACGGGATCGCGCACTCCATTCATAAAAACCGACTTTACTATAGCGCGGAATACCACAGAATTCGTCGATTTTTGGATTAATAAATCAAAAGTTGGTCTGTCACTTAATTCAAATCGCGATATGGACTAGTGTCTGTGAAAACTGAAATGTAAAAAGACTGGAAAAGAATTTAAAAAGACTGATGATGATGGCAATGTAGAGTATGAAGACCTCTCTACCGTTTGCAAATATCTACACGGGTATAAGAATGCATTTCCTCAGCTCCATCGCATGTATGTGACCTCCCTTGTGATTGGAATATCATCTGCATCATGCTAAAGCTCTTTCTCCACTTTGTCTCGTGTTCTTACTCCCTTCCGCCGCACTATTGCTACATGAAAGAAAAAGAAATGTAGTTATTCTGGCTCAGGAGAAGGGCATAACCACAGGCCTAGATATGCATGCATTTGTTAGTCTTTTTGCACAGAAAAGCAGACGACTGATGCTTTAAAAAAAATTTTTTGTAAAAAAAAATACACAAAAAAAGAAATAAAAAAATATATGAATAAAATAAAAAGACAAAAAAATGAAAAGATAGATAGATAGATAGATAGATAGATAGATAGATAGATAGATAGATAGATTAAAAAAAGTAAAAAAAAAAAAAAAAAAACATAAATGCAGCCTCAAAAGGGCACAAGCCAGTGTCCTATTTGTGCCGGTCCCAAGCCCGGGTAAATGCAGAGGGAAGGGCATCAAACATAAAACCTATAAGACAAATCAAATGGATCAAAGGAGAAGATAGAGATATGGATAGGTGGACTGATATGATGAAAGCATAGTTAGTATAGTTTTCTTTGCATAGATAATTAGAGAAGCTCACCCACACTTGCCCCCCCAATATTCTACATGCACCCCCTAATGGGGCTGGCTAAATCCGGCCCTGTCCCAGCCTCATATTTACCCATCCCAGAGCAACACCCCAAACGCCACCACACTCATTAATGCATACAGGATGCATTTCTGAAACACTGCTTATGTGTTATCAACATTTTGATTTATTTTTAGCAAGTTTTATGAGCTGTCAATTTTCAATGCACATTTAGGGGTGCAAGTTGGAACTATTATTAACAATAAATTCAGGGCTCGAAATTAACTTTTTTACTTGGTAGCACTGGTGCTCCCAACTTCAATAGGAGCACCAAAAAAATTTAGGAGCACCCAATTTCTTTTTAGTAATGTGCCAATCTTGATTCTTCATGGCCGATTCTTATAGCTGATGCTTTATAGCAAATTGGCTGATTTTGAAAACCTTTTTTTTTTTCAAAAAAGCAAGAGACAACCACTGCATTTTTAAACCATCTTCAATATTCAAAGCACAAATAGAGATCGAATTTTTCAAGCCTGATCTAGAGCTATAGACATTACACAACCTATAATAGCCCACATACTAATAACAGCCTAGATATGTTATGTAGCCTAATTTGCACACATTGGGGAGTCGCTCTCTAAACGTGGGGTATTAAAATTGCTTTTGAATGCGTGTGCACGTTTTACTTTTGGTTTCGTTTTAACGATTGCGCGAAACTCTCTGTGGCGCTGAGCGTGCATTCTACAATACAAGAGATTATTTTAACAAAACCATTCGAAAGTGGGAGGACACCAACGGGATTTTGAAAAGCGTGTCCCCAGTGGCAATTACATCTTTGCGTGAGTGGAACTCTGCCGCTGAGTTAGCATTTTATGTGAATGTAGGCCGTGTTTTAGAGTATATTGAGACAGACAGGCTTGTGAAAACACTGAAAGAGTGTAATTCGAATCTGTTTTCGTTTCATAATTCATATCTCATTTACTGGTGGTTTGCTTAACTTGATTTCAAACTCGCGCTGAGAATGACCACCAAGCTTGATAGGTGACGTCAGATCCAGGTCACAGCAGGCTACGGAAACCTTAATAGTTCATATGTCATTAATCTTCAAATAGAAGCAGCCGATTGGTCTACACATCGCCGCTTCAAGTCAAACAATACGCCTTGCAAGACAGACGTGGTTAATTTATGAATGGAAGTGTGAAAATTGTCACAACATCATGTTACGTATCCTAGCGCTTTTTTAAAGTGGATATACGCAAATCCTTGACCTTTTCTAGTGGGTATACGGCATATACCTGCGTATCACGTAGACTACACCATGGTTTACATGGCAGTGATCCTTCAGCATTTATGTTAACCCTTTCCTCTCTGGTGTTTTGATTTCGAAAACAAGCTCAGAACATGAATCTTGAGTGGTTTAGCTTTCAATTGATATATAGTTTTTGATAGTTGATTGAATATTTTTCTAAAACAAAGGTAAATATAGCTGCAAGCAGCAATTACGGGGCCAAGCACTCAAAGCGGAAAATGAGGAGCTAAGGATGGCAAGAATAGCAGACCAACTGCAACAATAAGTAAAAGAAAACAATTTTAAGATGATTTTAGTCAAAACGACAGAAAAATGATGTAGAACGCCTACTGATATGATTTAATAGCTTATTACGTTTGACCAACAGGTTGCGCTGTTATCAGATCGATGTGGTGTGTTTAGTGTGAGGTGACAAACGTACACACAAAGTTTGGTGTCGTTATGTCAAAGTTTTCCAAAGATAAAGCCTGAGTCATTTTCACATCAAGCCTAAAATTTATAGAGGCACTGTACAAAAACGGTTTCATCTATCAACATGAAATCCATAACTTTTTGTCAGCACAGTCTGAAGATGATCTGACTCGATTTTGGTGAAAATCGGACGAACGGTCTAGGACTAGTTCGAAAAAGTAGGTTTTCAACATAAATAAAAATGGCGGACAGGAAGTTTGGCCAACTGTGGCATAATTGGTATCTATGTTGTCGGCATGACCCAAGGAATATTTTGAGACCAGTTTCATTACAATAGGCTAATGCTATCTACAGTTATTAGCATTTTTGGTCATTTTAAAACTAATGGTTAATGAATGCTTCATTACTCTTGACCAATAGGTGGCGCTGTTACCAAATTAATATGATGTAATCAGTGTGAGGTGGTAATGCCTCATACCAAATTTGGTGCAAATATCTCAAAGCTTTGCAGAGATACAGCTTCCGATGTGCATTGGCATCTTTCCAGCAAATTCGTTGATGCGTGAAATGAAAACGGTTTCGAATATCGACACAAAATCCATAACTATTTGTCAGCATGGTCTGAAGATGATCCGAGTCAAATTTGGTGAAAATCTGACTAACGGTCTAGGAGGAGTTCGCAAAAGTAGGTTTTCTACATTCATTAAAATGGCGAACAGGAAGTTAGGCCAATTTTGGCATAATTGGTATCAATGTTCTTGGCCTGACCCAAGGAATATTTTGAGATCACTTTTATTACAATAAGCCATTTTTTACAGAAGTTATTAGCATTTTTCAAAATTTCGTTATAACTTTTGACCACAAGGTGGCGCTGGCCCCAAAATTTTTATGTACATTCAGGGCATGGTGCCGAACATTTTTGTAATTATTGTCGAAACGATACGGTAATCCGTTCTCAAGATACAGCATTTTTAAGCTAAATTCAAAATGGCCGACACCCAAAATGGCTGACATGGGAAACTTGGATATGGTTCAACTCGGCATGCTCCTCCGAATCTAACGGGACGAGTTTCGAGATTTTTGGCCAAATCACTAAGAAGTTATAAGCAAAAATAGCCAATTTTCATATCTCCTGACCACTAGGTGGCACTGTGATGAAACACCGAATGTAGCCTCAGGGCATGCTTGTCATAACACACACCAAGTTTGGTCTCAATATTCCAAAGCGTTACGGAGATATGGCCTCACTTCCATTTTTGGACGCTTTTCGTACAATCAATTAGCGCGTTATTCGAGAACGGTTTGTCCAATCAACTTGAATTCCATAACTTTTTGCCTGCATGGTCTGAAGATGATCTGAGCCATTTTTGGTGAAAATCAGACAAACCGTCTAGAACGAGTTCGATAAAGTAGGTTTTACAAACAATTAATTATAGAAAAAAAACTAATCCTTACGATTTTTGAAATTTGGTGTTCATTCGACTCGGCATGACCCAAGGATTCAGAGAATTTTGATTTTATGGCTTACGGTTCAAAAGTTATTAGCAAAAAGAAAGTGAAAGTTTGGACAAGTGGTGGCGCTAGAGAGTTTGAGATAGAGACTCTAAACTTACTATAGTTAATGTTGAGACTGCCCTCTATCAGTGTGCCAAATTATACAACTTTCCCGCAAGCAGTTCTATGGGCTGCCATAGACTTGCGGCGGAAGAAGAATAATAATAAGAAACAGAACGAAAACAATAGGTGCCTACGCACCTTCGGTGCTTGGCCCCTAATTAAAAACGTAGAGACACGTAAACACGGTGCGGGTTAACAGGTGTATGTATTGTAACGCTTACCCTCTTCCGCCAGGAGGTGGCGACAACTGCATGTTTATAAAAGTATTTATAATTGAATCATTTATTCAGGAGATTGCAATATTGACACTTTATTAATTGAGACACTGACTCCTTCATTTTTTTGTTTGAATATATTTTTTACAAGACTTAAGCAATGAATATTTTGTCAGAACCACTAGTAAATTACTTATTTTGTTTAGATTTTTAGTCTTTTTTTCTTCAGAATCATGAGAGAATCATGATCTCCAATTTATTGGAGATTGTATTATTTACAATTTAAAAAATTTTGATTTTTAATGTATCCAGAATCATGCAGCTTTAGTTTACATGTTTATTACAGCATATAATTCATTAAAATAGAAGTTTAATTTCATAAAGTACACATTCATATCAAAATGCACATGCATTTTGTTTTTCAGTTGAATAAAAATACAATTTTTCCCTATATATTTTCATCAATGAGGATTTCTTTAAAAAAGTTTAAAAATCTCGTCTCGTTCTCGTGAACCCAGTCTTGTCTCATCTCATCTCGTGAAATAGTGTCTCATCACACCCCTAGAATATACATATATTTTTTCTGATTTATTATTTTATTTTTCCTTATAATGAAACAGTCATTGAAACAGTGTAAAATAATGATTATTATTAGTTCCAAACACAGCGATATATTAATTCTACATTTATTTATTGGATCGGTATCTGTAATCGGCCAAAATCAAACCCTAGGTATTGTATTGGAGGCAAAAAAGGCGAATTGGAGCATCCCTAGTGGTGGTAGCATCATGGTCTGGGGCTGCATGAGTGCTGCTGGTACTGGGGAGCTGCAGTTCATTGAAGAAAATATGGAATCCATTATGTACTGTACATTCTATTTCAAATTTCTTTATTAGATTTTCTGCATGGAATATCAACGCAACAAATTGCAACATTTATCTTACAATTATCCTTCCATGTTATTATTAATACTACCCCAAAAACACTTCCCTCCCGTAACATCCTATAACTTCCCATTGAGAAAAGAAATACATAAAAAAAAGAGGCAAAAGTAAAATATTAAAGTTAATAAAAAAAAGAAAAAAAAAAAAAAAAGGAATTGAAATAAATAATGTAAAAAAAAAAAAAAAAAAAAATTAATCACATGAGTAGAAAAATGTGTATTTATATGTTACTGCTCAGTTTAAGTACCAAGAGAGTTAGCCAGCAGATAATCTAAAAAGGGGCGCCACACCTTGTCAAAGGTCTTTAAAGAACCAGCAAGTGAGAGTCTAATTTTTTCTAATTTAATGCAAGTAAACACTTCTTTTAGCCACGTATCAAAAGAGGGGGGAGAGACGTGTTTCCACTTTAAAAGGATGAGACGTCTTGCTAGTAAAGTAGTAAAAGCTAAAGCCCTTTGGACCATTACTGAAAGGTTAACATCTACTGTCAACCCAAAAATGGCCAAAAGTGGATTTGTATCGAGATCTATGTTGAAGGCATCTTTCAAAGTTTTAAATATTTTAGTCCAATAATCAAATAATTTAGGGCATTCCCACAACATGTGGATGAGATCCGCTGGTGATTGCTTGCACCTATTACATGCATCGCTGACAGAGGGGTATATTTTAGCAAGTCTAGCATTAGTATAGTAAACCCTATGTAGAATCTTGCATTGTATAAGCCCATGTCTTGCACATATAGATGAGGTATGCGTGAGCTCAAGAATACGCTCCCAGTGTTCATCAGATAACTCAAATCCTAAATTCTCTTCCCAAGCACCTCTGGCCTGATTTGCAGAGCCTGGATTAATATTGTAAATCAGATTATAAATGACAGAAATACAATGTTTTGATTGTGGTTCGAGCTTTAGGAGGTCATCCAATGGAGATTCAGGGGGACGATTTGGAAAATGAGGGAATAGTTTTTGCACAAAGTGCCTAACTTGAAAGAAACGAAATAAGTGGGAATTAGGTAGGTCGAATCTCTTAGAAAGGTTATTAAAGGATGAGAAAATACCACTCTCATAGAGATCATCAATGGTTTTTATGCCCTTATCAAACCATATTCGGAATGCTACATCCATGTTGGATGGTGCAAAACAGTGGTTCTTAAATATCGGTGAAAGAATGGAAGACCTATGCAAACCAGTGTGTTTCCTAAATTGAGTCCATATCTTAACTGAATGGGATACTACTAAATTTGAACTTAACTTTGCAGGTAAAGGTAATTGAGAGGATATAACAGAGTTCAGAGAGAGACGAGCTGAGGACTGTTCTAGGTAAACCCAACAAGGGAGTTCAGAATTTATATTGTTCCTCCAATATAAAATCTTTTGGATGTTGCAAGCCCAATAATAGTGTAAAAAATTTGGGAGTGCAAGACCCCCTCTATTTTTAGGGAGCTGCAAAATAGTTTTCTTAATTCGAGCTGGTCTGTTTCCCCATAAAAAAGAAGTGATGCATTTGTCCAAATCCATAAAAAACTTTTTCTTAAGGTAAATTGGAATATGTTGAAATAAGTACAAAAACTTGGGAAGAACAGTCATCTTAATTAGGCTTATACGCCCAGCAAGAGAAAAAGGGAGTTTAGCCCAGCGCTCCATGTCAGATTCACAATTTTTAAGTAAAGGGACAAAATTAGTGACATACATTCCAGTTAAGGATTTAGTCACAAAAATACCCAAATACTTAAATCCATCAACTGCCCATCTAAAAGGAAAGACTGAATGTGTAAGATTATTTGCCAACGAATTTACAGGGAACAACTCACTCTTATGAAAGTTAATTTTATATCCTGAAATGTTACCAAAATGATTTAGAATGCTCAAAATAATAGGAACAGCAACCACTGGGTCGGAAACAAAAAGTAAAAGATCATCAGCATATAGGGATAATTTATACTCTCTATCTAGCCGTTTGATACCTTTAAAATTTATATCCTCACGAAGCCAGATAGCTAAGGGCTCAATAGCAATGGCAAAAAGTAAAGGCGACAAGGGGCAGCCCTGCCTAGTGCCCCTCTGAAGCAAAAAAGGAGTTGAAAGCACACCATTAGTTAACACAGATGCCTGCGGAGAGACGTACAACAATTTGACCCAGGAAATAAATCCATCATCAAAACCAAAACTTTCCATTACACGAAATAGATATGCCCATTCCACTCTATCGAACGCCTTCTCCGCATCAAGAGACAAAATCACTTCCGGCACATCTGAATTGGGCATATTGAGAATATTGATAAGTTTCCTTGTATTAAAGAAAGAATGTCTTCCATTCATAAAACCTGTTTGATCATCCAAAATTATTTGGGGTAACACTTGTTGTAACCGCAAGGACAAAATCTTAGTTAAAATTTTGTAATCCACGTTCAATAGCGAAATGGGCCTATAGCTGTTACACAAAAGGGGATCTTTGTCTTTCTTGGCAATCAAAGTAATTGATGCTAATGATAAGGTGGGAGGTAAGTAGCCCTTGGAAAAAGCCTCATTAAACATGTTCTGTAGCGCAGGTGCTACTGATGTAGAGAACACTTTATAGAACTCAGTGGTGAACCCGTCAGGGCCTGGTGACTTGCCACTTTGTAGAAGTTTGATTGCTTCCACCACCTCAGAGATTGATATTGGATCACCAAGGGTCCTGGCTATAGTATTGTCAATCTTGGGAAATGTGATCCTATCCAAGGGCCACTCCCCACATTCAATATCTGAAGTAAGTTCAGAAGTGTAAAGATCTGAATAAAACTCTGAGAAAATGCTATTAATTTTATTTGCATCATGGAAAACATCTCCTTGTGGTGATCTTATTCCTGTAATCAGCCTTGATGTTGCTGATACTCTAGCTTGATGAGCTAATAATTTACCTGCCTTATCGCCCATTTCAAAAAATCGTTGCCTAGATTTAAGCAGCTGCACTTCTGCATTATTTGTGGTCAGAAGATCAAATTCAGTTTGTAGACGAAGACGCTCTTTATA
The DNA here is from genome assembly GCF_049309525.1 of Garra rufa. Lineage (NCBI taxonomy): Eukaryota > Metazoa > Chordata > Actinopteri > Cypriniformes > Cyprinidae > Garra > Garra rufa. The sequence continues at coordinate 18,178,854 of NC_133372.1, read as the reverse complement.
CAGATCTTTATTTGGATCAGCAGCATACTGGTGATCTAAGTTTTGTAGATCCTTCAATATTGCATCTAATTTCAGCCTATTTGCTTTATTCGTACTAGAAATATAAGAAATGATCATGCCTCTTAAGTATGCTTTGAACGTTTCCCAAAGGGTCCCTCTACTAATACCTGGCATATCATTAACTTCAAAAAACAGGGCAATTTGTTCCGTCAAAAATTGTTTAAATTCCTCTCTAGCCAAAGACAGAGAGGGGAAGCGCCACTGCTTAGAATAAGATGCGAACTGGGAAAAATTTATATCAACAGAAGTGGGAGCGTGATCTGAAATAACAAAGCTGTGATATTCACAGCTCGATAGGTTTGAGAGAAGTCTGTTGTCTACTAAGAAAAAATCTATTCGCGAATACGAATGATGAACACTGGAGAAAAATGAGTAGGCCTTATTAGTGGAAAATTTTGATTTCCAAGGATCAGATAGCCCCAATCGTTGCGCAAAGGTATTTAGAGTTTTGGCAGAATTTGTTAATGAACATGGTTTACTTGAGGATCTATCTAAAACAGTGTCCTGAACAAAGTTAAAGTCACCCCCTAAAATAATATGTCTATTCTCAATATCAGGAATGGATGAAAAAAAATTTGATATAAATCTATCATCATCCCAATTAGGAGCATAAATACTTGCCATAATGACAGACACATCTCTAAGTTTGCCAGTAATTATGACATAGCGCCCATTGGCATCAGATAAAACATCTTCCAACTCAAAAGGGACACTTCTGTGAATAAGAATAGCGGCACCTCTTGCTCGTGCACTAAACTTTGAGTGATACAAATGGCCCACCCATGCTCTTTTAAGCCGTTGGATATCACTTGTCTTAAGATGGGTCTCTTGGAGAAAAAAAACATCACCCCTAAGGTGTTGAAGATGAGACAAAACACGGCTCATTTTGACATTGTTATTCACCCCTTTAACATTCCATGATATAAAACGGGTGCTGGAACTCTCTTTAGTCTTAGCCATTATCTATCTGCCATGAGACAGTTTTATATCTGAGCAAAGTACAAAAAGATAAAAGAGAAAAGATATACTTCAAAAAGAAGATAAAAAACAAAAAGTCAAGGTTGAAAAAAAACATAAACAAAGAAAAAGGAACAAAGGCCCATATCCAAATCCTAGAACCCATTCCTAACTTATCAATACAAAACCAAGCAGAGAACCTGCTACACATCAACCCCTTAATGAGATTGCAGAAAGGACCCCAGCTCCACAAAACTATGTAGTTTAGCCCATAAATGAAGAGCAACAACTGCTCAAGAACAAACGATCAGTAACAAAAGCAACATCACATATAAAATGTATCGGTCTACACAACACTTCTAGAAAGTATATATAGTCACAATCTTGTCAGTCTTAAGATCACCCAGAGGTAAGATGGGTGAGGGGAAAAAAAATCAGTGCCAAGTGAGACGTTTCACAGACATCCCTTAGCTTATAAAAGTACAGGCGTAAACAAATGAGACATATGAACAGAAATACGCGCCTTGAAACATTTGTATAAATTAAACGATAATAGTTCACCAACCTCATATAGCATAATTTGCTATTATCTGAAGTGTCCAGAGTACTGTATGTCAGATTAATACGTCAGATCCAAAACACAGCATCAGGTTAGTGAATACTCGAGTAGTAAGAATAAGTACTGTTCACATAGCTTCTGTCATCTCCCGCCGATGGGCTTTAAGAAACTCATTGGCCTCCTGAACTGACGACAACTGCTTCTTCTTACCGTCCGATGTAGTGATGAAAAGCTTGGATGGGTAGTGTAGAGATGGTCTCAGACCCAGCGTGTATAGTTCCTTCATCACAGCTCGATATTCGGCGCGCATTTCCAGAACTTCGGGACTATAGTCCTCATTGATGAATATTTGAGTACCACGATATTGAAGCTTTCCTCTTAGCTTGCGGGCTTCGCGGATAACCAAATCCTTGGTCTGGAACTTGTGAAAGCGAATAATCACAGATCTAGGTCTCTCCCCCGGTTTCGGTTTCGCTGTAAGTGCGCGATGAGCACGATCCAGCTCTGGAGGAGAGGCAAAGAGGCTCACGCCGAAAACTTCCACTAAGAACTCTGCAAAGAAAGTGGATGGTTGAGGACCTTCAATCGTCTCAGGCAGGCCAAAGATTCGTATGTTGTTTCTCCGGCTCCTTCCTTCTAAATCCAAAACTTTGGCTTTGATTTTAGCGTGCTGGTCAGCTAAAGTTGTGTACTTCGACTCCAGTGTTCCGACACTCACACCGCTGGCGTCTGCATTTGCTTCAAGTGAGAGAAGTCGCTGTTCGTGGTCGTTCACAGTTGTGTGTAGTGTGTCCAGCTTCGCTTCCAAGGTGGAAAACGCCGATTTGAATTCGGAAGATAGTGCCGCTCTGTGTTCTTCTAGTAGCGTCGTCAAAGTAGCAATGTCGGCTAAGCTCCCGCTAGCCTGTGCTTCGTCTTTTTTAACTTCGTCTTTCCTGGTGTTGTATTTAGATTTCGAAGCCATTATCACCCAGAACGTTTCCCAGTAGTAGACCGACTAATATACTAGTTTAGTAAATAGCTGATGGGCCACAAAAAATAAGTTTTATAAAGAAAACTGTGGGAGCGCGGGCGAAACGCAGCTACTCCCCAGACATGTCAACCGGAAGTCCCCGTACTGTACATTCTAAAGCAGAATATGATGCCTTCCCTCCAGAAACTAGGCTTAACTGCAGTTTTCCAACATGATAATGATCCCACACACACCACCAAGATGACAACTGCCTTGCTAAAGAAGGTGATGGGGTGGCCAACCATGTCTCCAGACCTGAACCCCATAAAGCACCTGTGGGGCATCCTCAAGCATAAGGTGGAGAAGCACCATGTGTCTAATGTCCAGCAGCATCATGAGGAGTGGAAGAGGATCCCAGTGTGCAGATAACAAAGGTGCTAACACAATATATTGACATTTTGGACAAGGTTAACTTAGGGTGTACTCACTTTTCTTGCCAGCTATTTTGACAATAATGGCTATATTTTGAGTAATTTTCAGGGGACAATAAATCTAGACTGCTATACAAGCTGCACACTGATTACTCTAAAATACATAAAAGTTTCATTTATATAGTATTGTCCCTTGAGAAGATACACTAAAATGGTTGCTGAAAATGTGAAGGGTGTACTCACTTTTGTGTATGTATAAAGAAAAATGTTTTCAAGAACATTCAAAATTCAAGCACTTGAAAACATAAAAAATATATATTTTTTAAACTTTCCCAAACGTTTGAAATACAGTTGATATTAATATATATATGGCATTCACTAATATAATTTTACGTGAGCAGAGCAGATTAACAATTTTGTAACGGTTACATCACTTCCAACACAGTTGGCATATCAACCAGTAGTTTTTAGCAGAATTTTTAGGACATTTTCTGTTTAGATTCAGATGATAAAAGTCAAAAGTTCTCTGAGGCAGATATGTATTTGAGCAGAAAGCATTTGATTTCTGAGATGTGCATAGTCTCTCTGATGGTGGTGTCTCTGTTACGGACCAGCAGAAGACCACTTTTTAGTGTGCTCTCACTGACCATCACTGTGAAGAGGACACCCATCTCATCATACCTGCAGCATAAAAAAATTTCATCTTAAAAAATTAAGTCAAAAATCTATTGAATATTGATAGAGTCTGTTACCTTGTGTGTAAATTCTCCAGAGATAAAGATGTGTCCAAGTATCCAGGCCATGTGGAAATTCCAGCTTCAAGAAACTCTTGGAACAAACCCTCACAAACCTTAAGAGAGACATTTGTCTTAGGGGTAGTCCATTTCAAGTGGTCCACAAATTATAAAGTTGGTTGCGTGATCATTTTTAATTTGCCTTTTTTTTTTTTTTGAGAGAGAGAGAGAGAGAGAGAGAGAGAGAGAGCCTCTCTTTGTACTAGTATTACAAAATCCCCAGGGAGGTATTCTAGAAAGCAGCTTATGTGACATATCCAGGTATGTTTAAGGGTAAGTTTGCTCTGTTGAGAATGATTGTGTATTAACCAGGAACATACTCTGTGTTGAAGGAACTTATTCCCGGATGTGTTTTTGAAACCAGCATACCTCAAGTAAGCAAGGTTTGGGTTAATCAACCGAGAGTTCATGGTTTAGCAAATGGTAAGTTAGCCTTGCTTTCTAGAATACACCCCAGATGACAGATTTTAGACATTTTTGCTTCTTAGACTTAAAACTTAAATTCAAATGTAATGATCAAGATTTGACAAGTGGAAGAGATAGGGAATTTTTTTTAACCAGAAGATGCTGCATATTTTATTTTATAGATATATATTTTACAGCAGGAAATAAAAATGGTACTATAGAGTAAAAATTTCATTACATTGTGTAATGTGCATTAAAATAATGCTACCTTAAACTTGAGAATGTGAGTATGGAATGGTCTATCCAGTTTATTTGACTTTTATTTGTAACAATGTAAAAGTCTTTACTTGTCACTTTGGATCAATTATGACACCTTTGCTTCAAACAATGTCTTAAAAAACACAACAACTTATTGAATACTGGCTCTTAACTTTTGAAAGGTAATTATAACGGTAATTATAATAATTTTGTTTGTTCCTTAGTACCTGTCTAAGCTCAGAACCAGAGCCTCGTCCAATATCCAAGGCTACTTTCACTGGAGTTAAGGTGGGATGCAGCTTCAAAACCTGAACAAAGTATAGAAAATCCTGGTCAGCTTACATCTCTGCCATTTTTTCATAAAAAATTACATCTGAACAATAATTTTTCCAGTTATTAAAGTGCTCCTATTATGCTTGTGAATATTACCTTTCATGCAGTGTGTAATATAGCTGTTTGTGAATGTAAAGTTCATCAAAGTTTTAAAGCTCAAAATGCTCAATAAATAAAGTTATTGTCTCCCAAAAGGAGGAGTTGATTTGTAACTGTTGCATATGCGAGTCCTCAGCAATTCCGTAACTTCCATAATTTATCTACGGAAATCCATATCAAAACTGCATAATGCCAGCCTGTGGTTTTCACTGGCTGTTCGCGAAAAATGTCTACTTTGACCCGCCCTAGGTGGTTTGTGTTGTCAACATTATGTCAATATATAAGAAATATACTATTATAGAACATACATTCGCTAATGCTGATGTAGAGGAATTACAGCTGTAACATCTTAATGTTACAAAGGCTCACAACATGCTCTGCTCAAGTTGTGCTTGCGATGAAGGTTCAGACTGATCAACTGCTTCATAACTGTTTCATACAGAGGACTCGTGTTTGAATTGATATGGTGAAACTGACACCACTGGCACCATCATTTTGGTGTTTACAAATGCCGAGGAAGCCTCCAGAACTGAATTAAAATATCGTAATGGCCGTTTCCTTGCTAACCTGCACTGTAAGTGGTAGACCAATCACAAGAGACTGTGCCATCTGACCAATTAGAGGTAGCGTAGGTTCACAGAAAGGAAGGTTTTGGAGAAACTCAAGTTTTGAATTAATCAATTTAGACTGTTTGAGAAATTAAGGTGATTTGTGATGAATATTATGAGAAAATGAAAGTGTCTTTTGACCTTAGATACATGTAAACCTCCAAAACAAGATAAGAAACATTTAAAATAGCATAATAGGGGCAATTTAATACTAAAAATGGAAAGAAAACATGGGCTTACCATCCTCTGATGAAGCTTTTGTTTACTGTCGGTTTTCCTCAGCAGTTGAAATGAGTTACATAGGTAAGCCAGGATCCCTCGATCCACATTTGCACTGACAGAGATGACATGAGGAACTACATACTTTCTTCCATCTCTGCACTGAAAGTAAAATGATCTTCAACAGATGGTTGTGAAATGTGACCCTGGACCACAAACCCAGTTCAAGGGTCAATTTTTTGAAATTGAGATTTATACAGCATCTGAAAGCTGAATAAATAAGCTTTTCATTGATGTATGGTTTGACATGGGTCAAATAATGATTGCTAGAATGTATCTTAAGTGTACTGTTTTTCACTTTGTGGCTGAGATATCCTTGTGCATAATATATACAATGTCTATCTATATACACAGAATCTTAAATACCTTAAACTAACACAGTTTGCACTTACCTGTAGTTTTGTACAACTTCCTTGGTGAGTCTTCAGCAGTAGTGTGTCCCCCAGGCTCCACAGTGTCTCCAGGGTCTCTGAGCCCCAGGGGAACTTATAGAGGACTTTAACACCATGAGATGTCCCTTCTTTCAGTTCTTCATCCACCACATTGCACAGGCTGAAGTCAGACGGACCTAAAGCAAACTGCAGCAGACGTTCAAGAAAATCCATCCTTGCACTACACCCATGTTCCTTAAAAATGTTTCATATGATTGTAAAGTGGACGCCAGGGTTGGGGTCAATTCAGGAATTAACTCAATTCCAATTCAAAGAAGGAAATGGAATTGGAATTGAACAACAATTACAGGAAACAGAGTTGGAATTGAATTGGAATTACAGGAAGTGGAATTCAATTCAGGGAAATTCCACTGAATTCCGTTTATTGCTGTTTCTGAGCATTTATTTGTGATTACATTTAGAGACATACATTTGAACTTTATTTATGATGCTTTACAAATACCATGTATTAAATAGAGTTGATCAAATGCAAGTAAATAAAAATGATAACTGTACATTATGAATTAATAATTGAATGACAGTGGTGATAAGTTTGTGGATGTACTATACATTCAACATATGATTACCACATATATTATGTCTCAACTCACAAAAAAATGAGTCATGTTCATTCATGTATTTCATTCACTTTTTATTGCATCGAATTATCATCATTTCCTGAAATTTGGCATGTGAAATGATCATGCTTAACATACTAAACATAAAGTACTTTGTATTTCTTTTATATGTTTGTTGTTTTATGTGATTTACAATATTTAATGTATTATAAACTATTAAGCAAATCAAGTCAAATTATTTTATTTAGCAACTCAAGTGGAATTTAGTGGAATTTATTTGAATTCAATTCTGTTTCCTGGCATTCCAATTCAATTCCAATTCCATTTCCTGTCAGCTGCATGCAATTCCAATTCCAATTCCATTCCAGGAAGTGAATTGGAATTTACCATTCATTCTCAATTCAATTCATGAATGGCCCCAACCCTGGTGGACACCCTGTATGATTTTTATTCATCAATGATATCATAGGAAAGAAAGTATCTGATTTATACATCAGCTGTTCTAGAATCCTATTACACATTTTTTCATAAATAACAAAAATGTTAAAAACATAAATAAAAAAGAAAGTTGTCAACAGTTTACTCTGCAACCTTGCAAATCTGTACACTGAGAATCTCATTTTTATCAAATAAAATCCTGGCAAAGGTGCAGTCACATGCATAAAATGTCAGTGCAATTGTCTATTGTCATTAGAGTGGCAATATATAATAATGCACATCTCGCATAGAAGCAAGATGTCTGTGGCATTGTAGCCAATTTTACTGGATGTGTCTACAAAAGAAACCATAAAGGACTGCATTGATAGTCGGCAATAATGTAGCCTATAATAAATTTAATAGCTTGTGATAAATTTAATAACTTATAAACCCAAAAGCTACAGACCATCTGTTTCAGGATGAGATTAAAAATCTGAACGAAGTAACCATCAAAAAAAAAAAAAAAAAAAAAAAAAAAAAAAAAAACAGGATCCAAGCAAATCACAAATAACTGCCCACTAAAATCTGTCCATGTAGGTTTTTATTTCTAGATTATGATATTAGGGTTACTAATTAATGATATCCTTGAATGAAATCCAAACTGGTAACTACTGCTGACTGTTTTTAGAATTGTTGTCAGTTAATTTTTTTATTTACTTTTACCATTAAACAGGTTCTCCTAATTTAGTGACATGCCCACTGAAAATCTATATTCTATATCTAGATTTAGACTGTATCTTAGTACAGGGACTGCTCTCATTAGAGTTACAAATTACGTGGTTTCGATTGTGGTTGTATCTTTCTATTAGTGTTACTGGACCTTAGTGCTGCATTTGACATTATCAACCACAACATTCCTTTGAATAGATTTGAAAATTACAATTGGAATCGCAATGGCATGGTTAAATTTGTACTTATCCGACCATAATCAGTTTGTAGCTGTAAATGAAGAAGTATCACATGTCAAGTATGGAGTACCACAAGGTTTTTTTATTTTTTTTATTACAGGAACTACTGTATGAGTAGATCAAATGTAATATAATTACTATGTTCAGATGAGTGAATGTTTGTTTTTTCTGACCTCTTGCCAGATAACATTTAATTTGTGATTTTGTTTTTGATTTATTTGAATTTATGTGTGTATGTACTTTCCAATTTACGCTCTTTTTACATGGGGGTCCATCATGCTCTTTAGCCAATCAGATTTGAGCTTACAATCATAAACTGCTGAGAATGTGACTCAAGGAACACTGCTTGGCACATCTTTCTGACACCACGTCCACACAATCAGCTGCGCGCAAGCATTGGCCATTTGCCGCTCTCTATTTCTGATGTCCTCCATGCTAGAGTGTGGAATACATCAGCAGTATACTACTGTTAGCACTACACAACATGACATAGCGCAATACACACTATTATTTATTGAAATAGGCTCTATTGGCTGTTAAAGTTGCATACTGCTGCAGATGACAATTTACAATTGCAAACATAATTTAATAATAAACGTAAAATATTTCAAGCTTGGTTTACACACTATCTGTTAATAGTGTTTTGCATTTTGTGAAACATTTTGTCAGTGTATTGTTTTATTTTAGGCATGTCAACAAGTTTTTGTGCATGTGAATATTGCTGATATGTCTGCATCATATTTTGATTAATTAATATTATTCTCAGTTCATACTAAACTTATATGTAATTATATTACCACATACATAAGAAAGTCATCAATGTCATCAAATGTGCTTTGGTAATTTGACTGTTCTGAATTCTGACAGGTAATGTTAAGCAGGCCAGGAAAAGGTCCCCTCTTGCAGTTTGATAATATTTAACAATTATATTTTTCTTATTAGGCACAATTGTATACCTAAACATTTTTTTTTTTGTAAACCTTGCCCTCCCCAAACACCTCTTTCTTGCCTCACTATACTAAATTTACATGTATAGTTTTCTCTAAAGCTAAATTTTTGGAGAACTCCTTGAAAATTACTTCAAGTATGGCAATGTTTTAAAGACAAAAATGCAATATATCCTGGATTCACATAATCAAGGTTGGAAAGTGTACTTAAAGGTGCAGTAGGTACATTTATATGAACTTTTTATGAGCATTTTAACATGGGGTGTCTATGGGATTGACTCCCTTTTGGAGCCAGTCTCTAGCGGCCAGTCGATGAATTAAAGTTTAAGTCACTTCCATGTTGGTTTCGAGAGAGACCGGAAGGTTGCCGCTTGAGAAAAACAAAGTCACTTTGCCACAACACATTGCCTTCCTTCTGATCCCAACAGAAGTGGATAAACTTATTTTTAATGACGTTCCAGACTGTGTCAGTAAAAACTTGGCCCTTTTTTCACTTCATTTTACTACGGATTTGTTTATAAACCAGCCACAATTTGATGAAGGATCTTCAGAAAGATTGAAACCTAAAGACGATGCTGTGCTGACAATATTGGATCCAACAGTAATGTCACAACACACGTGTGTGAGTACACCCTTAAAAATAAAGGTGGTTTAAAAGGTTCTTCACAGTGATGCCATAGAATAACCATTTTTGGTTCTACAAAGAATCATTCAGTCAGAGGTTCTTTAAAGAGCTATCTCTTCCTTACCTTTTTTATCATCTGAAGAACCTTCTTTCACCACAAAGAACCTTTTGTGAAACAGAAAGGTTCTTCAGATGTTCTTTATGGAACCATTTAGACAAAAAAAAGGTTCTTCTATAGTATCGTGAAGCACCTCTATTTTAAAGAGTGTACCTGTTTTTATTATGTGCTCACTATTGCTTTGTCTGTTAATATACATCGTTTGATATGTACTGAGTATGCGTTTTTGTCCTAAATCACAGCAGTGTTAATCTATGAAGAATGTAGGCTGTCAAACATACACAAGTGTTAGCCAATAATAGCAGTGGGCGTTTACTGGGAGTCTACAATCTGCCATGCCTAATCAAATGTAGCGTTCTGATGAGGAGGGTTAAAACAGGACAGAACATAACTTATTACTTCTAAATTATGTTTAGAGTATATTTTAATGTAAAAATCTTAATAACATTATAAGGGGACCTCAGAGTACAAAGCAATAAAAAAGGCAGTTCATGACCCCTTTAAATCACTTTAAATGCCTTAAACTGATATCACAACCTTTTAATATGATTTGTCTGTTATTACACATACACCATTATTCAACTTGCAATAACATATTTAGATATAATGAATGGGTAGATATAATGACCTTGCAAAATTATGCAGCTACAGAATAACAGTTTATTACTGTTTTATTACAGTTTTTTTTTATTAATGTTGCTTGAAAATACACATACTTGTCTTTCTTTGAAGACAGTAAAATATCTGAAAAATAATCAAGTTAATTAAATGTGAGTTGAATGAACCAAAGACAAATCACTGAAAAAAGTCATTTGTTGGCCATAAATACTGAAGTGGTTAATGGTTTTGATTTGATCAGGATGTCAAAAACCAGTTTGCATTGCAATATCGAAATCTAAAAGCAACTCTACACAGGCTGAATTTAGTGGGCGGCTTGTTGCGTTGGGCGACGTATTTTAGTCAATTTGCTATTGTCCTGATTAATTTGTTTAGTTTTTTAAGATGGTTATCTAAATTTTGTTCCATATTTTAATCTTATTTATGTTCACTTGTTCACTGAAAAAAAAAATGGAATGGCACTCCTTCTATGATGATGTCAGCTTGGGCAAAATATCCTTAACCACACATCTCCAACTGTTATTTTGCTATGAGTGAGAGGTGGAGAAGAGGAGCACTAAAATAAATCCCCACCCTCAATTCAATATTCTGTTTCAGTTGGAAATACGTCACTATACTAAAAATAAAGTTGGCAGCAACTTCCGGTTCACATGGAATTGAAAATCCATTTCACCCTTATTTGCTTCCATACCTTTCTCCACCACTGTAGTCTTTGATGAGCCCAGTAGTCCATCCACTGTGAAGAAGTCCGAGGAGAACAGAACCAGACTAAAGATGCCTCGGTTACCTCAAATGAGCTAATGGAGATTAATGAAAAAGTTCAATTTTAAGTCATATGAAAGTTAAAGCAATTAGATCATTACTAATTTACACCATTTCATCTTGGACTTTAGACTGGGTCCAGTAAAAATAATAATAATAATAATAATAAAACTCACTCATTAAACACAGCTGATAAAACAAAAGACTCACCAACAAGATGCATGTCTGAGGTGACTATCAGAATGATGGCACAGACCTATCTCTGCCAATCCAAAGGGCAATGTCCTATTCACAAGCACCAGCGCCTGAATATACTGTTGCAAAGCACCTTAAGAGACAAAAAAAAAAAGATGATCAATGTCGTCGCAATGAATAGTGTGCGACTGCACATGGTATGCGTAGTGCGTACTGTAACTATAAAGGCATGAATAGTGGAGAATGGTCTAACTCACCCTGCAGGAGACTCGTCCGAACAGACACACAGTCTTTCATAAGCGTTTGAATATTTTGGCATGCTTCTTCTTTAGTTAAACTGTCTTGGTTGAGAATTTCTTGAAGAGCACTTACATTAACAAGCCTAACAGATTCCTCACACATTCTACTTTGCACTGAAGTAGTGATCCCAAACACATATGCTCTTGCACGTATTGCTGAAGTCCACTGTTCAATAATGTTTTTCTTAAGTTCTGTTCCTAAAGGCCCATATGTACAGTTTCTAGTCTGGAAAGCTTCAGGAGAAATGTAATAACGGTCAGCGCAAAGTTGCATCAGAAGGTTGGTTTGATCACACCGGTCATCACGAGTATTGTACTTAGATATATTCCGCTGATACCAAGGGAGCTTTTCGCCCAAAAGCTGGAGACGCCTTCTGATGCTGTGGAGGAACATTTTGTTGGGTTTAATCGCTAGCAGTTGGCAGGTATAAATGAAAATAGAGTAACGTCATACATTTTCTACAATTAAGCGTCGCATGGGATGAGCGGTAATGTTTTCCCGTAATGAAGCCTGTTATAACTTTAATGCCAGTTCAGTGAGCACGTTACAATTCTTCTTCTACGGCCGTTTGCATCTAGTTTATTGGTGCACTACCGCCATCCATTCTTCTTCTTCTTCTTCATCTTCTTCTTCTTCTTCTTCTTTGGTGTTTATTGGCGGCTGGCAAACCAGCTTATAGGTGCATTACCGCCACCGACTGGACTGGAGTGTGGACAGGATACATGCTTATAGGATTAACATAATACGGTAGATATGAGGGAAATCAAAAGGAAACCCCCCCCCCCCCCCCAAAAAAAAACATTTAAATAAATAAAATAAAACATAAAACACCACCTGTCTAAATTATTTTACTTAACTTTGTTTCTTTAATAAACTTAATAATAATATCATATATAGTTTTTCCCTTTAATATGCCTATTATAGAAAAATCTTTATGCTCAGCTTTGATTAGTGACTGAATAAAATTACGTCTCTCATTGTTATATTTTCGGCAGTGAAGTATTAGGCCTACATGTTCAACTGTCTCTTGCTGACTACAGTAATTACATTCCCCTGTTGGGTGCTTGCCAATTTTGAATAATGTGCTATTCAATCCTGTGTGACCTATTCTCCGACGGGTTATTATATTCTCTTCATTTCTGTTCCTGCTCTCTCTTCTCCCAGCACCAACTTGTGGTTGAATATTATATAAGTGTCTTCCTGTTTCAATACTATCCCAGTGTACCTGCCATAGCGACTGTGCATATTTCCTAATAAACACTTTGGCTTCTGTTTTACTTAATGGAACTTGTAAATTTATTTGCTTTAGTTTTAAAGATTGTTTAGCCAAAACATCTACCTTCTCATTACCTAATACACCAACATGAGCAGGAACAGGCCCGGACATAGGCATGGGCAAGGTGGGGCAATGCCCCCCTAAATGCTGTGACTGCCCCCCCAAACGTAAAGGCATGCAAAATTCCGAATTTCATAAAACAAACAAACTAAATTGCCTTATGTTATTTATCCTATTTACACGAAGGTATGTTATTTCTGTCTCTACATGATCGCGCGTTTACAATGTCTCCTCTGCGAAAACACGGACGGGATCGCGCACTCCATTCATAAAAACCGACTTTACTATAGCGCGGAATACCACAGAATTCGTCGATTTTTGGATTAATAAATCAAAAGTTGGTCTGTCACTTAATTCAAATCGCGATATGGACTAGTGTCTGTGAAAACTGAAATGTAAAAAGACTGGAAAAGAATTTAAAAAGACTGATGATGATGGCAATGTAGAGTATGAAGACCTCTCTACCGTTTGCAAATATCTACACGGGTATAAGAATGCATTTCCTCAGCTCCATCGCATGTATGTGACCTCCCTTGTGATTGGAATATCATCTGCATCATGCTAAAGCTCTTTCTCCACTTTGTCTCGTGTTCTTACTCCCTTCCGCCGCACTATTGCTACATGAAAGAAAAAGAAATGTAGTTATTCTGGCTCAGGAGAAGGGCATAACCACAGGCCTAGATATGCATGCATTTGTTAGTCTTTTTGCACAGAAAAGCAGACGACTGATGCTTTAAAAAAAAATTTTTGTAAAAAAAAATACACAAAAAAAGAAATAAAAAAATATATGAATAAAATAAAAAGACAAAAAAATGAAAAGATAGATAGATAGATAGATAGATAGATAGATAGATAGATAGATAGATAGATAGATAGATAGATAGATAGATAGATAGATAGATAGATAGATAGATTAAAAAAAGTAAAAAAAAAAAAAAAAAAAACATAAATGCAGCCTCAAAAGGGCACAAGCCAGTGTCCTATTTGTGCCGGTCCCAAGCCCGGGTAAATGCAGAGGGAAGGGCATCAAACATAAAACCTATAAGACAAATCAAATGGATCAAAGGAGAAGATAGAGATATGGATAGGTGGACTGATATGATGAAAGCATAGTTAGTATAGTTTTCTTTGCATAGATAATTAGAGAAGCTCACCCACACTTGCCCCCCCAATATTCTACATGCACCCCCTAATGGGGCTGGCTAAATCCGGCCCTGAGCAGGAACCCAAATAAATTGAATTGATATACCCATACGCTTTATATTATACAACTTATAGAATATTTCATTGATTATATCCATCCTAAAAGATGATCTGCCAGACTTTATGCTTTCCAGTGCTGAGTAGCTATCGGATGCAATAAGCCATCCATTCTTCTTTTCAGTCTTTCTTTTGAGATTTGTGGTAGGCTAGACGTATCAGAGGCGTATTGCTGCCCTCCTCAGTTCATCTGATGAACTCCGCTTTTAATAGATTTTAAGGGGTAAAAATGCAACCTCGTTGGGGTAAAATATTAATATTACTTTACAAAAATGTAGATAAAGAATATTAAGAATTTGAATTAATTAAAAATATTAAAATTACTTTCATTTTAATGTATTTGTACGAAGTTAGAAATGTACTCTTATTAAAAGGAACAATTGGTCTGCCATAATATTATTATTTTTATACAATGTCATAATGTAAAACCAACATTACCACAGCCTCAGGTCGCTGGGTGTTTAGTGTGTGTTTTGTGCATTTATAATATATACTATATATTCTTTTAGGCTACTATAAGTCTCTGGGGAAAACAGTTATTATACATCTGAAATGAATGCAGTCACCATATAACTAATGTCTGTATTTATCAAAAATGTACAGTAGTCAAAGGGATTTTAAATCAATATATTAAATACAAAATAGAAAACATTTAATTAAGGTTAATACTGCTAATTTTTAACTCTGAACACTCTGACAGGGAATACATATTATCAGAGGTGGGTAGTAACGAATTACAGTCGTGGCCAAAAGTTTTGAGAATGACACAAATATTAGTTTTCACAAAGTTGCTGCTAAACTGCTTTTAGATCTTTGTTTCAGTTGTTTCTGTGATGTACTGAAATATAATTACAAGCATTTTTATCGACAATTACATGACATTTATGCAAAGAGTCAGTATTTGCAGTGTTGGCCCTTCTTTTTCAGGACCTCTGCAATTCGACTGGGCATGCTCTCAATCAACGTCTGGGCCAAATCCTGACTGATAGCAACCCATTCTTTCATAATCACTTCTTGGAGTTTGTCAGAATTAGTGGGTTTTTGTTTGTCCACCCGCCTCTTGAGGATTGTCCACAAGTTTTCAATGGGATTAAGATCTGGGGAGTTTCCAGGCCATGGACCCAAAATTTCAACGTTTTAGTCCCCAAGCCACTTAGTTATCACTTTTGCCTTATGGCACGGTGCTCCATCGTGCTGGAAAATGCATTGTTCTTCACCAAACTGTTGTTGGATTGTTGGAAGAAGTTGCTGTTGGAGGGTGTTTTGGTACCATTCTTTATTCATGGCTGTGTTTTGGGGCAAAATTGTGAGTGAGCCCACTCCCTTGGATGAGAAGCAACCCCACACATGAATGGTCTCAGGATGCTTTACTGTTGGCATGACACAGCACTGATGGTAGCGCTCACCTTTTCTTCTCCGGACAAGCCTTTTTCCAGATGCCCCAAACAATCGGAAAGAGGCTTCATCGGAGAATATGATTTTGCCCCAGTCCTCAGCAGTCCATTCGCCATATTTTTTGCAGAAGATCAATCTGTCCCTGATGTTTTTTTTTTTTGGAGAGAAGTGGCTTCTTTGCTGCCCTTCTTGACACCAGGCCATCTTCCAAAAGTCTTGGCCTCACTGTACGTGCAGATGCGCTCACACCTGCCTGCTGCCATTCCTGAGCAAGCTCTGCACTTGTGGCACTCCGATCCCGCAGCTGAATCCTCTTTAGGAGACGATCCTGGCGCTTGCTGGACTTTCTTGGACAGCCTGAAGCCTTCTTAACAAGAATTGAACCTCTTTCCTTGAAGTTCTTGATGATCCTACGAATTGTTGATTTAGGTGCAATCTTAGTAGCCACAATATCTTTGCCTGTGAAGCCATTTTTATGCAACGCAATGATGGCTGCACACGTTTCTTTACAGCATGGTTATCAATGGAAGAACAATGATTTCAAGCATCACCCTCCTTTTAACATGTCAACCCAGGTAAAAAAAAAAGTGCACTAAAATGCACTTTATTTAAGTATACTTAGTACACTTTTCAGTAATGTACTAAAAGTGCTCTATTTTCGCACACTAATTTTGTACTTAATGTACTAAAAGATAGTATTAAGTATATGTTAAGATAAACTTAATACCATCTAAGTGTACTCAACTGTGCTATTTTAACATACTATATCTGTATTTTAAAAAATATATTTAGTTAAAACTAGAAATACACTTGAACCCTAATTTTAAACATTTATAAATATATTTAAGAATAGCTTAAAGTATAATAGTAATATATTAAAAGAATATACAAAATGTAAAAAAAGTGTGCTAAAATACACTTTCAGTACACTAAGTATACTTTTTAGTACTGTGCTAAAAATGCTCTATTTCCACACACTAATTTTGTACTTAATGTACTAAAAGATAGTATTAAGTATATGTTAAGATAAACTTAATACCATCTAAGTGTACTCAACTGTGCTATTTTGAGACACCATGAAATTGAACTAAAATGTGCTTTTAACATACTATATCTGTATTTTAAAAAACAGATTTAGTTACAACTAGAAGTACACTTGAACCCTCATTTTAAACATTTATAAATATATTTATGACTAATTTAATGTATAACAATAATATATTAAAAGAATATACAAATTGTGAAAAAAATGTGCTAAAATACAATTTAAGTACACTTAGTGCACTTCTCTAATGTACTTAAAGTGCTCTATTTTCGCGCACTAATTTTGTACTTATTGTACTAAAAAATAGTATTAAGTATATTTTAAGATAAACTTAATACCATCTGTGTATTCAACTGTACTATTTAGAGACACCATGAAGATGAACTAAAATGTGCTTTTAACATACTATCTCAGCATTTCCAAATATGTATTTTGTTACCACTTATAATAGAATTGAAACATATTTCATAAACCTTTAAATATACTAATTAAACATAAAAAATAAACTTATTGATTATTTAAAATACATGAATAATATATAACAAATGTATACAAAGCATATTTATAATGTATTGCCCACATATTTTTATTAATAAAAAAATACATTTGTTGATTATTTAAAATACATGAATAATATATAACAAATGTATACAAAGCATATTTATAATGTATTGGCCACATTTTTTTTTTAATAAAAAATACACTTGTTGATTATTTAAAATACACAAATAATATTTAATAAATGTATACAAAGCGTATTTATAATGTATTTTTTATTAATAAAAATATGTGGGCAATACATTATAAATACGCTTTGTATACATTTATGATATATTATTCATATATTTTAATTAATTAGTGTATTATAATGAATAAAAATGTGTGGGCAATACATTATAAATACGTTGTCACGAAGCGTGTAGGAAAGCGCAAAATAACGTCTTCAATAAAAAGTCTTCAATAAATCCTCAGGCAGAGTAACGATAGACAGGAATGGCTGGAGAAGATGTGCACACAACGAAGGAACATAGGTGTAACGCTTGTAGCCAGACAAAGAAACATTGGAAATCAAACAAACTTATAAAGGGGAGATAATTACAACAACAGGTGGAGGAGATCACACTAATGAGCAGGAAGACCAAAAAAAGGCATGGGAGAAACCAAACAGACAATCTAACGGAGGAAACACTGGGAAAAACCAAGGCAAACAGTCCAAGGGCGTGGCATACGCTTTGTACACATTTATCATATATTATTCATGTATTTTAAATAATCAACAAGTGTATTTTTTTATTAATAAAAATATGTGGGCAATACATTATAAATACGCTTTGTATACATTTGTTATATATTATTAATGTATTTTAAATAATCAATAAGTTTATTTTTTATGTATAGTTAGTATATTTAAAGGTTTATGAAATATGTTTCAATTCTATTTTAAGTGGTAACAAAATACATTTTTGGAAATGCTGAGATAGTATGTTAAAAGCACATTTTAGTTCAATTTCATGGTGTCTCAAAATAGCACAGTTGAATACACTTAGATGGTATTAAGCTTATCTTAAAATATACTTAATACTAATTTTTAGTACATTAAGTACAAAATTAGTGTGCGAAAATAGAGCACTTTTAGTACAGTACTAAAAAGTATACTTGCTGTACTTAAAATGTATTTTAGCACTTTTTTTACATTTTGTATTTTTTTTTAACATATTACTATTATACTTTAAACTATTCTTAAATATATTTGTAAATGTTTAAAATGAGGGTTCAAGTGTACTTCTAGTTGTAACTAAATATATATTTTTTTAAAATACAGATATAGTGTCGGCGCAGATAGGCGTGTGGTTAGCGCGCCGACATATAGCGCTGGTGCGCTCCGGGCGTCCCGGGTTCGAGTCCTGACTCGAGGACCTTTCCCGATCCCTCCCCTAATCTCTCTCCCACTTCGCTTCCTGTCCTATCTGATCTTTCCTATCATAATAAAAGGCAAAAAAAAAAAAAATACAGATATAGTATGTTAAAAGCACATTTTAGTTCAATTTCAGGGTGTCTCAAAATAGCACAGTTGAGTACACTTAGATGGTATTAAGTTTATCTTAACATAAACTTAATACTATTTTTTAGTACAATAACTACAAAATTAGTGTCATGATCCTGCCCTGACAGCCCTGTCTGTCTTGTCTTTGTTTAATGTTTCCTTGTTTGTATTGTGTGTCAGCACATGGCTGTGTCTTTGTTTATGTCTGCCATGTGCTCCTGTTGCCCCACCTCCTTGTTTCCCTTTTCCACGCCCTCTTGTTTAGTCCTCGTTTGTTTGAGTGTCGTCACCTGTTCTTCTCGTTTGTCTAATTGTACTCACCTGATCCTCATGTCATTTCCTCCCTTTATATTGTGCTCTTTCCCTCTTGTCTTTGCTGGTTCGTTTTGTGAGTTTGTGTATTCTAATCTTTGAGATTTTTCGGTCCAGTCCTAGATAACTCTCAGTGTTTTTTCCCCTTTAGTCTAGTTTTAGTTTTTTTTTTCTTCTGAGCCCTAGTTTTTGCCTTTCCCGTTCTAGTCTTTTTGTTAATCTTTATTTTTGTTTTACCTAGCTATTCCGGTCTTTTGTTTAAATTCTAGTTTTCAATTATTTCCTTTGTCATTCTTTTGATTTGATTTCTCTAGTCTTTTTGATATCTTTATTTTTTGTTTTACCTAGCTCTTCTGGTCTCTTGTTTAAATTGTAGTTTACATTTATTTACTTTTATTCTTTTGATTTGTTTTCTCTAGTCTTTTTGATATCTTTATTTTTTGTTTTACCTAGTTCTTCTGGTCTTTTGTTTTAATTCTATTTTTTCCCTTTTGTTGTTGTTTTGATTTTTCTAGTCCGTTATTACCTTATTGTTTTACCTAGCTCTTCCCCGTCTTAGTTTTTGAAGCTTTTCTTTTGTGTGCCTGTCTTTGTCGTCTTGTCTTTTGTGTGTTTGTCTGTTCCTGCTCGGCCTCCTGAGTTCCCCCTGGTTGCTGCTCCCGGCCGCCCGGACTCTCTTCGGGGTTGCACCTGCCTCTCCATCCACATCCTGCCTGTCTTCCCTAGTCGTGTGTTCCCAGGCCCGTGTGTGCGACTGTCTGCCCTTCCTCTTGTTTGCCCTGTCCAGTCAATAAACTGTCAAACTGTTCATTCTGCGTTTGGGTCCTCACTTACCAAATCTTGACAGAACGAACCAGCCACTCGAGGACCCAGCAGAATGAGCGTTAAGTTTGTGCCACCAGCCACTGAAGAGGAGAGACTGGCACTTCGGCGGGCGGTGTCTGCGCTTCGTCAGCAGGGCCAGGATCCACGGTCTTATGCCCAGTTTTTCTGGTCCATGGCAAGGGGTCTTGACTATGATGATGCAGCCCTGAAGGGGACCTTCAACCTCACCTTAGACGACCCCTTACCACTATGGGAGGTGGAGCACCTTCAAATTCTGGACTTCTGGGGGTTCTCAAATTATCTGTACCACCGCCAGCACTGGCAGAACCATACTCCTCAAGAGGATATTCGCAATTACCAGCCTGCCCTTCTTTCCCCTCCGAGTCAAGTCCACCATCATCTTCTGACTCCCACAAGAATACGGAGGGATCGTAGGAAGAGGGCGGCTCGATCTGCTGCGTCTGCCAGTGAGTCCGCTCCAGTGTCGGCTCCAGCCCCTGAGTCCGCTCCAGTGTCGGCTCCAGCCCCTGAGTCCGCTCCAGTGTCGGCTCCAGCCCCTGAGTCCGCTCCAGTGTCGGCTCCAGCCCCTGAGTCCGCTCCAGTGTCGGCTCCAGCCCCTGAGTCCGCTCCAGTGTCGGCTCCAGCCCCTGAGTCCGCTCCAGTGTCGGCTCCAGCCCCTGAGTCCGCTCCAGTGTCGGCTCCAGCCCCTGAGTCCGATCCAGTGTCGGCTCCGAAGTGTAAGCAGAGAAGGAAGAGGGCAGCCCAGAAAACTGCCTTAGTCTCTGAGTCTCCCGAGCCTGCTCAAGTCATGCCGGAGTCTGCCAAGTCCATCCCAGTCGTTCCAGAACCGGTCAAGCCCATTGCTATCAATCCTGATCCAGCTAAAACCACTCCAGTCATTCCAGAGCTGGCCAAACACACTGCCACGCTTCCTGAGCCCAGTCAGGACACTGCCACGCTTCCTGAGCCCAGTCAGGACACTGCCACGCTTCCTGAGCCCAGTCAGGACACTGCCACGCTTCCTGAGCCCAGTCAGGACACTGCCACGCTTCCTGAGCCCAGTCAGGACACTGCCACGCTTCCTGAGCCCAGTCAGGACACTGCCACGCTTCCTGAGCCCAGTCAGGACACTGCCACGCTTCCTGAGCCCAGTCAGGACACTGCCACGCTTCCCGAGGCAGGTCAGGATGCAGCTTCTCCTCCTGAGCACAGTCAGGTCACAGCTGTTCCTTCGGGGTCAGGTCGCATCTCACCCGAGCGTCCTGAGTCGGCTCCCAAGACGGCAGTCAATCCCGTATCCCCGGCCAAGAGGGCCGCCGATTCCGAGTCCCCGGCCAGGATGGCCGTTGATCCTGTATCCCCGGCCAAGATGGCCGTTAATTCTGAGCCCCTGGCCAAAGAGGCCACCGTTCCTGAGTTCCCGGCCAGGATGGCCGTTGATCCTGTATCCCCGGCCAAGAGGGCCGCCGATCCCAAGTCCCCGGCCAAGATGGCCGCCGATCCCGAATCCCCGGCCAGGATGGCCGTTGATCCCGTATCCCCGGCCAAGAGGGCCACCGATCCTGAGTCCCCGGCCAAGACGGCAGTCAATCCCGAATCCCCGGCCAAGAAGGCCGCCAACTCTGAGCCCCTGGCCAAAGAGGCCACCGTTCCTGAGTCCCCGGCCAGGATGGCCGTTGATCCCGTATCCCCGGCCAAGAGGGCCGCCGATTCCGAGTCCCCGGCCAGGATGGCCGTTGATCCCGTATCCCCGGCCAAGAGGGCCGCCGATTCCGAGTCCCCGGCCAGGATGGCCGTTGATCCTGTATCCCCGGCCAAGATGGCCGTTAATTCTGAGCCCCCGGCCAAAGAGGCCGCCGTTCCCGGCCAGGATGGCCGTTGATCCTGTATCCCCGGCCAAGAGGGCCGCCGATCCCAAGTCCCCGGCCAAAGAGGCCGCCGTTCCCGAGTTCCCGGCCAGGATGGCCGTTGATCCTGTATCCCCGGCCAAGAGGGCCGCCGATCCCGAGTCCCCGGCCAAGATGGCCGTTAATCCCGAATCCCCGGCCAAGATGGCCGCCAACTCTGAGCCCCTGGCCAAAGAGGCCACCGTTCCTGAGTTCCCGGCCAGGATGGCCGTTGATCCTGTATCCCCGGCCAAGAGGGCCGCCGATCCCAAGTCCCCAGCCAAGATGGCCGCCAATCCCGAATCCCCGGCCAGGATGGCCGTTGATCCTGTATCCCCGGCCAAGAGGGCCGCCAACTCTGAGCCCCCGGCCAAAGAGGCCGCCGTCCCTGAGTTCCTGGCCAGGATGGCCGTTGATCCTGTATCCCCGGCCAAAGAGGCCGCCGTCCCTGAGTTCTCGGCCAAGATGGCCGCCAATCCTGAGTTTCCGGCCAAGATGGCCGCCGTTCCCGAGTCCCCGGATTCATCCCCTAAACCAGTTCCAGTAGCCCTGGAGGGCTTCCCGGATTTGACTCTCAAGCCAAGTCCCAAGCTCCCTCAAATCAAGAGCACCCACAGACCTAGAGGGGCTTCTAGAGGTTTTCCTGGCCCTCCCATCCCACCCCCTGTGTTTCCTGGACCTAGTGGGCCTTTAAGGTGGCCTCCCCCCTCCTCTGTCCCAAGCCAACCCCCTGGACTTTTCCTTCCCCCTCCTTTTCCTCCAAGTTCCCCTGGCTACTCTGGGTTTCCCAACCCGCCACCCCTCCCAGTTTATACCCCCTTGGCCGTTGCCCATTATGGACGCCTGGAGGCGTCCGTCAGGGGGAGGGTACTGTCATGATCCTGCCCTGACAGCCCTGTCTGTCTTGTCTTTGTTTAATGTTTCCTTGTTTGTATTGTGTGTCAGCACATGGCTGTGTCTTTGTTTATGTCTGCCATGTGCTCCTGTTGCCCCACCTCCTTGTTTCCCTTTTCCACGCCCTCTTGTTTAGTCCTCGTTTGTTTGAGTGTCGTCACCTGTTCTTCTCGTTTGTCTAATTGTACTCACCTGATCCTCATGTCATTTCCTCCCTTTATATTGTGCTCTTTCCCTCTTGTCTTTGCTGGTTCGTTTTGTGAGTTTGTGTATTCTAATCTTTGAGATTTTTCGGTCCAGTCCTAGATAACTCTCAGTGTTTTTTCCCCTTTAGTCTAGTTTTAGTTTTTTCTTTTTTTTTTTTTTTTTTTTTTCTTCTGAGCCCTAGTTTTTGCCTTTCCCGTTCTAGTCTTTTTGTTAATCTTTATTTTTGTTTTACCTAGCTATTCCGGTCTTTTGTTTAAATTCTAGTTTTCAATTATTTCCTTTGTCATTCTTTTGATTTGACTTCTCTAGTCTTTTTGATATCTTTATTTTTTGTTTTACCTAGCTCTTCTGGTCTCTTGTTTAAATTGTAGTTTACATTTATTTACTTTTATTCTTTTGATTTGTTTTCTCTAGTCTTTTTGATATCTTTATTTTTTGTTTTACCTAGTTCTTCTGGTCTTTTGTTTTAATTCTATTTTTTCCCTTTTGTTGTTGTTTTGATTTTTCTAGTCCGTTATTACCTTATTGTTTTACCTAGCTCTTCCCCGTCTTAGTTTTTGAAGCTTTTCTTTTGTGTGCCTGTCTTTGTCGTCTTGTCTTTTGTGTGTTTGTCTGTTCCTGCTCGGCCTCCTGAGTTCCCCCTGGTTGCTGCTCCCGGCCGCCCGGACTCTCTTCGGGGTTGCACCTGCCTCTCCATCCACATCCTGCCTGTCTTCCCTAGTCGTGTGTTCCCAGGCCCGTGTGTGCGACTGTCTGCCCTTCCTCTTGTTTGCCCTGTCCAGTCAATAAACTGTCAAACTGTTCATTCTGCGTTTGGGTCCTCACTTACCAAATCTTGACAATTAGTGTGCGAAAATAGAGCACTTTTAGTACATTACTGAAAAGCGTACTAAGTATACTTACATTTTTACATTTTACCTGGGGGGACCTCAAGGCAATAACGTTTTGTTAGAATTACCACACTCAAAATCAGTTTAAGTGTTAGTGCTAATAATGCATTCATATTAAGTGTACTTAAGTACAACTTTTGAGAATTTGGACTTCTACTATAATACATTACGAATAGATTTTTAATAAAATCCATTTAATGTAAACTTAAAATTACCACACTCAAAATCAATTTAAGTGTTAATGCTTATAATGCATTCATCTTAAGTGTACTTAAGTACAACTTTTGAGAAAATCTACTTCTACTACAATACATTACTAATAGATTTTTTATATATTGACTTATTTTAAACTTAGGATTAGTAAGTAAACAGTCTACTAGAAATCAACTAATGTTTAAAGCATTTAAAGCACACTTTTGAAAAACACACTAAAACTCTTTTGTATGTTTTTTCTGTAGTATACTTTATTTTAGTACACTAAAAATTTAAGTATTACTGGTATTTAGTATACTTTTTTCAAGTGTACTAAAGTCCTACTGAAGTATAAACATACTTTTAATTAGTATATTTATAGTGTATAAACATCACAATTTTATTTAACACAAAAAAAATAACAAAGTACTAAAAATGTATTTGCGGGTATTTAAGTGTATTTTCATTGCATTTAAGTATATTATTTTTTCACCTGGGAAGTCTGCCATTCTAACCCAATCAGCCTGACATAATGGTCTCCAGCCTTGTGCTCGTCAACATTCTCACCTGAGTTAACAAGACGATTACTGAAATGATCTCAGCAGCTCCTTTAATGACAGCAATGGAAAGCAGTGGAAAGTTTTTTTCAGGATTAAGTTAATTTTCATGGCAAAGAAGGATTATGCAATTCATCTGATCACTCTTCATAACATTCTGGAGTATATGCAAATTGCTATTATAAGAACTTAAGCAGCAACTTTTCCAATTTCCAATATTTATGTAATTCTCAAAACTTTTGGCCACGACTGTACATTTACTTCGTTACATTTACTTGAGTAAATTTTTGGGGTAACTACTTTTAGAGTATATTTAAAGATTTTTTACTTTTACTCATACTCAAGTACATTTATAGTGAAAAAACTTAACTTTTACTTCGCTATATTTGATGGCGTTCCTCCGTTACTGACAATATATATATATATTAGGGCCGGGACTTTAACGCGTTAATTTAGATTAATTAATTACACAAAAATAACGCGTTAAATTTTTTTAACGCATTTTAATCGCACTTAATTTTGCACCGCGGAACGTTTCTCACTGGATGAGTTTCAGCGGACCGATTATACTGGAGCACCAACTAGCGTTCAGACAAAGGAATGCGCATATCACCGCAGTACATCGAGCCTCAGGTATCACCTCAATGCTTTTACAGAAGGTCTACCTAACTATAGGGTACCTGAATTTCTGAAATCTAGGGTAGTATATTTCTAAATATCCCACTGTGTTTCCCCTACCATTATCTTAGGGGGGCGCGTTTACAATGTCTCCTCCAAGAAAACACGGACTGGATCGCGGACTCCATTCATAAAAAACGAATTTACTATAGCGCGGAATGCCACGTAAATTCGTCGATTTTTGGATTGATAAATCAAAAGTTGGTCTGTCACTTAATTCAAATCGCGATATGGACTAGTATCTGTGAAAACTGAAATGCAAAAAGACCGTTTTAATATGAATTCTGCATGTAAAGTTTGCCTCTGTATGTTAGAATGGCAGAGACGCTTTTTTTTACTGCACGCGTGATGCTCCCGTTAATTTTTGGCATTTGCATCTCAAATGAACAGATAGACTTAATCTCCAAAGCTACTGTCAGTGTCACTTTTACCGTTTCATTTGAGAAAACTAGCATCATATCATACTTTACACACAGAAACTTCACGGCAACCTGTCAAAATAAAAGTACGGTTTAACATGAAACAGAACAATATTCCTATTTAAATAATTGACAAAAAACAATATATGATAAAAAATAAATATAACAACAAGATTAACCACTTAATTGTAAAAAAAAAATACTACGATTTTTATTTAAATATTAAATTATTATTATTTATTGTTTTTAACAGCAAACCTCTGTTTGTTTGCCAAAAATT
This sequence comes from Garra rufa, assembly GCF_049309525.1. Lineage (NCBI taxonomy): Eukaryota > Metazoa > Chordata > Actinopteri > Cypriniformes > Cyprinidae > Garra > Garra rufa. Next base: position 18,152,940 of record NC_133372.1, on the reverse strand, counting down.
AAAAAGTTTTATTTTCATTTGATTAAAAATAAATAAATGTTTATGCTTTCAGTTGATTATGAGAAAAATTAAAACACAAGAATTTCTTTAGAAAAAAAAATAGCAAAAGATTGTAAAGCCCTATTGTTCAAAATGTTAAAATAGAGAGTTTTGGATTTATTTTTTCACTGAGATAAATGTTTTCGTTATTACACAAAGTAGGGTAAAGTACCGAGAAAAAAAGTATGGAAACCTAGGGGAAACACTGTATCCTATTGCTACACTTAATGGCAATATTGCACTGGTCTGTTGGACTTGGTTGAACAAAAATAAACAGTATTTTGTTGCTTAAGTTTATGTGTTCAGTCATTATTCAATGGTATACTAAAAATCCATATGAAAAAACTTACTTCTCACTGTTCTCAGGTCAAATATTTATATGCGATTAAAATGCGATTAATTTCGATTAATTAATTACAAAGCCTCTAATTAATTAGAGTAATTTTTTTAATCGAGTCCCGGCCCTAATATATATATATATATATATATATATTACAGGGCTTGCAAAATCGCTAGCCCGACTTCTCGGGGCTATTGTGTTTTCCAGTCGGGCTACCAAAATGTTTCACCTGACTGCCCGACGGGCTATCATAAAGTAGAGGGCTCATGCAGGTCCTTAAAAACTCCTTAATTTAGTTGTATCAAATTTAAGGCCATAAAAAGTTTTAAATATGTTAAATAGTATAAGTAACGTCTTAATTATAATTTAAGAGGTCTTACAGTTGAGGAATTTTCATTTCATGCCTGTTGAAACTGCGTTAATGCTGCTTTGTGTACAGCAGTTACTATGGAAACCGTAATATTTCAGTGCTCCTAAAGGAAAGGAAAGGAAAGGAGGTGAAGTGAGGCCACTTACTTATAATAAAGAAGTCATGAATTTGGACCAACTTTGCGTGCCATCACATTTTCTCCAGAAATTTGTAATGTTATATAAGTTAAGTTATTTACTTATCTATGGGGGACGCTTAACGTGATATATTCACTTTATACGCGGAATAAGAGCTCATTCTTTTGACAGCAGCAAGTGTTTATTATATGTAACATTTTGACAAAAATTTGGTCTTCCCTGATCGCTGTTGAGGTACGTTAAACCACGTTAAGCTGTTTCCTTATAATGGCCTTCTATGGGGGAGAAAACGCTTAACGTGATATAATTCACTTTATCTGTGGAATAAGGGCTCGTTCTTTTGACGGTAGTTAGTGTTTGTTACAGATAAGGTTTTATATAAATCTGTAGTTTCCTGGTTGTTTTATACACTGAAAAAAATGTTATGTTGAATTTACTTAATTTTATTACGTCAAGGGGTTGCACGAAATAAATTTATCTAAATCAAATCAGGAGGATCAAATGTTGATGTTTCATTGGTTAAGATGATGCTACCATCATGAAGATCCGTGTTTGCTTTAGTTGGGCCCTTGACCCTTGACTTATTATATTAGATATCTCGCTGCAACATCATATGTAGTGCTATAGATTAGAGAGTTTGAATGTAATATGATAGTTATCAGGTAGTGGCCTGATTATATGTAGAGTAACTACTATTGTGTTTAGTTATTGAATGAGCAGTTCTGTGAAGCTTGACATGTAATTTTTAGTTTTGTTCTGATAGTTCAAAATTAAAAATTCTGCTACATGTAGTACATACAAATAACTTCAGCTCTCGTGCTATTTAGATACATGCAGACATCAAGAACCAGCATATGAATCTCAACAATGGTGACAATGAACTAAATTCTTCATGCTGCAATGCATGCTGGGTAACACCATAGTAAAAACTCCCATCACGCACTACAGCATGAAGAATTATTGTCACCACTGTTGAGGATGATATGATAAGTGTTTATGTCTAAAAGCCTGAGCTGCTGTAAGTTTCTCCTCAATATTATAGCATTACAGTGGCATTTTTAATAAGACTTTCTCTCCAGCTGTTTGATAGTTGAATGTCAGTCTATTAACCAAAGATTAACCTTTACATGATGTTCACTCACATGATATAAAAGCAGAACTTGTTAACTGGACTGCTACTACAAGTTCTCTTACGAGAGGTCTCTCGTACTGCGTAAGGAGTATCTTACGCTAGGGGAAAATTCTTTTCTGTGAGATATTGAAGCCAAAAATTATCCTTAATTTTGAAATAATGTAAAGCGCATTGCAGCAGCATACAGACATAGGCGAAACAGCTTGCGCGCCTATTGGCTGCTCTGCGGCAACTGCAGCAGCCTATAGAGCGAGGCCTGGCGCGACGCCAGATCCAATGGGGGCATTTCGCGCCCTTTGCGTCGCTTCCCGCCTAAAAGGGTGTGGTCTAGGCCTATAAACACAGCTCGTAGGCAGCTATTATATGATTTTTCATCCTTCAAGCGAAGCACACGCATCGCTGGAGCCGGAGAAAGAAGCCGCCGTCGACTGCAAGCATCTCACCGGGACGAGCCACTGAAGCTGCTGGCCACGCCGCCTTCCGTGCCTTCCTGCTGCGCTTTCTGGCGCCTATATCCTTTATAATCTACAGTGTGTGTCGCCGCTGCGATACACACTGTTTCTCTAAAAAGAGCAAAGCGTCTTTTTAAAGATGCCTTCATATGGCTCGTGCAGATGCCAATGGCGACTCTGAGGACTTGCCTTGCCTTGCCTTCTTCACTAAGACTGCTCCCCCGCCCGCCGCGGTGTCGCGACGTAAAAAGCGCCGTGCCCAGCGGGCCCCGGATCCTTCCCCCAGCCGACAAAGCTCGCCGGTTCGCCCGCCTGCTTCGTCGACCTCGTCAGCCTCTGTTCCGGACGCTGTCTGCCACCGCTTCAATCGACGCCGCTGACGAGGGGGCCATGAAGGAGGAAGAGGATTTCCGTTTCCCGCCAAAACGGGAACGCGCATACTGCTCAGAAGAGGCGATAGCAGCCCACTTATGTCTGTCCTCCGCTGGACGGCTTTCTGACGTTTTTCTCATCTGGCAGCCGCCCCGCCAGACGTGGCCCGCGGCCCAGGATTGAGTTGAAACCTGAGCCTCCGAAATAGTCCTAGCACAACTAGGAAAATGACGGTGTACGAGTTCCGCTGTTGCCGGACCCCCACCAAAGTTATTCGCTCGTCCAGTTCCAGAAAATGTGACTGTTCCAGTGTTTTCTGCAGCCAACAAACCGGCTCCGTCGCCCGTTTGCCTGCACACAAAAGTCGTTCCCACGGCTACACAGATAAACCCCCAATAGAGTGTATTGTCTGGTGTCCCGGCCACGGCCGATGGTGTTTCACGTGTCGTAAGAATGCCCACTACCCAGTGCTCATCTCTACACACAAGCACAGCGCACATAAAATCGACTCAGATCGATTGCGCTTCACAACCGGCCACGGCCAATGGTGTTTCACGTGTCGTAAGAATGCCCACTACCCAGTGCTCATCTCTACACACAAGCACAGCGCACATAAAATCGACTCAGATCGATTGCGCTTCACAACCGGCCACGGCCGATGGTGTTTCACGTGTCGGAAGAATGCCCACTACCCAGTGCTCATCTCTACACGCAAGCACAGCCTGTCACACAGGTCCCGCGCACATAAAATCGACTCAGATCGATTGCGCTTCACAACCGGCCCACGGCCGATGGTGTTTCACGTGTCGTAAGAATGCCCACTACCCAGTGCTCATCTCTACACACTAGCACAGCCTGACACACAGGTCCCGCGCACATAAATTCGACTCAGATCGATTGCGCGTCACACGTGGTAAATGTGCCCGCTTCACAGTGCCCACAGACACCACATTATGCACGTCAAACGGTTACTGTAAAAACTAGGGCTGAACGATATGGACAAAATTTCATATCTCGATTTTCATGCCAGATATCTCGATATCGATACGATACGATATGACTACGGGTTCAGTGAAAACCAAGCATTTCTCAGAAAAAAAAAAAACCCATTAAAATACAAAAAAATTTGGAAAGTGTAGTTTTATTGTTAAGAACTCACTGCCAGTCATCAACATCAACATAAATTACCAAAAAAATAACCCGCATTTGGACGTCGACTCGTACGGCATAACGCTACTGAACGCGTCAGCAATCAAACTTTGCTTTGGCTTATTTTGGGATGACTGAGAAGTCCCCAGTGTTTCTCTCATTGTCGTGCACTCTTCATGCAGCACCCGATGGTGTTGTTTCAGGTGGTGAAACATGTTTGTTGTGCTACCTTGCTTACGCCTGTTTCACACATACTCCGTATACAGTGTGTATGCAGTCCGTGTGCGTTACGTATGCGGTGCAGAAGCAGCACGGACTGGTTTTGCTTTCACACAGGACGCGTTTGCAGTCCGTTCCTGATCCGCGGCTGTTTACCACAAACACACCATTTATCCGTTATTTTGATTTCAAATACAAACGTGCTTTTTCAGCATTGGGATCCTCTTTTATTGCAGTACAGTAATACAATCGTTCATAGACATATTCACGTTTAAACTCAATAAGTTAAACGTATTATTCAATGCACTTGACTTCTAGATTTATATATTAAGTTGCTAAAGCAAGTTGCAACACATTTAGACAGCATAGGTATAGCTTCCTTTTCTTATTAAAATTGGGCTATCACAAATATTTTAAATTAAAACTTATCACAGACAGAAACAGTCGGCTTTCGTGCCTTTCGCATTAAATCGTTATTAAAAACAATCTCTTAAAGAACTTTTCTACCTGGACAAATGCATTATGTTGCCTTGTTTATTTAAAAGTGCACTTTTCCTAGTTTTAAACCTAGCAAAAAAGCCACGTGTTGACTGTAAAACACAGTAGACTTCATTTATATGCATTTATGGTATAATCACCACATTTCCGTGTCAATCCATGTTCATTTTTACAGCTAACAATGCGCTGTCACTTTAATCCACTGCTGCAAACGCACCGCTTCTGGGACGTACTGCCGGACAGCAAACGCGTGCAGTGTGAACGCTCTAATCCGTTAACATGGGTGCGGAAAAAAATACGCAACGCATATGCACTGCAGACGGAGTATGTGTGAAACAGTCGCAATTTTTGTTAAGCACGACCTGCACAACACGTCATATTTATGATTTATGTTTTGGCACCAAGTCAGATTCTGAACTACCACCGGCCGCATTATCTCCCGCACTCATTTTCTTTCTTTTTAATTTCTCCGCTGTCTCTGTAGTGTGTGCGCGCTGTCTTTAGCGGTGCATTCAAGGGCACTCGTAAAACTGATGTTCGTTGTGTGACTGCCAGAGTTGTATGCAGGGCGGGGCGAGCGCGGAGAGGGGAAATCTATATTGTCTATATCGTTGCTTTTTTCGATAGTAATATCTTGAAAGTTCATATCTAGATATAGATACGATAACGATATATCGTTCAGCCCTAGTAAAAACGAAACCAAAAGTGCATTCGCTCTATGCAGGCAAACGTTGTTTGGAGTGTGTTAAATGTGCCCGCTGCCCCACGGCTACATCCACACACAGACATAATAGTTCCCGCTATCAGCGTGCCCCATGCCTCAAATGTCACGAGCACGTTTTGCATGAAATCAACGTGCATTCGCTCCACGCAAGCGAATGATGTTTGGAGTGTGTTAAATGTGACTGTTCCAGTGTTTTCTGCAGCCAACAAGCCGGTTCTGTCGCCCGCTAATTGTCTGCACACAAAGGTTGTTTTCACGGCTACCCAGATAAACCCCCAATAGAGTGTATTTTCTGGAGTCCCAGCCATGGCCGATGGTGTTTCATGTGTAGTAAGAATGCCCACTACTTAGTGCCCATCACTACACACAAGCACAACCTGTCACACAGGTCTCGCGCACATAAAATCGACTCAGATCGATTGCGCTTCACATGTGGTAAACGTGCCCACTTCACAGTGCCCACAGACATCACATTATGCACGCCCCAAGGTTTCTGTAAAAACGAAACCAAAAGGTGTTCCCTATATGCAGACGAACGTTGTTTGCAGTGTGTTAAATGTGCCTGTTGCCACACAACCACATCCACACACAGGCACAATAGTTCCCGCTATCAGCGCTCGCGCCCCGAATGTCACGAGCACGTCTCTGTTACTGAACGAACGGAGCGCGCTTCGTATTTAACCTCTAGCTATTCATGCAAACGCATGGGAAAAGCTTCCAGGGGTTTCGAAATGGGTGCTGGACATTATAAAAGGAGGCTATTCGCTACAGTTTCACCGACGCCCGCGCCGCTATACAGCGCACGTCGAGACCACAATGCAGACAGAAGCAGCACACCTGCTTCGAGCCGAAGTGGCGAAACTATTGAGCAAAGGGGTCATAGAGCCCCTTTCTCAAGCTCAAAGCGAAGGAGGGCTGTACAGCAGATATTTCCTGGTACCGAAAAAAGACGGTGGTCTCAGACCCATATTAGATCTAAGGCAGCTGAACAAAGCGCTGGTGAAGCGTCGGTTCAGGATGCTCACGACCAGAAAAATCCTCGCGCAAGTTCGCCAAGGAGACTGGTTCGTGTCAGTGGATCTGAAAGACGCGTATTTTCAAATACAGATAGCGTCACATCACAGGCGGTTTTTGAGATTCGCCTTCGAGGGCCAGGCATATCAGTACACAGTCCTGCTGTTCGGTTTGTCCCAGGCGTTCTCTGTCTCCCAGTCAGAAGACTTCCTTCCTGGGCACAGAATTGGACTCGCTGTCAATGATAGCGCGGCTGTCACCACAGCGCGCAGCAGACATTCAGCGCACAGCGGACTCGTTCCGCTGCGGCGCGTCCGTCCCGCTCAAAAAAAAAAAAAAAAAAAAAAAATCAGAAAATGCTGGGTCTCATGGCCTCAGCGTCATCAGTTCTACAGCTGGGTCTGCTCTGCATGCGCCCACTGCAGTTCTGGCTGAAAGCGCGCGTCCCGCGTCAAGCATGGGCGTCCGGTCGGCTTCGTCTCACGGTCAATCAGAAATGTGTCACAGCCCTGAAACCGTGGAAAGCAGTCGACTGGTTCCAGTCAGGTGTAAACCTGGGGACTTCCTCGAGAATAAAAGTGGTGTCTACGGACGCGTCCACCTCGGGATGGGGGGCCAGTGGTCAGAACGGGAAAAGCTCCTGCATATCAACTGCCTCGAAATGCTGGCAGTACAGAATGCGCTGACGCGCTTCTGTCCCCAAATAAAAGGAAACCATGTACTAGTCCGCTCGGACAACATGTCAGTGGTTTCCTATATAAATCGCCAGGGCGGTCTCAGGTCCAAAAACCTATACAGACTTGCAGAACGCCTCCTGGTATGGGCTCAGCGCAACCTGCGCTCGTTGAAAGCAGCGCATGTGCCGGGTCTTCTAAACATAGGGCCAGACAGACTGTCCAGGAACAATATTCCAGCAGGCGAATGGTCTCTACAACCACAGACAGTACAACTACTGTGGAAAAAATTCGGCAGAGCGGAAGTAGACCTGTTTGCGTCTCCGAACAATGCTCACTGTCTGGAATTTTACTCAAAAAGCAGAGACGCGCTGGCCCACGAATGGCCCCGCCGTCATCTCTATGCTTTTCCCCCGTCTCTCTCCTACCTCAGGTGATAGAGAGGGTCAGGGAAAAAGGATGTTCAATACTGCTGGTAGCGCCGTTTTGGGAAAACCAGCCCTGGTTCCCAGCGCTGATGCAGCTGATGAGCACTGCCCCGTGGCCGATACCAGTGAGGAGAGACCTTCACTCTCAGGCCAGCGGCTCGATTTGGCATCCTCACCCAGAGCTGTGGTCCCTTCATGTCTGGGCCACCAGAGAATATATGATGAACTCCCTAAAGGAGTATTAAACACGATCACGCAGGCTAGAGCCCCTTCTATGAGACGGCTCTATTCCTCAAAATGGTCTGTGTTTTCGGGCTGGTGCGCAGCCCGCGGCTCGTCACCCACTAACTGTGGTGTGATGGAGGTGCTTTCCTTTCTACTAGAGCTGCTGGACAAGGGCAGAACCCCTTCAACACTCAAAGTCTATGTGGCGGCCATAACAGCGTTTTCGACAACGCTAGGTCAGTCAATAGGAAGGAATGATTTAGTTATTCGCTTCCTGAGGGGATCTAGAAGACTGAATCCCCCCAGACCTCCCACAGTCCCCGTATGGGAACTTTCTGTGGTACTAGAGGCCATTCGAGCCTCTGCAGACGATTGATTTGAAATACCTGTCTCTTAAGATTGTATTTCTGCTGGCTCTCGCTTCAGTGAAGCGCATAGGGGCTTCTGTGAGCGCGACGTGCATGGATTTTGGACCTAATGACTCTAAAGTCATACTCAAACCCAAACATGGTTACGTTCCAAAATCCCTCAACACACCGTTTAGGGCACAGGTCATCGGGCTGTCAGCCCTACCGGTCACTGATGAGGAAATGGACGCGAGCCTCCTATGCCCAGTCAGGGCATTGCGAGCTTACGTGTCTCGCTCGTCTGCTTTTAGACAGACAGAACAGCTTTTTGTTTCGTTTTACGGGCGTCCCAAGGGACTGGCCGCGTCGAAACAGAGCTTATCCAGATGGATAGTTGATGCTATTGCGCTGGCATATGCTTCCAAGGGCATGCAGTGCCCGCTAGGTGTCAGAGCACATTCCACGAGGGGCATGGCCTCATCGTGGGCTTGGTCGAGTGGGATTGCCTTGCAAGATATTTGTATGGCGGCGGGCTGGGCCTCTCTGTCTACATTTATAAGGTTTTACAACCTGGAGGTTCCCGCCTTACAGGCCAGACTGCTGTCAGTCTAGATATTCAGTGTTGTCTGACCTGATGTTATCAGCTCGGAATGCTGCGTCTACTGAGCACAGCTCTAGGGTCGACAGTGAAAGTAATAGCACAAGATGTGCCTGGGCAAACTGTGAAGACCCTTATTCTTACGTCAGCTCAGGCCATAACCCGCCCTGTATGTACGTTTACTTAGCGTCTGAGTGACGCTGCACTATGTGGAAGAGTACGGCGTTGCCCCTCCCTCTTCCCCGGACTCCCTGTGAGTTCTCTAGGTGATTATGAACTGTATGAACCCCGGGCTTTCGCCCTTGGGTCTTTGGTGTCAGATCTCAGCATGCACGGCGTTTTACACTGGGTCCCCTAGCGTAAGATACTTCTTACGCAGTACGAGAGACCTCTCGTAAGAGAACGTACTCGGTTACTAACGTAACCTCGGTTCTCTCTGGAGAGGGAACGAGTACTGCGTATCTTGCCGTGCATGCGCACGCTCTGGTTGCTTCGATGATGAAAAACCAGATAATAGCTGCCTACGAGCGGTGTTTATAGGCCTAGACCACGCCCTTTTAGGCGGGAAGCGACGCAAAGGGCGCAAAATGCCCCCATTGGATCTGGCGACGCGCCAGGCCTCGCTCTATAGGCTGCTGCAGTTGCCGCAGAGCAGCCAATAGGCGCGCAAGCTGTTTCGCCTATGTCTGTATGCTGCTGCAACGCGCTTTACATTATTTCAAAATTAAGGATAATTTTTGGCTTCAATATCTCGCAGAAAAGGATTTTCCCCCTAGTACTCACTCCCTCTCTAGAGAGAATCGAGGTTACGTTAGTAACCGGGTACATTTTTGATTCAGTAATGTGCAAAAACTTGCTGTAAAACAATATTGCAATTGGTTAAAAGCAATTTACTTTGAATTATTAAAAGGGTCAAAAGCCCAACTAAAGCAAACACTGATCTTCATGATGGTAGCATCATTTTAACCAATAAAACATCAACATTTGATCCTCTGTAATTCTGGATAACAGCAGGTGTTTATCACTAATGCACAATCATCATTTAATTAGTCACTTAATTATCTCATTACCTTTAACTCTTTGAGGACTTGGGCTTTAAATTGTGACTTGAATAGAAAGACTTGGTCCCACCTCTGCCAGCTACCATGTTCCAAAACACAGCTTGAGCTGGTCTAACTGGATTTTCCAGTAGGGGGATGCAGCATTCAAACGAGTGCATCACATTCAATCCCCCCGCCTTGGCGCCTTCAGAAAAAAAAATGTGTCTGCACGTGCGCAGACCGAACAGTACATGGAAATTAAATGAAACGTATTTTTACTTTTAATTTAATGAAATTAACTTGTTTTACACAAGGGCAGTGAATTTGAAAATTAATAATAAAAAATAAGTAAGATTAAATAACACATTAAAGTCAGTGAAATTAACCAGATAAAAACATGTAACATTTACAAGGGGTCAGAATCATTTTTTTCAGTGTACGTACGTTAAGCCACGTTAAGCGTTTTTCACGTTAAGCGTTTTAGAACGTCCCTATCTTCGCTGTACCAGTAGCGGACGGCCGGAAGTAGTTAAGGCTGTTTTGTAGAACCCGGAAGAATGTTGCGCATAACGTCTATTATTGACCCATGTTTTTATGCAGCAAACACAGAGTAGTAAATGTAAAAAGTTAAGGTGCCTTCTAAAAATCTAAACAAGTACAGTAATATTTAGGTTCTAAATAAATATAATAAATTATATACTCAATTTATCTCTTTAAAGGATGAAATGCCATAGTGTAAGATATTTTGTTTTGTGTGCACCTGTATCTTAATTTTAAATCATGCCATTTTATGGCTTAATATTCTACTTTACATTGTCCAATCCCATTACTGTTTATTTTACTTGTGCAAATCTTAAAAAGGGTCATGAATTGCTTTAAATTAATATTAAAAAATTCTGCAGATACACTAAATGAAGTAAATATAATGAAATAAAATTAATTCCTTGGTATTTGTTTATATTTGTGTATTAAAAACATTTTTGATTTGACTCCTATTTGATTTTCTATATTAAAAAAAAAATTGGTCTTTTTTTATTTGGGCTAGTTAAATTAATTTTCGGGCTAAAAAATCTGAAGAGTACCTGCCCGAAGGGCTACCAGAGATTTTGAAATTTTGCAAGCTCTGTATATACACACACACACACACTGTCACAAGGAGGGTCAGAGACGTGCGGATCCATTCGCAGCATTTATTAGATGACACAAAACAAACAAACACAAAGGGGCAGGCAGAAATCTTCGTCAAAAAACAGGCAGAAAGGTCGGGGCTGGCAGCAAGAATCAAACACGGGAGGGAGTCCAGGAATCAAACACACGGGAAAACAAACACGGAAAGAAACGCTCAGAAATACAGACCATACGGAACAATAAGACTTCGCCAGGTGGCTGTGTGTGTGAGAAGCTTAAATGCAGTCAGTGTGATGAGGTGCAGCTGTGAGCGGTAATCAGTGCAGTGATAAACAAGGAGCAGGTGAATGCAGTGATTAGTGCAGTGGCTTGTGGGGAATGAAGCCCAAGATGTGTAGTGCAAGAGTTAATGATGACAAGACGACCAATACGTGACACACACACACACACACACACACACACACACACACATATATATATATATATATATATATGTGTGTGTGTGTGTGTGTGTGTGTGTGTGTGTGTGTGTGTGTGTATGTGTGTACCTGGTATTCATCACGTTGTGGGGACCAAATGTCCCCACAAGGATAGGAATACCAGTAGATTTTGACCTTGTGGGGACATTTCTCAGGTCCCCATGAGGAAACAGGCTTATAAATCATACACAATTAGTTTTTTTGATGAAGTAAAAGTATGCACAATCTCCTGTGAGGGCTAGGTTTAGGTGTAGGGTAGGTGTAGGGTGATAAAAAGTACGGTTTGTACAGTATAAAAACCATTACGCCTATGGAATGTCCCCATAAAACATGTAAAGACAACATGTGTGTGTGTGTGTGTGTGTGTGTGTGTGTGTGTGTGTGTGTGTGTGTGTGTGTGTGTGTGTTACTTCAGCCTATGTTTTCAAGGAGAGGTGTGTGGAAGCTTTCCAAACAGTTTGAAATTCAGGGTTTTCACTTCATATCAATCAGATCAGAAGTAACTAGCTACTTGAGTACTTTTTCCATCGGATACTTTTTTACTCTTACTCAAGTAACTATTAAGATTGTTACTTTTACTCTTACTTGAGTAAATATTTCCATAAGTACTTGTACTTTTACTTGAGTACAGATTTTGGGTACTCTACCCACCTCTGCATATTATATATACAAATATCAACATAATACAAATTAACATAAAAATTTAAAAAAGTTAAATGGTTATTTTCTGTGAGTTGTTCTGTAAAGAAATATGTCATTCATTAGGTTCTCAGATATTTCTCAGATTTTTTTTCAGATATTTTAATACATATTGTAGGAATCTTGGGCGAACAACGTACAAAACAGAAATGGCCATATTCCAAAGAAACAAAAGGACCCTCTTTCTCAGTCACAAAATTGACACAGGACCATCACATGATAATCACCAGACGCTAATTGTATGGACCGCTTTTGTCGAGATCTGCGTCTTACGCATCCAGAGAGAAGAAAACGCTCTCTGTCTCAGAGCACCTAAGAAACAAACCTCCAGTCTTCTGAAATAAAGCTGGCATGGCACATGATGCGTCCAGCGTGACTCACATGGTTTTTCGGACTTCCTGTCCCCCTCTCCTCTGACATTCCAAAACACCCCGTCTCTCAATAGAGATACGTACACTGCAAAGACAAACTTTAAGAGACAATCAACTTATTAGTATTGCTATTAGAGCAACAGTATGTTCTCTTTTATATGCCTGCTGTGTTTTATGTGATGATTGGAGTTTAATCTATGCATTATATGCCTTTGGGAAAGGAAGTTGTCAAATGTATTAGCATGCAAGCGATATACTATTGTTTGATATGGGATGAATGATCTTGGCAATTGCAGTTTGTCTGAATGAACGAGAAAATTATATTTTGTTTTGACTTTATGCATTGAAATAGTTTATTGAAGTTAATAACAAAAGTTATTATCGATATCCTAATAAGTTACGTACCAGAAGGAATTACAGGACGAAAAGGGGGTGGCGAGACCCGCCCCTCTAGCAACGCCATTGGATCCCAGCATCTTGGGACGTGCCCTAGCGGCCCGTTTAAAACTTCATGTTCCTAACAGAACTCAGCGAACTCAGCAAGAACTCAGCGAACTCAGAGCTCTCAGCTCCCGCCTCACGCCTTTCGCCTCTTGTGGTTTGAGTGCTTTTCCATCTGCGCTCGACCACTCGACCAAGCACACAACGGTGCCATCAAAACTCTACAGAACTGAAGTTTCGTGACTGCCGAACTTTTCCAAGTCTCGCAACGCCGACTCAAAAGAACTTCCAGCGCATCAACCTGCGTAACCAGGCAACCGAAAGATCGGCTCCAGAAAACCACTCCTCCACGTCGAGGGATTTCCCAAACTACGTCATCGACCAGCAACCAACCAGAACTTCGCTCAGACGAGCCCCCGGAACCCCCGTTCCCGGCACAAACGCAAGTAACAAGATCTCTGTTTACTTCGCTGAAACTGGTGCAAAATACTCCCTAAGTAGTTAAAAGCTAAGTCTCTGCTTTTGTGATTTTCTAAGGTTGCGATCTAAGAACTAGTTAAGATACTAGAACATTTGGGGTTCTCTTCAACTCAGTAATTGCTCATCCCCGGAACTGAGTGTGAATGTGTGTGTGTGTGTGTGTGTGTGTGTGTGTGTGTGTGTGTGTGTGTGTTTATTTGTGTTTTAGTAGAGATTAGTGTTGTGTCTTAGAGTAGTTCAATAAATCATTGTTTCATTAAAAGAAGTGTCTTGACTTTATGTTCACAAAGTTCTATCTGTGTTTAGATCAAGCTACCTCAGCTTTAAAATTTCCTAACGTAATATTTTGGTTTATTTGTGATCTTGGCCAGGAACATAATATAAACCTTTTTGAGTTAATACAGTATGCTGAATTGACCACTTTGCTGGACGAATGGTTAAGAAGTGTAATCTATTAACTCTGAATCAATTTAATCAAGTTTCGAATCTTTCGATTCGACTCATTATTTGAATCATTATAAATTTGAGCTAATTAAATCCTTACAATATATAGATATAATTGTCATTTATATAGCTTTGAGCAATGATGACTATTAATATTCCAATTCATACAGGTTGCAGTTAGATGGCTCCAGTTATTGCAGCTGAGAGACAAAGGCAATGTCGGGCATGACTAAATGCAGACCCTGAGAGAAAGGAGAAACATCTTCAGAAAGAAAGGGATAAATAGAGGCAGAAAAAGGAAAGAAGAAAAAGTATTCACGGGTTGAATGAGCGAGACCAAAGACATATGCGCAAATTATGGAGAGAGCAATAGAAAAAATCTAGGCTTAAGAGAAAGGCCGCAGTTCCAGGGCCAGGGCCTTCAAGGTTAGAAAGGGTTACCATCTGTCACCAACGCGGTCTCTGTGGCTCCCTCTGACCGCCGCCAGCGGGAACCATCCCCGGAATATTAGACTACAATTCCCATCACCCCGTACCTGGGACTCGCTCTTCCGGTTCCGGGTCACCGGTTCACTTCCCCTTGGCGGCCATTTATAGACTCGCTTCGCGGGGAGTTCCTCACGAAGTTTTGCTAGTCTTTCTACAATCCTAAGCGTTATTCATTGTGTTGATTCTTTGTTGCCGACTGGACTGTTTATTCTCCCTGTGATTCTTGCTTGTTTCCCTCGACCCCCCGCCTGGATTTGACGACGCTATTTGGATTATCTGCATTGCTCTGTTTACTGGTGATTGACTTTGCTTGTTTGACTATGCTATTAAAGTTGTTTGCAAATGGATCCACTGCCTCCGACTCAGTTCATGGAGGGCTTACAGAAAACTTCGCCGTCTTCGGATCCAGCGACAACCTCTGCTCTCGATGGCGCTACAGCTGAAGCAGCTACGAGGCAACAGCTCACCACTGAGCTATCAGCACAGGCCACGGCGCTCCGCAATCAGCAGCAACAACTGGATCGCCTAACGGAGGTCACCAGCCAACTGGTAAGAGCTCTCCAAGGGCTTCAAGTGACGGCGCCGCCCGCCACACCTCCTCCTATTCCGCCACCGTCTATAACCCCACCTGTTTCGGCCAGCCCTCGGCTGGCATTTCCTGAGAAGTTTGATGGTAACCCAACCAAATGCAAGGGTTTCCTGCTACAATGCTCGTTGTTTACCAGTCAACAACCGCATCTGTATCCATCTGACGATAGCAAGATCGCATTTGTTTGCTCTCTACTCTCAGGAAGGGCGTTGGATTGGGCAACGGCGGTATGGCGGCTGGATCGACCTACCTTTCCCTCTTTTTCCAACTTTCTGCAGAGGTTTAAGGAAGTGTTTCAGCCCAGCCAGGAGAGTGGTGAAGCAGGAGAGCTGATCATGGTGCTCCGTCAGGGAAGGAGAACTGCGGCGGATTATGCTCTGACTTTCCGTACCCTCGCAGCTCAAAGTGGATGGGACGAGGGACCGCTTAAACTACACTACCGCCGAGGTCTTCAGCCTGATCTTCAGGTGGAGCTAGCCTGTCGGGATGAGAATATCACTCTGGAGCAGTACATCGATCTCTCTATCCGGGTGGACAACATCTTGAGAGCGCGTAAGCCAGCCCGTTCATTCACCTCCACACCTCTTACGACACACTCCACTGAGGCCGCCCCCGAACCCATGCAACTTGGGGCCACCAAATTGACTTTGGAGGAAAGGGAGAGACGATTCAAGGGAAATTTGTGTCTGTACTGTGGTCTGCCAGGACACATTCGGGCTAACTGTCCCACACGTCCACCACGCCAATTCACCTCGGTGAGTAATTCTGCCACCTCTACCAGTTGCTGCTATGTTCCCATTAGACTAACTTATTTGAATCATGTCATTGAAACTTCTGCTCTGATTGACTCTGGTGCAGCTGGTAACTTCATAGACTCTGAATTTGTTACTGCTAATCATCTGCCCACTCTCTCTTGTGCCTCCCATGTATCAGTGGCCGCCGTCGACGGGCGACCACTAGGATCCGGAAAGATCCTACATACCACCGACGACATCACCCTAACCATTGAACCAGGACATCAGGAGACCATCCGCCTTTTCCTCATTGCATCACCCCAATCACCCGTCATTCTCGGATATCCCTGGCTGAACCAACACGGACCATCCATCGCCTGGGCCGAACGCACCATCACAAACTGGTCACCACACTGCCAGCGTCACTGCCTCCAAGCCGCAACCCAACCAGCCACCAAACAGGATGATCAACCACGACCCTCATCCATTCCTTCCGAGTATCAAGACCTGCTGAAGGCCTTCAGCCGCATTCAGGCTACCCAGCTACCTCCCCATCGCCCAGGAGACTGTGCAGTCGACCTCGTTCCTGGAGCTTCTCCCCCACGGGGTCGAGTTTTCCCATTGTCACAAGCGGAGTCCCAGGCCATGAACCTCTACATCCAGGAGGAGTTGGCCAAAGGCTTCATTGTTCCGTCCACGTCACCGGCTTCGGCAGGCTTCTTCTTCATTAAGAAGAAAGATGGGGGCTTTCGTCCTTGCATCGATTATCGTGGACTCAATGAGGTGACTATTAAATTCCGCTACCCACTCCCACTTGTCCCGTCCGCTCTAGAACAATTACGCTCTGCCAAAGTTTTCACCAAACTGGACTTACGTTCTGCCTACAACCTCATAAGAATCAGGGCTGGTGATGAGTGGAAGACGGCCTTCTCCACGACATCGGGGCACTATGAATACAGGGTCATGCCCTTCGGTCTGGCCAACAGTCCCTCATGTTTTCAGGCATTCATTAACGAGGTCTTCAGGGACATGCTAAACCGGTGGGTCATCGTCTATATTGATGACATACTCATTTATTCAGATTCCCTCACTGAACATGTCCAACACGTTCGGGCAGTACTGCAGCGTCTCATCTCCCATCAACTGTACGCCAAGGAGGAGAAGTGTGAGTTCCACGTAAGCAAGATCTCCTTCCTCGGTTACATCATCAGTTCCGAAGGAGTCGCCATGGATGAGAGGAAAGTGAGCGCAGTACTCAATTGGCCACGCCCCAATACCTTGAAGGAACTCCAACGTTTCCTCGGATTCGCAAACTTCTACCGCCGATTTATTCGGCTCTTCAGTACCGTGGCAGGTCCCCTCACTACCATGGTAAAGAAAGGAGCCACTCGTCTCTCCTGGTCCAACTCTGCTCTACAGGCCTTTGAGGATCTCCGTCAGAGATTCACCACGGCACCAATTCTTCACCACCCAGATCCCGACAGGCCTTTTGTAGTAGAGGTGGATGCCTCAAGCTCTGGGGTCGGAGCGGTGCTATCCCAACGGCAGGGAGAACCACCGAAGATGTTCCCCTGCGCCTACTACTCACACAAACTCACGCCCCCTGAAAGGAACTACGATGTGGGGAACCGCGAACTGTTAGCCATTAAACTAGCCTTGGAGGAATGGCGTCACTGGCTGGAAGGCGCAAAACATCCCTTCACAGTGCTCACGGACCACAAGAACCTAGAATACTTACGTTCAGCCAAGGTTCTAAACCATCGCCAAGCAAGGTGGGCGTTATTCTTCACCCGCTTTCAATTCCAAGTTTCATATCGCCCAGGCACCCAGAACACTAAGGCAGACGCTCTATCACGCATCCACGAACAAGTTCAGCATAATACCATCACTGAACCCATCCTACCCACCATGGTTATGGTGGCACCTGTATCTTGGGACATCATGACAGAGATCTCAGAGGCCCAGTCCCAGGACCCTGCACCTCCGGACTGCCCAGCCAACCTCACTTACGTCCCTCTCATCCTTCGATCTCGCATTCTCACCCAGGTCCACTCCACTCCCAGCTCAGGTCACCCAGGCATCGAAGGAACTCTACACCTACTCAACAACAGGTTTTGGTGGCCAACCATACATCAAGACACCATCCAATTCATTCAGAACTGTACCACTTGCAATACCACCAAGGTACCACGCCGCTTACCAGCAGGCTTGCTTCAACCTCTACCCATTCCCCATCGTCCATGGTCTCACATAGCCATGGATTTCATAACAGACCTACCCCCCTCCAAGGGATACACGACCATTCTGACTATCATCGATCGCTTCTCCAAAGGATGTCGCTTCATTCCCCTTCTGAAACTCCCCACGGCCATGGAAACTGCTGAACTCCTCTGCAATTGGGTGTTTAGGATCTACGGCCTTCCGGAGGACACCGATCGTGGTCCCCAATTCACCTCACGTCTCTGGGCCAGCTTCTGTCGACTCCTCAATATCAACGTGAGTCTCACCTCAGGCTATCACCCAGAGTCCAACGGACAGGCCGAACGCTCGAATCAGGAGTTGATTCGCTTCCTACGCTCATACTGTCATAACCATCAGGAGAACTGGAGCAACTACTTATTCTGGGCTGAATATGCCCAAAATTCCCTCCGCAAACCCACCACCAACCTCACTCCCTTCCAATGCACACTAGGACACCAACCACCCTTGTTTCCCTGGACCGGGGAACCCTCTGATCTGCCTGCAATCAATTCCTGGTTTCAACAGAGCGAGGAGACATGGAATCAGGCTCACGTACATCTACAGGGGGCCATCCGTCGCACACAGATCCAGGTCAACAGGAAACATCGTCCCAACCCGCCGTACGAACCAGGCCAGTGGGTCTGGCTTTCCACCCGGGACCTACGACTCCGTCTACCAAGCAAGAAACTCCCAGGTACGTGGGTCCATTCAAGATCATTAGACAAATCACACCAGTTTCATTTCGTCTAGACTTACCTGCTCAATATCGCATCTCACCCACCTTTCATGTCTCTCTGTTGAAGCCCGCTGGTGCTCCGGAAGGAGTGGAGAACCTAGACGAGACCGCTAGCCAGGGACCCCCCCCCCCCCCCCGTCATCGAGGGCGAGGAGGTGTATCGTGTTAACACCATCTTGGACTCCCGACGCCGGAGCGGTCAACTCCAATACCTGGTCGACTGGGAAGGCTATGGTCCCGAGGAGAGATCCTGGGTTACCGCCGGAGACATCCTGGACCCATCTCTTACCACTGACTTCCACAACAGCCACCCAGATCGACCAGCACCCCGTAGAAGAGGTAGACCCCGGCGTCGGCCGCCTCCTCGCTCCAGGAGTAGCTCGCAGGGAGGGGGCTCTGTTACCAACGCGGTCTCTGTGGCTCCCTCTGACCGCCGCCAGCGGGAACCATCCCCGGAATATTAGACTACAATTCCCATCACCCCGTACCTGGGACTCGCTCTTCCGGTTCCGGGTCACCGGTTCACTTCCCCTTGGCGGCCATTTATAGACTCGCTTCGCGGGGAGTTCCTCGCGAAGTTTTGCTAGTCTTTCTACAATCCTAAGCGTTATTCATTGTGTTGATTCTTTGTTGCCGACTGGACTGTTTATTCTCCCTGTGATTCTTGCTTGTTTCCCTCGACCCCCCGCCTGGATTTGACTACGCTATTTGGATTATCTGCATTGCTCTGTTTACTGGTGATTGACTTTGCTTGTTTGACTACGCTATTAAAGTTGTTTGCAAATGGATCCACTGCCTCCGACTCAGTTCATGGAGGGCTTACACCATCACACACTCCATTATTACAGCTTGGTGATAACAGGGTGTTACTATGCTAATATCTACATTATTACCCAGAAAATCACATGCAATTTTCGTTATTACCATGTAATTTCCTAAGTTATAATGTAGATATTACCATAGTATTACCCTGTTATTACTGAGCTGTAATATGCTGTGTAATCACAGTTACTTTACATTGTGCTATTTAGTTAGGTGTCTATTGATTACATTTAAATGAAATATATTTTTATATTGAAATAAAAGGAAATTAGTTTATTGAATTGAAAAGATGTTATATGTTTATATCAGTTGTCAGTCATAGTCTAACGAATTAGGTCCTTATTACTGTACATGTCCTTGGCTTAGCTTTACCATAGTCTAATTGTCACGGTGCATGGATCGGCTGTGTTCTCAGGTCCCGTGATTTGGTGTCTTCATGTGGTTACGTCATGCTCATTGGAATCAGCTGCTAATCAGTCCCCGCACCAGGTGTCTCACATTACCATCAGCTACATATACTCACCTCATTCTCTCCTTCCCTGTCTGATAGTTGATCCGGATGTTGGACTGTCTTGTTGGTTTGTCTTGGTCTTGTTCATGTTGGATTGTCTATTTCGCCGTTGATCGTCACTGGATTTGTATTCATCACGGGAGATTCACGCCACGTCATCACCAGCCATCAAGCCACTGCGCCACCCAGCCGAGAGATAACATCATCACCCACGGAGTTCATCATTGTCTTCACGGAGTTTGTGTTCACCATATTTGTCGTAAATAAATATGTGTTTATATATTATCATCACACTAATATTACATTAATATTAAAATTATAATAATAATTTAAAGTAGGAATGCTTATCAAAACTTAAATAAAGCACACAAAACATAACTTTTCCTTCTTCAACATAATCAGTAAAGTCAGGCCCTGTCACAGCACCGTCAGTCCTGCTGTCACACAGGAAATTATAATGTAAAAATGTACTATTTGAGGAAGTATTGATGAATTAATCTCTTTAACTGTGTAGATGAAGGTGGGGGTATTGATCCAATACTATGTTTTTGTAAAAATCACCTATGTAAAGGAAGTTTTTAAAAGTGCCTCCATGAGTATTCTGTGATTTTGTATACTACAGTTGACCGAAAAGTTGCATATATTTCTATAGGAATACGTAGAATGACCCATTTAACCATGGACTTGGAGTAATTTTTTATCCTTTTTTGCACCATGTCCATCTTCAGTGTTTGCTTTAGTTTCATCTGACCATAGTTTTGGGGCTTTTTGACTCTAGTGTAACAATTTTCTGCAGTTCTCTAGCTGTGATCTTTGAAGAGTCTATGGCCTCTAAAACTACCCTTCTCGCCTTCTAACATCATGGTTAAGAAAATGTGGCATTTGTGGTGCCTATTATTTATCGTGGCTGGATAATGTAATGTTCCTAGTTACCCTGGTGTGCTAAAATGTTGAATATGAATGGGAATATACTTTAGAGATATTTTGCTCATATGAATTTCTAGAGGTACCAGCAATTTTGGGCTTTCATTTCTATTTATTTTAATTAAATGTTTTTTATTCATTTTTATTTAAAAAAAATAAAAAAGGAAATGGACAAACAATAAACAATGCAGATTTATTTTCACAGCTTTCGTTTGTCATATACAAAGGTTAACCAACAACTCTGACCATGACTGTATGTAGTTTATTACATTAATACTACAGCACAGTAGGTGGCGGTAATGCTATTTTATTTGCAAGACAACCATACAATGAAGAAAAAACAAGAAGAAGAGTTATCCTCATCCGCTAGTTTATCGGACGTGTGCTTGCAAAAAATGGCAGCGGAGCAGCAGAATGAGGTGAAAATACGGAAAATGGAGGAAAATAAAGAGAACAGCATCGACGAAAATCTTGGCCTGGAGAGTATCCTCACTTTTAAATCGATAATTATTAGCTTAGTACTGAGAAGCAGCATTAATTCAGCTGTTTAGTGGAGTGTGGTACAGTGATAAGGGGGTCTTACGAGATACGTGTCACTAGTCAGTACTCTAGCGAATTGGATTCTTTTGTATAATCAAGAGTTTCATATATATTGGAGTGTTGATTGAAATAGTGGATGATGTCTCATATGTAGTTCTTGCAGTATACACTATTGGTACTTTTGTTAGACCCCAGCATGCTGTAGTAGAATAGAAATGTCCTGGGTTTATTGTCCTTAGCACTGACTTCAGTCCTGCAGATCATTAAGGACTCTCAGCAGCAGCATGGGCTCAGGCACGGAGATTACCAGCGCTACAGGTAAGAGACGTGGTAGAACAGACCATTTTTTCATTAAAACGATGACAGAATTTACCCAAAGTTATGTTGGTCCTTTCCTCTTGACATCACAGGGGTTATTGCTCCAGACGATTGCGTCGATTGAGAAAGACTCTGGGCTTTAAAATGGGCAACAGACACAAGTTTACTGGGAAGAAAGTGACTGTGGAGTTGCTTTCAGACAACAGGTAAGTTCATCTTTAGCACTTAAAATATGTTCAGTAAACAAGAGGCATATTGTCATTGGTCTAGGCTCCAATCTCTCTCCCTCTTTCTCTCTCCTCTTTCAAGACATCTGTTATTAGTGTTAATGGAAGCAGAAAGAGCATGGAGTTATGCCATGCAGCTTAAACAAGAAGCTAACACTGAGCCCCGGAAGCGTTTCCACCTGTTGTCTCGCCTGCGAAAGGCAGCCAAACATGGGGAGCAGCTAGAGAAGTTGTGTGAGAGTCCCCGTGTGGATGCCAAGACCAAACTAGAAGCTCAGGTTAGACAAATATATGATTTTGATCATCTCCATATGTCATTTCAGTGAGTTTTTAATCTCTGACCACTTGTGATGACATCACAAAAAAATGTATTTTCATAACAGGTGGGAAAAGGCCCTGTGTCATATGTCCGATAACTGGAATCACTGTAGTGCTTTTAATACATATTAACAGTTGCTTAGATCATCTTAACACTGACTTGATTGAGCTCTTTTTCCGCTGTATACTATGTCTTCCACAGGCATACACTGCTTATCTTAACGGCATGGTTCAGTTTGAACTGCAGGAATGGAAATCTGCAATGGAGGCCTTTAACAAGTGCAAGTTAGTGCTTTCTTTCATTCTCAGTATTTTTTAATGACAAATTTGTTGCACTCTGCAGAAATGTAAAGAAATATGAACAACATTGTGTACTATCATTGTATGACCATGTCTGCTTACTTAAGGTTATAATTGTTATAACAGTTTTTTGTAATAATTCAATCAATTTATTTATTTTACAGAATTATACGCATATACGCTTTTGTATAGAATAAAAAAGTGAAATTTTAAATAGGCCAGTAGTTGTCATGAGCATATGTTTTTTTTTTGTTTTTTTTTTTTTTAAATAATGAAATATTTAGACTATTCATTTTGTTGAAAAAAAGAAGAAAAACGTTAAGCTGTATTCTATATACATTTAGAAAGGCGGTGAAATCTCACTATATCTAATCTTAAAAATATTGTCATGTTTCATGAATTTGATCTACAGAAAAAATATAATGGTACGTCTGCACCGGTTTCTGAAGTTTGATCTGAATAGGCAATATAACAAATAGAAATGAGTATATAGTCTTTTGTACTATTTTAGAATGAAGTGCGGTACTGTTCTCTCAAGTAGCTCATGATTTATTGATTTCAGTGTCTTAGGCTGGTCACTCACTAGATGATTTTCAAATCTTAACTCATTTTAAAACCATGGGAGACCACAGACATGAAGACAGTTTAAACTTATTTTTAGCCTTATAATCCTGTGAATATGCACACTAGATGATTCGACCAGACCGCAAGATCACATACTTGTTGATTGTAGGAACGTTTTCACATAAGCATGCAACATCTGGTAGGTGACAGTTACTTGCTCTCATTGGCGATCACAGGTATCCTGTCAGAGGCAGCCTAATCGAGAGTAATATTTATAGTTATTTTAGTTGTGGACGCTTCGTCTCGATCGGGAGCAGTTAAATAATCGTGATGACACCAAACAATAGAGGATTTTAGTAGAGGATTTAGAAATCGTTTGTGACAAGCCTTGAGCTGGACCACACTCACTGATTGTTCAGGGGTGCAAATCGGGCTTAAAATCGGCCTAAAATCATCTAGTGTGTGGCCAGCATTGGAGTGTCCTTAGTTCACAGTAAAGCCAGTTCAATCTTTGCATGTGACATGCATTTGGGAAAAAACGTGTGCTAGTTACACTTTATCACATTTACTTAATTTACACTATTTTGGTGAATGGATGACTTCAGCATTTCACTAAATTTGTAATGAGATGGATTTTTAAACCAGATTTCACAGGAACTGCTGTCTTCGGCTAAAATCTCTTGAAATTTAAGAAATTAAGACATTATTGTGATTTTACTATTTAATTAATAAGCTTAATAATGTTACTAATGTATGTGAAAAAATATTTAATGTTTTGGGGATATTAATAAGATCTTCTTCTTCGTCTTCTTACTCTTATTCTTATTCTTATTCTTCTTCTTATTCTTATTATTATTAATAGTTTACATTCCTAAAAGCCAATTCACACTGCACCTAAACCACAGACAGGCACCTTGTTGAAATTAGCACAACACAATAGAAACAATCCACAACAAAAATGGTCCCATGCGCAAACAGGGCCTCTTTATTTAGATGTGTGTGTGTGT
Source organism: Garra rufa (assembly GCF_049309525.1). Classification (NCBI taxonomy): domain Eukaryota; kingdom Metazoa; phylum Chordata; class Actinopteri; order Cypriniformes; family Cyprinidae; genus Garra; species Garra rufa. Next base: position 18,128,820 of record NC_133372.1, on the reverse strand, counting down.
GTGTGTGTGTGTGTGTGTGTGTGTGTGTGTGTGTGTGTGTGTGTGTGTAAAAAGTGCCTTTCAAAAGTATTCATACCCATTTTTTTTTCCATGTTTTATGTTGCTGCCTATTTTAAATAGCTTTTTTTTTTCCCACATCAATCTACACTTCATGTACCAGAATGACAAATCAAAAACAGAATTGTTACAACTTAATTTATTTTTAATATAAATTATTACTATTATAAAAAAACTGAAATAAGTACATTGCATTGCACATTAGAAACAATTATGATCCAAATAGCGATTATGCTGTCATTTCCATAAGGAAAAACTTTCTGCTATTTTACATTTTTCCGTAAAACCTGATTTTCAAACTCCTAGGACAGGGATGTCCAACTATAGGACAGGGATGGGCCAACTACAGCATGTGGATGAATTTCGAATGGCCTGTAGCTTGACTCTAAAAATACATTATATGTTGCCCACTGTGTATAATTTACAAATTATGCAGTTTCACAATGTCACAAGGTGACTGCTAGTTAAGGTCGCATGCAGCAGTAAAATGTGAGTAGCAACGCTTTGATAACTGATAAGTGCCATTTCAGTTGAACTTAAATTCTTAAATCTAGTTTAAACACAGATGAAACAAGCGCTGACATTTTCAACAACACTGATGCGGAAAACAGCAGAAACATTTTGCGACACCAGAAACCATGTTTTAAATTTTTACCATGGTAGTGAGGTGCCATGTGTGGTTTACCTGTCATCTGAATGTACGATACTGTGGAAGAGCAATGATTAATTTTAGTAGAGTTCTTACCCCGTAAAAAAATTAAAAGTTTACCTCCAATTGTGGGTATTTTAGAGGCTGTAACTCTTTAGTCTATTTAGACCAAACTTAGTGTTTTATGATAACCATGATCTGGGAGTACAGTTTCAACTATAGACTGAAAAAAGATAGATGATGCACAGTAGCGAGCAAAGTGGAGCCGCTTCCCCCCCCGGTTTTACCACAGTCCCACCTAGTGGTCAGGATGTGTTAAATTTGTTTATTTTTGCCGCTTCCCCCGGTTTTACCACAGTCCCTCCTAGTGGTCAGGATATGTTAAATTTGTTTATTTTTGCTAGGATCAAATACCATTATACCTTTTTCCATATTGGTCATTTTGGGTGTCAACTATTTTGAAATTTGTCATAAAATGCTATATTTTACAAACACATTAATGTATTTTTAAAGTCCCCATGAAATCAAAATTAAAGATTTTTGGCTTTAATATGAATATATTAGCCTTAAAGTTATCTATAAGCTAGTGTGCTTCAAAACAATGACAAAATTCACAATTACAAGATATGGGCATTCAAAACGTACAGTCTCGTCACTTCCGCCAATATTAATCAACGATTTTGATGATATCACCGTGCACTTCAGCTTCTCATCAAACGTTCTGTCCAATCAGATGCTCTCTAGAGTCCGTAGTGTCCCACCCCCTGCACTATAAATAGACGCTGAATCTGCGGCTAAGATCGGTCACTTGTTTACAGTGTAAGTGTTTTTTGTTTGGTGAATGGCATGTAGTGCGCAATGTAAGCGATAGAGAATGATTCAAACAGTGTAAATGTGTTTCCATTGGGGCAAATGAGGTGTGGTTTCACGTTGTGTCATGCGAACCATGGCAGCGAGCATAGTCTACTCCGGACTTGGTGATAGCACAGAGCAGATCATATGCGCAGTCGGCATGTATTAAACTACACAGCCTCAGCATGATTATGATCACTATTTTGTTTTAGCAAGAGTTTCATTTTGAATCTATGGGGTAATTTATTAGACTGTGGCTGTCATAAGCTTACAAATGTGACTTTACTGAGCTCAACGGCTCTGGCCCGAGCAGATATAAATGGAACGCTATTGGCTATTTAAAAGAAGTGGGCGGGGCTAGGTGATATGTTTTTGTTTAATTTAAAATTACATCACCACATAGCATAACGCTGCGTGTTTCAAGGCACTTCAGTGGACCTTTAAAGGTGCGTTCACACCGGACGCGAATGAAGCGGCAAGCGCGAGTGATTTACATGTTAAGTCAATGCAAAGACGCGAATAGCCATCCTGCGGCGCGAAACGCGCGAATAGCGCGAATGAAGCGGCGCGCATTGAGCGTTTCAAGCGATTGCCGCGCCATTCGCGCGAATCGCGCGAGTTCAAAAATCTGAACTTTGGCGAAAATCCGTGCCGCGTTAACCAATCAGGAGCTTGCTCTAGTAGTGACGGAGGCAGAAATCCGAAACAACAATGGAGGACAAAATCACCGTTGCTGTCTGTGGTTACTCGGAGCGGTACGATACATCTTTGGACTTTTGTAGAAACAGGAATAAAAAGGATTTGGCTAGGAAGAAAGTGAGTGAAGAGGTCGGACAATCTGGTTAGTTTTAAAAAACGCTCTTTACTCAATTTGACCTACATATACATACATATTGAGACTACAAGCAAGCTAAAGCTGGCAAATTGAGCTCATTCACCTATTTTACAACTACTTTCCTGCTGACGAGTGGCAGAAGCCCCTCCCATGACGCGAATTCGCGTCTGTTGTGAAGAAAATGTCACGCGCGAATGACGCGAATTTTACCGCGCGAATGGCGCGAGTAAACTCAAATGTTCAAGCGTTCAACTACGCGCGAATAGCGCGTTTTTTCCGCGCAAGTCGCGTCCGGTGTGAACGCACCATAAGAATCTGTATTCATAATCAATGCCCTGAAGCTAGTTTTGGGGCAGTGCCACCTTGTGGTAAAAAAAAAAAATGATAAAACAAAAATCTGATGAAGTCTATAATAACAATAATAGATTTTATTTTGATTGATAGATTCTTAGGATCATGTTGAGAACATTGATAATGAATCATAACATAATTAGTATTATTACATCCAATGCATACACTACATAATTTCTTTCAAAAAAAGAAAGAAAAAAAAAAACCTTACTGAACCTAAACCCTTTTACCAGTAGTGTATTGTTATAAATGACTCATTTTTTTTAAATAAATGCTGTTCTTTTAAACACTTTTTTTTTTAAATCAAAGAATCCTGAAAAAGTATAAGAGGTTCCAAAAATATTTAGCCGTACATTATCCTAACCCTAACCTTGATAATAAATTGGTATATCAGAGTGATTTCTGAAGGATCATGTGACACTGACAAACCTTTGAACTGAATTATGTGAGTTGTTATACATGTTATACTTCTGACATCCATTCATGTTTATTTTGTTCTATAATTAGTGGTAAAGAGGAAGAGGTGATCCGTTCATGTGTGTTAGACGTTGCCCCTTGAACATAGGGGCCTACATCTATCATGTTATGATAAACAGTGTCAAAAAAAAAACATTTATTTTGGATATTTGCATAAGACAAATGATGTTGAATTTTTGTTCACACAATAACAGAAAATGGCATAGACTATAAACCTTGATCCTGAAAGTTAATAGAATAGAATCAAAACTATTGAATCAAAATGAAGATTGATTACAACACTTGTGCCTAGACACTGGTGAAATGCATGGCTATTGGCTTATCCATTTTGTGCACAGGAAACGGACTCGCTAATTAAAAGTAGGGCTGCAACAACTAATCGATAAAATTGATTATAATCGATAATGAAAATCATCGACAACGATTCTCATTACCGATTAATTGGGTCCGCCCACAGTGCACATACAACTTCAGAGGGTCATGTCAAAATACAGCACTGAATTTCTATGGGCAAAATGCATCTAAAAATAGTGGAGGAAACAAAATGAGATGCTACAGGAGAGTTAAGTGATCCAAGCTGCCCAAAACATGAGAATTCCTCATTTTAAACTTTAAGCTAATAGCGTAAAAAGCAACCAGATTCGTTTGCATCCTCAGCATGAAAACTTTCTGTTTACAGTCATGTCCTTATCTGTAAATGTCACAAATTTACAAAAGCATTTCCATTTTTGCATAAAAGTCCATCCTGACATTCTGTGTTAAGTTTAAATCTTTACTGAATGAGCGTGTCAGACAGCCGGAATACAGAGAGGGAGACAATTAATACTCTTGTTTAAGTAAAACATTAATTGTGCTGAAATATGTCATTAAAAGAAAACACATATACACATATTTATGACGAGTAGGAACTGTAAAGGGATAACAGTGTGTAATTATAATGATATATAAATATCAGACGCTTCATAGCCGCCTTTTATATAGAGAAATGACAGTAAACCGGACTTTAAGCAAAGTGAACGCGTGTTCTTGCAGAACATTCTTCTCATCTGTTGGTTAACACTGAGTTTGTTTTTATTCGTCTTTATTATCTATATTAGGCTATTCTTTTAATTTTTAATGTGGAGATTTAAACTTTGTTCACTTTATACAGTGCTTAACAAATTTAATAGAACGAAACAAAACTAACAACTTTTATTGAAAAACTAACTGAAATAAAATAATAATTATCAAAAATAATTTGTAATCATTACGTCCTCACCCCATGGTGGAAAAATAAAGACAGCGACCTGAACAGCACCTGCGTTAAATCTAGGCTACTGCATCAGTTTTAGGCAAAATTATTATTATTTTTTTATGTAACACAAGCGATCAAACCAATATACTAGAGCTGATTAATATTTAAAGTATTTAGAGATTCAAACACCCAAACGATCTCAAATGTAAATGAAATTGATTCCCCATGTCTATTAAACCTTTGAAAAAGTCTTACCGGAACATTCAAATCTGTATTTGCACTGCTGCTGACAGAGAGAGCAGTCATCATGTTTATGTAAAAAACAGCTCCACAAACCATCTTTTCAAATACCCAGTCATTCATATTATCACAGCAATAGTCTGATAAAAAGTTCAAAATAGAGCACGTCATCTTTTGAGAGTAACTGGCGATTCAAGTAACGTTTGTGTCGATTGCATTGTTTGGCCACTTGGTGGAAACAAGTGACTGTTAAAAAATGTATTTGTCATTGCATAGAGATTGATTAAAAAACACAGATTCATTCAGTAATGTTTTTGTGAGCAAGTCATTTATTCATTCAAACCACTTTTTCATAAATTGAATATTATAAATTGGTGTATTAAATATATTCTATGTATTAAATGATTAATAATTCATTCAAATGAATTAAACACTTTTAAATAGACTGCAGCAATTGATATTTTGTCTCACATTATTTTGCTTAGTTTAGAATTGCGAAGAAATCTTGATCTCTGTTTGATCTCTAAAACACTAAAACTGAAACTAAACTATATAAAAACTAAATAGAAATGTGTTCACAAAATAGAAACTAAACTAAAACTAACAAAATTGTTAATGAAACTAATAAAAACTAAACTAAATTTTATTGCAAATTTGAAAACTATATCAAAATAAAACGAATTTAAAAAAGCAAATCTAAATTAAAGCTGCGAGCAGCGATGAACGGGCCCTCGCACCTGGGCTCACCACCGACCGGTGGCTTCAGGAAAACAGCAAACGGTGGGCAGTATGCTTTTAATACAGTAAATATAGAAAAAATATGTCATAAGTCATTTAAATGTGCCAAACTTGCCGCTGCCAGATGGTGGCGCTATGCCTGTAACTGATTATTGGCATGTAGATGTGTTCAGGCCAGCACTATTATCAAACATATGAAGTTCAGTGCAGATTGACCTTGGTATGTTTGAGTTAGTGAAATATATGATATATCCTGCTGCCAACAGGTGGCGCTATGATAATATCTGAATATTGGTCTTTAGGTGTCTTCAGGCCAGGACTCTTACCAAACCTGTGAATTTTGTGGCAGATCAGACATTTTATGGCTAAGTTATAACAACTTCTATGTCTATGCAGAAACATCAAACTTTGTCAGGCCACCACGGACATGCCCTTTAATGAAAACTCAAGATCTTCACAATTTAACATCTCTAATGCCTCTAGATCAGACTGACCAAATATAATGTTGATTTAATTAAATGCAATCAATGCAAGGACTTCACATAATGCCAACTGTGAATCAATATGCTACATTTTCCCTATACTCTGATGATGATGATAAGAACATGGTTCATGATGATAACAAAATGTTATTATTGCTTGCTTTACGTCCACCACTTCTGCTTAAATGTCATTGTTACCTATCTGTACAATTTTTGTGTGGAAATTGCTTTGCTGGTGACTCCTGTTATAAGAGATCACTCTTAAGCGCTACATAACTAAGAATCAATAAGGAAGACGGTGCCCAGTTGGCACATGCATTCACAGTAACCCTCTGCTAGTTTGGATTTTAAGTTTACAGAATTCAAAAGGGTTAGACTTTAAAATCAACACACAGACACATACACACAAAATATAAAATGTTGCCATCCAGTTTCATTTGTTAACATTAACTATATTAGTTAACATGACCAATAAATAAATAGCATTTATTAATGTTAATTAATATTAAGCTAAAAAAAGTATTCTTACATAGTTTATGTACTGTGAATTAACATGAACACAGTTCATGTGGGTGTACAGCAATACACAATAAAGTGCTCTATAAACGCTTCATTCTTTAAAAATATCTTTAAAAATCAAGTTGAGTATTTTAATGGGGCGATATATATATATATATATATATATATATATATATATATATATAACTGATCTTAAAATGATGGTTTTCAGATGTTTTGAACAGATAACAGCAAAGTTTGTTTTGTTGAAAAAGTTTGTCTTGAAATTTTTAATTATTATAATTTTATATTCAATAAATAACACTGTGAAAATATTGTCTATCAATGAAGATAAATTGCTCATGCTAAAAAGTTGTATTTTTTAAAATCTTTTGCTATGTGACTGAATAGGACAAGTTCATGGTACAGTTCAGTAAAAAATAAATAAAAAAACAACAACTGCAAAATACAAACAATGAAAGACTTAGTGACCCTTTATATTTTCTCAAAATATCAGACTCTCAAAGATCAGACATATTTATGTAATTACACTACATATGTGCATTTTTTCCTCAAAGATGGTCTGTAGCATGGCTCTCTACTCTGTCACCCTCTCTGCCTCTCACCCCTCCCCCCCTGCAATGAACTTCTCTCACCCTGACTGAACGCACACACATACAGTAGAGATATTCACCCAGAGTGACAGCAGGTTTCTGATTTATTTTTTTAATTTTCTTTAATTCATTGAAGCTTGTATAAAATTTATATTAACAGCACTTGCTCAGAATTATTAGATCTCTGTGTGAAAAAAGTTGTAAAGAGTTTGGATGCTGCACTTTAAAGATATAAAAAAATTACGGTTATGTTTTTTACTACATCTTTAAAAAATCACCACGTCAACACCGTTCAAGATATCCAAAATCCGCTCGCAATTTAACATCTTCAGAATCTTCTCTTCATGTTAAAAAAGTTTGGTGTGAACAGCTGGTTGTTCTTAGAAGGAGTGTGAATTTGTTTACAGCCTGATTTTTCCAAAAATCCACATTCAAATGAAAATAGCCGGCTTCCTGTTGGCCTTAGCTAATGAGTTTGATTTAGAAAGTTGTCCAGATTGATGAGAACAATATATGTACAGAGTTTGGTGACTGTAGGAAAAACTAACCCCCCAACTTTTGTCAAAAGATGGCGCTATAGAGTGCCTGCTCCACGCCCATTTATGACCTTTCGCCAGTGTCTAACTATCATTAATATTGATGTGTGTGTTGAGTTTCATGAAATTCTAAGCATGTCATCTGCCTCGAAAAGACAGGAATCTAATTTTAAAGTTTGAGATGTTGCCATGGCAACAGCATTTGATTTATCATCGACCCCTTTACATATTCTTATCGGCCGTGTTTTGACATGATTTTGATGAAGTTTAAAGAAAATCAAGTAAAATTAAAGCTGCAAGCAGCGATGACCGGGCCCTCGCCGTCTGTGCAGTCGCCATCCCGATAGCATCAGGAAAACGGTGCCCAGTTGGCACATGCATTCACAGTAACCCTTTGGACTAACCCTAACTGTCTCTCCTCCTCTCTGACTCTTTCTCTTACCACCCATCCCCCCTCCTTACACTCAACCACTTACCACACAAACACACACATTAAGTGCAGAGCAGAGTGAGACATGATTTTTTTTTTTCTTTCATTCGTGGAGTTTTGTATAATTATGAAATGAACTGTGTTTGATCAGAATGAATAGTTATTTGTATGAAAAAAGTTTCAAAGAGTTAGGATGCTGCACTTTAAATATATAATAAATCATTGAAAATTGAAAATGGAAAATGAAATTCTAAGCACGCTATCTGCCTTAAATATCACAGGAAACAAATATTTGAATGTATTTTTTATTTTTATTTATTTGCCATGGCAACAGCATTGATGCATCAGGGCTTTTACATTATTCTGATGAAGTTTGAAGAAAATCGAGTACAAATATATTGTTCGTTGTTTGTTCGTGTTTGTTAGTTCATTAACCATTGTTAACAAAAGAGACCCTATTTTAAATAGTTACCATGTTTTATGGTCTACAAGCATTTTTAAATATTATTTTAATAATCTATAAGCATCTGTGAAATAATTATAAACAAATATATTAAAAATAAATACATATTAACTTAGTTGATTTTTTTTGGCCTGTTTGTATTTGTTTCTCATTCTAATTAAGTGAACTGAGCAGTATAGTGTCATACTTATAAGATTTTTTGTTCTATCAGTGAGTGTATATATGTATTTAAATCATATAATTTTTCCTTAAAGAGCATTAAAATCTTTTTTTTATCTCTTAAGCACATATACAAAATAATTATGTAAAAGTACACTGACAGTACAGTACATATCAACTGATTCTATGGATTATTGTCATTCTTATACACTGACAATGAGCTAAATAGCATTAGAGGTTAAACGATTCCTTATTTTATGAGGACCTCTAGTGTTCATCCCTGGTATTAGAGCTTTAATCTGACAAATTTATATGACACTTTTAATGTTTTTGGGGCCTCTGAGCATGATAACATTTTGAAACTACACGTATTTCCTAAGAATTTCTTGTTCTTTATATGTAAAAAGTTTTGATGAGTTAGAATAATGCAATTTAAAGATATATGAAAATAACTCTTCATCTTTTTTATTGTTACTTTCATAAATCACCACATCAACACCGTTCAAGATATCCCAAAGCCGTTCAAAATATAGGAAACATTTTCCCTATATTCTGATGATGATGATGATAATAAGAACATGTAATTCATGATGATAACAAAATGTTATTATTGCTTGCTTTACGTCCACCACTTCTGCTTAAATGTCATCGTTACCTATCTGTACAATTTGTGTGTGGATATTGCTTTGCAGGTGACTACTGTTATAAGACATCACTTTTAAGCGCTACATAACTAAGAAAGAATCAATTTGGAAAACGTTGCCCAGTTGGCACATGCATTCACAGTAACCCTCAGCCAGTTTGGATTTAAAGTTTACTGAATTGAAAGGGTTAAACTTTAAAATCAACACACAGACACATACACACAATATATTAAATTGCCAACCAGTTTCATTTGTTAACATTAACTATATTAGTTAACATGAACAATAATTAAATAGTATTTATTAATGTTAATTAATATTAAGCTAAAAAAAAGTATTCATATATTGTTTAATGGTAAAATAGTATATTTTAACATTAGTTTATGTACTGTGAATTAACATGAACATGAACACAGTTAGATTAGACAGTAGACAGTAGATTACACTACACAGCAATGTGCATCTTCCTCAAAGATGGTCTTAAGCAAAATAGCACGTTCCACTGGTCTCTCTCCCTTTCACCCCTCCCCCCTTCAGTCACTCTTAGTGTCAACACAGACAGTCAGCCCAGTGACAGCAGGTTACTGATTTATTTTTTTAATTTTCTTTAATTCATAGAAGCTTGAATAATTATGATATTACCAGCACTTGCTCATAATGATTAGATCTCTGTGTGAAAAAAGTTTTAAAGAGTTTGGATGCTGCACTTTAAAGATATAAAAAATTAGGGTTATGTTTTTACTACATCTTTAAAAAATCACCACGTCAACACCGTTCAAGATATCCCAAATCCGCTCGCAATTTAACATCTTCAGAATCTTCTCTTCATGTTAAAAAAGTTTGGTGTGAAAAGCTTGTTGTTCTTAGGAGTGTGAATTTGTTTACAGCCTGATTTTTCTAAAAATCCACATTCAAATCAAAATAGCTGGATTCCTGTTGGTCTTAGCTAATGAGTTTGATTTAGAAAGTTGTCCGGCTTGATGAGAACAATATATGTACAGAGTTTGGTGACTGTAGGAAAAACTAACCCCCCAACTTTTGTCAAAAGATGGCGCTATAGAGTGCCTGCTCCACGCCCATTTATGACCTTTTGCCAGTGTCTAACTATCATTAATATTGATGTGTGTGTTAAGTTTCATGAAATTCTAAGCATGTTATCTGCCTCAAAAAGACAGGAACCTAATTTTAAAGTTTGACACGTTGCCATGGCAACAGCATTTGATTTATCATCGACCCCTTTACATATTCTCATCAGCCGTGTTTTGATAGCATGTTTCATTCTCTACCCCTCTCTCCCTCTCTCCCTTTCACCCCTCCCCCCTTTAGTCAGTCTAACTGTCATTCTGCAGTGACTGAACACAGTCAGGCATAGTGAGGTTTCTGAGTTCTTTTTTAAATTTTCTTTAATTCATAGAAGCTTGTATATTTTTTTTATTTACAGCACTTGCTCAGAATGATTAGATCTCTGTGTGAAAAAAGTTGTAAAGAGTTTGGATGCTGCACTTTAAAGATATAAAAAAAATGACGGTTATGTTTTTTACTACATCTTTAAAAAATCACCACGTCAACACCGTTCAAGATATCCAATATCCGCTCGCAATTTAACATCTTCAGAATCTTCTCTTCATGTTAAAAAAGTTTGGTGTGAATAGCTGGTTGTTCTTAGAAGAAGTGTGAATTTGTTTACAGCCTGATTTTTCCAAAAAAACACATTCAAATGGAAATATCCGGCTTCCTGTTGGTCTTAGCTAATGAGTTTAATTTAGAAAGTTGTCCAGATTGATGAGAACAATATATGTACAGAGTTTGGTGACTGTAGGAAAAACTAACCCCCCAACTTTTGTCAAAAGATGGCGCTATAGAGTGCCTGCTCCACGCCCATTTATGACCTTTTGCCAGTGTCTAACTATCATTAATATTGATGTGTGTTGAGTTTCATGAAATTCTTAGCATGTTATCTGCCTCGAAAAGACAGGAATCTAATTTTAAAGTTTGACATGTTTCCATGGCAACAGCATTTGATTTATCATCGACCCCTTTACATATTCTTATCGGCCGTGTTTTGACATGATTTTGATGAAGTTTAAAGAAAATCAAGTAAAATTAAGAGGCTGATTTCAAAGCATTTTGAAAATGACACGCTTCCTGCTGCCAGTTGGTGGCGCTATAACTTTGACTTATAATAGTCACATTTATGGAATCGGCATCATACAACGAACAATCTGGTGAAGTTTCATCAGAATCCGGCAATGTGTGCAACAGTTATTAGACACTTCCTGTTTCTCATTTCTCGCCATAACTTTGTCGCCTTGCCACGGCCAAACCGTTCGAGATATCAAAAATCCCCTCGCAATTTAGCGTCCCCAATGTCTTGAGATCATGCTGACCGAGTTTGGTGACAATCGTATGGAAATCCTGGGAGGAGTACGTTAAATTCCAGAGCATGCGCTTTTTACACAGCCCTAAATATCTCACTTCCTGTTGCGTTGAGAAAATGACATAGAGTACAAAAGTTGTTCAGCTCAATGAGTTATATATGTGTACCGAGTTTCATATGTGTACGTTCAAGTATGTGTGCTATATGGCCCTCAAAATTCCAGGGGGCGCTGTAGAGTCCCCTTGCCACGCCCCGGTACCAGCCTCTGTGACGTCCTGATGGCCGCAGATTCCGACGTGTGCAAATTTTCAAGAGTTTTTGAGTATGTTAAGACCCCCTTAAGTGCCCGGAAGGTTAACAAAAAAAAAAAAAAAAAAAAAAAAATAAGAATCCTTAGAAGAACAATAGGGCCTTCGCCCTTTTGGGCTCGGGCCCTAATAAGAACCCTTAGAAGAACAATAGGGCCTTCGCCCTTTTGGGCTCGGGCCCTAATAATAAACGGAGCAATTCCAATAGGGTCCTCACACCATCGGTGCTCGGGCCCTAATAATAATAAACGGAGCAGATCCAATAGGGTCCTCACACCATCGGTGCTTGGGCCCTAATAATAAACGGAGCAGATTCAATAGGGTCCTCACACCATCGGTGCTCGTGCCCTAATTAAAGCTGCAAGCAGCGATGACCGGGCCCTCGCCGACTGTGCAGTCGCCATCCCGATAGCATCAGGAAAACGGTGCCCGGTTGGCACATGCATTCACAGTAACCCTTTGGACTAACCCTTACTGTCTCTCCTCCTCTCTGACTCTTTCTCTTACCACCCATCCCCCCTCCTTACACTCAGCCACTTACCACACAAACACACACATAGAGTGCAGAGCAGAGTGAGATCAGATATGTTTTTTTATTTTCTTTCATACGTGGAGTTTTGTATAAGTATGAAATTAACTGTGTTTGATCAGAATGAATAGTTATTTGTATGAAAAAGTTTCAAAGAGTTAGGATGCTGCACTTTAAATATATAATAAATCATTGAAAATTGAAAATGGAAAATGAAATTCTAAGCACGCTATCTGCCTCAAAAACACAGGAAACAAATATTTGAATGTATTTTTATTTTTTTTATTTGCCATGGCAACAGTATTTAATGCATAAGGGACGCCTTTACAGACTCTCATCGGCCATGTTCTTACATTATTCTGATGAAGTTTGAAGAAAATCGAGTACAAATAAATTGTTCGCTGTTCGTTCGTGTTTGTTAGTTCATTAACCATTGTTAAAAGAGACCCTATTTTAAATAGTAACCATGTTTTATGATCTACAACTATTTTTAAATATTATTTTAATGATCTATAAGCATCTGTAAAATAATTATAAACAAATATATTAAAAATAAATACATATTAACTTAGTTGATGTATTTGTTTCTCATTCTAATTAAGTGACCTGAGCAGTATAGTGTCATATTTATAAGATTTTTTTGTTCTATCAGTGACAGTGTATATATGTATATAAATCATATAATTTTTCCTTAAAAGATAAAAAAAAAAAGATTTTAATGCTCTTTAAGCACCTATACAAAATAATAATGTAAAAGTACACTGACAGTACAGCACATATCAACTGATTCTATGGATTATTGTCATTCTTATACACTGAGAATGAGGTAAATAGCATTAGAGGCAAACGATACCTTATCTTATGAGGACCTCTAGTGTTCATTCCTGGTATTAGAGCCTTAAAATGACAAACATATATTACACTTTTATAATGTTTTTGGGGCCTCTGAGCATGATAACATTTTGAAACTACTCAGATTCCCTAAGAATGTCTTGTTCTTTATAAGTTAAAAAGTTTTGATGAGTTAGAACAGCGGTTCCCAACCGGGGGGTCGCGACCCACTAGGGGGCCTCAGTGATCCTCCAGGGGGGCCGCGAGATATCTTAAAATTAATGTAAATATTATCCTATAATTGTTTAATTTCATTATTAATGCGCTAAATGAGAATAATAAAAGCACAGCCTCTCTCGTGTTCTGTGATTGATTGCTTCAGACTCGGCGCAGCAAGCCTCATCGCACTGTTAAATACAGACTGAATGGCGGCTCAAAACTTCCAAATGCTGTACGCAAACTAATGTTACATCTCTCGGCTGCACGCATGAAGCAAACCGTCGTAAAGGTAAAAGGTAAAAACGATTAGTGTCATAATAACGAACTTGCGCGTGCCTAATGTCTTGTGTAAATCAGAGTCGTGCATGAGACACGCATAAGTCTGCTATTGATTCACAAACTATGCGCGCTCTCGGGGCTCTGATCCCTATCGTATTTTTGCGTGAAATTACAAACATTTGCCTAGTTGTCCAAATTAATGTGAGTGTTTTATAATAGATGCTCACCCATAGAAGAGGAGTAAGGCTCGGTGTTTATGAGTATCAGGCGCGCACTGACAGAGTTCACTGATCCCGTCTTGGTCGAACCTTCACATCGATGTGTTTCAACAGATTTAGAATGTATTTGCTGTAGTTTGAATTTGTGTATTTTTTTTTTTAATGGATACAAACAGTAGCTATTCAGTCAGTCAAGTTCAAAGGGATAGGTTTAGTGGTCTTTTGGTATCTCCCTGTTGTAGAGCAGGTTCACTTATTTAAGAAAAAGTACTCTTAAGTTGTAAAGAATGTCTGAAGTAAAATAATTTTAAAAGTTAGAATTGAGCAGAGGTTTTCTTTAAAGATTATAAGGTATATTTGAAGTTTTAATTTAAATTTTATTTGAATTTTGAGGTTTTTTTTATAACATGCAGTAGAAGAATAATTAAGGCAAAACAAATGTTTTGGTTAATAAAAAAAGTTTAAAAATAAATTATTTTTTCTTTACTGTGGAAGTACAGTATAAGATGACATGTCAGGCATAGGGGGGCCTTGCAAAATTGGCCGGAGAAGGAGGGGGGCCCCGGAGTAAAAAAGGTTGGGAACCCCTGAGTTAGAATAATGCAATTTAAAGATATATGAAGATTACTCTTAATCTTTTTTACTGTTACTTTCATAAATCACCACATCAACACCATTCAAGATATCCCAAAGCCGTTCACAATTTAGCATCTTCAGTATCTTGGCATCATGTTGACATAGTTTGGTGTGAGATGTCTGATTCTGCTATGAGTGATATGAATTTATTCACAGCTATATTTAAAAACACAGGAAACAAATGTAAAAGTTTGACACGTTGCCATGGCAACAGCGTTTGATGTATCAAGGACCCCTTCACAGATTCTCATCGGCCGTGTTTTGATATTATTCTGATGAAATTTGAAGCAAATTGAGTAAAATTAAGAGGTTGATTTAAAAGCGTTTTGCAAGCAACACACTTCCTGCTGCCAGTTGGTGGCGCTATAACTTTGACTCATAATAGTCACATCTCTGTGATCGGTATCATACGACGAACAAACTGCTAAAGTTTGGTCAAAATCAGATAAAGTGTGTCAAAATTATTAGACACTTCCTGTTTCTCATTTCTCGCCATAATTTGTCGCCCTGCCACGGCCAAACCGTTCGAGATACCAAAAATCCCCTGGCAATTTTGCATTCCCAATATCTTGAGGTCATGCTGACCGAGTTTGGTGGCCATCGGTGGAAAGGTCTAGGAGTAGTATTTCAAATTCCACAGCTTGATTTTTCCAAAAATCCATATTTAACTAAAAATAGCTGACTTCCTGTTCGTCGTAGCTAATGGGTGTAAATTAGAAAGTTGTCCGGCTTGATGAGTCCAATATATTTACCGAGTTTGGTGACTGTAGGACAAAGTAACCCCCCAACTTTTGTCAAAAGGTGGCGCTATGGAGCGCCTGCTCCACGCCCATTTATGGGCTTTTATCAGTGTTTAACTGTCATTAATACAGATGTGTGTGTTGAGTTTCATGAAATTCTAAGCATTTTAAGTGTCTCAAAAACACAAAAAACTAAAGTTAAAGTTTGACACGTTGCCATGGCAACATGATAAAAGTTATGGATAACGCCCTTCACAGATTCTTATCGGTCGTGTTTTGACATTATTGTGATGAAGTTTGAAGCAAATTGAGTAAAATTAAGAGGCTGAGTTTAAAGCATTTCAAAAACGTCACGCTTTCTGCGGCCAGTTGGTGGCGCTATAACTTTGACTCATAATAGTCACATCTCTGTGATCGGCATCAGACGACAAACAAACTGCTGAAGTTTGGTCAAAATCAGACAAAGTATGCCAAAGTTATTAGGCACTTCCTGTTTCTCATTTCTCGCCATAAATTTGTCGTCCCGTCACGGTCAAACCGTTCGAGATATCAAAAATCCCCTGGCAATTTTGCATCCCCAATGTCTTGAGATCATGCTGACCGAGTTTGGTGGCCATCGGTGGAAAGGCCTAGTAGGAGTATTTCAAATTCCATTGCATGCAATTTTTAGACATCCCTGAACAGCCGACTTCCTGTTTAGCGAAGCACGGACTATGAGTGTGAAATTTGTTCGGCCCGATGAGGTCTATATGTGTATGCATTTTGGTGACTGTAGGTCAACCGTTGTGCGCTCCAGAGCCCTTTAAAAGTCGCAATATTTAACACTGTGCCATGCCCCCCCCAGGTGACCCCCCCATGTCAAAGTCTGTCCGGCCCTGATGGCCGCAGGTTCCAATGTGTGTGCAAAGTTTCAAGAGTTTTCGTGTATGTTAAGGTCCCCGAAATCCCCCAAAACATTGAAAAAATAATAATAATAATAATAATTAAAGCTGCAAGCAGCGATGAACGGGCCCTCGCACACGGGCTCACCGCCGACCGGTGGCTTTAGGAACACAGCAAACGGTGGGCAGTATGCTTTTAATACAGTAAATGTAGGAAAAATAGATCAAAGTCACTTAAATGTGCCAAACTTCCTGCTGCCAGCTGGTGGCGCTATGCCAATAACTGATTATTGGCATGTAGATGTGTTCAGGCCAGCACTTTCATCAAACATATGAAGTTTGGTGCAGATTGACCTTGGTATGTGTGAGTTAGTGCAAGATATGATATATCCTGCTGCCAATAGGTGGCACTATAATAATATCTGTATATTGGCCTTTAAATGTCTTCAGGCCAGGACTCTTACCAAACATGTGAAGTTTGAGGCAGATCGGACATTTTATGGCTGAGTTATAACAACTTTTATGTCCATGGCGAAACATCAAACTTTGTCAGGCCGCCATGGACACGCCCTTTAACGAAAACTCAAGATCTTCACAATTTAACATCTCTAAGGCCTCGAGATCAGACTGACCAAATATAATGTTGATATCATTAAATCTCTAGGAGGAGTTTGGTACAAGTCATTTCCTGTTGCCAACAGGTGGCGCTGTGATTATAATAGAATATAGGCCTTCAGATTGGTTCAGGCCAGGACTCTTATCGAACATGTGAAGTTTGAGGCAAATCGGACATTTTATGGCTGAGTTATAACAAGATTTATATCCATGGCGAGACCACGAAATTTGCCAGGCCGCCACGGACACGCCGTTCAACGAAAACTCAAGATCTTCGCAATTTAACATCGCTAAAGCCTTTTTATTAGACTGACCGATTTTGGTGTTGATCTGATTAAATCTCCAGGAGGAATTTGTTGCAGAGTACAGCATGACACTTCCTGGTGCCTGCAGGTGGCGCTATGACTATAACTGAATATGGGCATGTAGATGTCTTCAGGCCAGGAGTGTTATCACACATGTGAAGTTTGGGGCAGATCGGGCATTTTATGCCTGAGTTATAGCAACTTCCTTTTTCATGGCGAAACATCGAAATTTGCGAGGCCGCCACGGACACGCCCTCTGATGAAAACTCTAGATCTTCACAATTTAACGTCGCAAAGGGCTTTAGACTAGACTCTGCAAATTTGGCGTTGATCCGAATAAATCTGTAGGAGGAGTTCGTTCAAGTACGACACCTGAAAAAGGCAAAAATGACACACATTTTGCTGAGAATATTAATATTAACTGACTTCCTGTTGGGTTCCGGATTTTGTTCCAAGAGGCTTTTTTGTAGGTATTGGTGAGTTACATGTGTGTACCGATTTCGGTGCATGTACGTGAATCACAGCTGAAAGCGCACACCGCTGAACGTCTAAAGGTAGCGCTGTCGAGCCATTTTGCCACACCCAATTCTAAAACCCAAATCAGATGTAAATTTTCGCCAGGTTTGATGTGTGTGCAAAGTTTTGTGAGTTTTCGGGAATGTTTAGGTCCTCTAAAATGCGATTCACTTTGGAGAAGAAGAAGAAGAAGAAGAATAATAATTAAAGCTGCAAGCAGCGATGAACGGGCCCTCGCACACGGGCTCACCGCCGACCGGTGGCTTTAGGAACACAGCAAATGGTGGGTAGTATGCTTTTAATACAGTAAAAAAAGGAGAAATATGTCAAAGTCACTTAAATGTGCCAAATTTCCTGCTGCCAGCTGGTGGCGCTATGCCTATAACTGATTATTGGCATGTAGATGTGTTCAGGCCACCACTTTCATCAAACATATGAAGTTTGGTGCAGATTGACCTTGGTATGTTTGAGTTAGTGAAAGATATGATATATCCTGCTGCCAACAGGTGGCGCTATGATAATATCTGAATATTGGCCTTTAGGTGTCTTCAGGCCAGGGCTCTTACCAAACCTGTGAAGTTTGAGGCAGATCGGACATTTTATGCCTGAGTTATAACAACTTCTTTGTCCATGGCGAAACATCAAACTTTGTCACGCCGCCACGGACACGCCCTTTAACGAAAACTCAAGATCTTTGCAATTTAACATCTCTAAGGCCTCTAGATCAGACTGACCAAATATAATGTTGATATCATTAAATCTCTAGGAGGAGTTTGATACAAGTCATTTCCTGTTGCCAACAGGTGGCGCTGTGATTATAATAGAATATTGGCCTTCAGATGTGTTCAGGCCAGGACTCTTATCGAATATGTGAAGTTTGAGGCAAATCGGACATTTTATGGCTGAGTTATAACAAGTTTTATATCCATGGCGAGACCTCGAAATTTGTCAGGCCGCCACGGACACGCCCTTTACCGAAAACTCAAGATCTTCACAATTTAACATCACTAAGGCCTTTATATTAGACTGACCTATTTTGGTGTTGATCTGTATAAATCTCTAGGAGGAGTTGGTTGTAGAGTACAGCGTGACACTTCCTGTTGCCAGCAGGTGGCGCTATGACTATAACTGAATATGGATATGTAGATGTCATCAGGTCAGGAGTGTTATCACACATGTGAAGTTTGGGACAGATCGGACATTTTATGCCTAAGTTATAGCAACTTCCTTTTTCATGGCGAAACATCGAAATTTGCGAGGCCGCCACGGACACGCCCTTCGATGAAAACTCTAGATCTTCACAATTTAACGTCACAAAGGGCTTTAGATTAGACTCACCAAATTTGCTGTTGATCGGAGTAAATCTCTAGGAGGAGTTCGTTCAAGTACCACGCCTGAAAATGGCAAAAATGACACAAATTTTGCTAAGAAAATTAATAATAACCGACTTCCTGTTGGGTTTCGGATTTTGTCCCAGGAGGCTTTTTTGTAGGTATTGGTGAACTACATGTGTGTACCGATTTTCATGCATGTACGTGAATCACAGCTGAAAGCGCACACCGCGGAACGTGTAAAGGTGGCGCTATCGAGCCGTTTTGCCACACCCATCTATGAAACCCATATCAGACATCCATTTTCGCCAGGTTTGATGTGTGTGCAAAGTTTCATGAGTTTTCGGGTATGTTTAGGCCCTCAAAAATGCGATTCATTCCGGAGAAGAAGAATAATAATAATAATTAAAGCTGCAAGCAGCGATGAACGGGCCCTCGCACCCGGGCTCACCGCCGACCGGTGGCTTCAGGAAAACAGCAAACGGTGGGCAGTATGCTTTCAATACAGTAAATGTAGGAAAAATAAATGAAAATCACTTAAATGTGCCAAATTTCCTGCTGCCAGCTGGTGGCGCTATGCCTATAACTGATTATTGGCATGTAGATGTGTTCAGGCCACCACTTTCATCAAACATATGAAGTTTGGTGCAGATTGACCTTGGTATGTTTGAGTTAGTGAAAGATATGATATATCCTGCTGCCAACAGGTGGCGCTATGATAATATCTGAATATTGGCCTTTAGGTGTCTTCAGGCCAGGACTCTTACCAAACCTGTGAAGTTTGAGGCAGATCGGACATTTTATGGCTGAGTTATAACAACTTCTATGTCCATGGCGAAACATCAAACTTTGTCACGCCGCCACAGACACGCCCTTTAACGAAAACTCAAGATCTTCGCAATTTAACATCTCTAAGGCCTCTAGATCAGAATGACCAAATATAATGTTGATATCATTAAATCTCTAGGAGGAGTTTGATACAAGTCATTTCCTGTTGCCAACAGGTGGCGCTGTGATTATAATAGAATATTGGCCTTCAGATGTGTTCAGGCCAGGACTCTTATCTAATATGTGAAGTTTGAGGCAAATCGGACATTTTATGGCTGAGTTATAACAAGTTTTATATCCATGGCGATACCTCGAAATTTGTCAGGCTGCCACGGACACGCCCTTTACCGAAAACTCAAGATCTTCACAATTTAACATCGCTATGGCCTTTATATTAGACTGACCGATTTTGGTGTTGATCTGAATAAATCTCTAGTTGGAGTTGGTTGTAGAGTACAGCATGACACTTCCTGTTGCCTGCAGGTGGCGCTATGACTATAACTGAATATGGGCATGTAGATGTCTTCAGGTCAGGAGTGTTATCACACATGTGAAGTTTGGGACAGACAGGACATTGTATGCCTGAGTTATAGCAACTTCCTTTTTCATGGCGAAACATCGAAATTTGCGAGGCCGCCACGGACACGCCCTCCGATGAAAACTCTAGATCTTCACAATTTAACGTCACAAAGGGCTTTAGACTAGACTCAGCAAATTTGGCGTTGATCCGAATAAATCTGTAGGAGGAGTTCGTTCAAGTACGACACCTGAAAAAGGCAAAAATGACACAAATTTTGTTGAGAATATTAATATTAACCGACTTCCTGTTGGGTTCCGGATTTTGCTCCAAGAGGCTTTTTTGTAGGTTTTGGTGTGTTACATGTGTGTACCGATTTCCGTGCATGTACGTGAATCACAGCTGAAAGCGCACACCGCTGAACGTCTAAAGGTGGCGCTGTCGAGCCATTTTGCCACACCCAATTCTGAAACCCAAATCAGACGTAAATTTTCGCCAGGTTTGATGTGTGTGCAAAGTTTTGTGAGTTTTCGGGAATGTTTAGGTCCTCTAAAATGCGATTCACTTTGGAGAAGAAGAAGAATAATAATAATAATAATAATAATAAACGGAGCAGATTCAATAGGGTCCTCACACCATCGGTGCTCGGGCCCTAATTAAAGCTGCAAGCAGCGATGAACGGGCCCTCGCACACGGGCTCACCGCCGACCGGTGGCTTCAGGAACACAGCTAATGGTGGGCAGTATGCTTTTAATAGAGTAAAAATAGGAGAAATATGTCAAAGTCACTTAAAAGTGCCAAATTTCCTGCTGCCAGCTGGTGGCGCTATGCCTATAACTGAATATTGGCATTTAGATGTGTTCAGGCCAGCACTTTTATCAAACATATGAAGTTTGGTGCAGATTGGCCTTGGTATGTTTGAGTTAGTGAAAGATATGATATATCCTGCTGCCAACAGGTGGCGCTATGATAATATCTGAATATTGTCCTTTAGGTATCTTCAGGCCAGAACTCTTACCAAACCTGTGTAGTTTGAGGCAGATCGGACATTTTATGGCTGAGTTATAACAACTTCTATGTCCATGGCGAAACATCAAACTTTGTCACGCCGCCACAGACACGCCCTTTAACGAAAACTCAAGATCTTCGCAATTTAACATCTCTAAGGCCTCTAGATCAGAATGACCAAATATAATGTTGATATCATTAAATCTCTAGGAGGAGTTTGATACAAGTCATTTCCTGTTGCCAACAGGTGGCGCTGTGATTATAATAGAATATTGGCCTTCAGATGTGTTCAGGCCAGGACTCTTATCGAATATGTGAAGTTTGAGGGAAATCGGACATTTTATGGCTGAGTTATAACAAGTTTTATATCCATGGCGAGACCTCGAAATTTGTCAGGCTGCCACGGACACGCCCTTTACCGAAAACTCAAGATCTTCACAATTTAACATCGCTCAGGCCTTTATATTAGACTGGCCTATTTTGGTATTGATCTGTATAAATCTCTAGGAGGAGTTGGTTGAAGAGTACAGCATGACACTTCCTGTTGCCTGCAGGTGGCGCTATGACTATAACTGAATAAGGGCATGTAGATGTCTTCAGGTCAGGAGTGTTATCACACATGTGAAGTTTGGGACAGATCGGACATTTTATGGCTAAGTTATAGCAACTTCCTTTTTCATGGCGAAACATCGAAATTTGCGAGGCCGTCACGGACACGCCCTCCGATGAAAACTCTAGATCTTCACAATTTAACGTCACAAAGGGCTTTAGATTAGACTCACCAAATTTGCTGTTGATCGGAATAAATCTCTAGGAGGAGTTCGTTCAAGTACGACGCCTGAAAATGGCAAAAATGACACAAATTTTGTTGAGAATATTAATATTAACCGACTTCCTGTTGGGTTCCGGATTTTGCTCCAAGAGGCTTTTTTGTAGGTATTGGTGTGTTACATGTGTGTACCGATTTCCGTGCATGTACGTGAATCACAGCTGAAAGCGCACACCGCTGAACATCTAAAGGTGGCGCTGTCGAGCCATTTTGCCACACCCACTTCTGAAACCCATATCAGACGTAAATTTTCGCCAGGTTTGATGTGTGTGCAAAGTTTTGTGAGTTTTCGGGCATGTTTAGGTCCTCTAAAATGCGATTCATTTTGGAGAAGAATAATAATAATAATAATAATAATAATAATAATAATAATTAAAGCTGCAAGCAGCGATGAACGGGCCCTCGCACACGGGCTCACCGCCGACCGGTGGCTTTAGCAACACAGCAAATGGTGGATAGTATGCTTTTAATACAGTAAAAATAGGAGAAATATGTCAAAGTCACTTAAATGTGCCAAATTTCCTGCTGCCAGCTGGTGGCGCTATGCCTATAACTGATTATTGACATGTAGATGTGTTCAGGCCACCACTTTCATCAAACATATGAAGTTTGGTGCAGATTGACCTTGGTATTTTTGAGTTAGTGAAAGATATGATATATCCTGCTGCCAACAGGTGGCGCTATGATAATATCTGAATATTGGTCTTTAGGTGTCTTCAGGCCAGGACTCTCACCAAACCTGTGAAGTTTGAGGCAGATCGGACATTTTATGGCTGAGTTATAACAACTTCTATGTCCATGGCGAAACATCAAACTTTGTCATGCAGCCACAGACACGCCCTTTAACGAAAACTCAAGATCTTCGCAATTTAACATCTTTAAGGCCTCTAGATCAGACTGACCAAATATAATGTTGATATCATTAAATCTCTAGGAGGAGTTTGATACAAGTCATTTCCTGTTGCCAACAGGTGGCGCTGTGATTATAATAGAATATTGGCCTTCAGATTGGTTCAGGCCAGGACTCTTATCGAACATGTGAAGTTTGAGGCAAATCGGACATTTTATGGCTGAGTTATAACAAGTGTATTATCCATGGCGAGACCTCGAAATTTGTCAGGCCGCCACGGACACGCCCTTCAACGAAAACTCAAGATCTTCGCAATTTAACATCACTAAAGCCTTTTTATTAGACTGACCGATTTTGGTGTTGATCTGATTAAATCTCTTGGACGAGTTTGTTGCAGAGAACAGCATGACACTTCCTGTTGCCAGCAGGTGGCGCTATGAGTAAAACTGAATATGGGCATGTAGATGTCATCAGGTCAGGAGTGTTATCACACATGTGAAGTTTGGGACAGATCGGACTTTGTATGCCTGAGTTATAGCAACTTCCTTTTTCATGGCGAAACGTCGAAATTTGCGAGGCCGCCATGGACACGCCCTCTGATGAAAACTCTAGATCTTCACAATATAACGTCACAAAGGGCTTTAGACTAGACTCGGCAAATTTGGCGTTGATCCGAATAAATCTCTAGGAGGAGTTCGTTCTAGTACGACGCCTGAAAATGGCAAAAATGACACAAATTTTGTTGAGAATATTAATATTAACAGACTTCCTGTTGGGTTCCGGATTTTGCTCCAAGAGGCTTTTTTGTAGGTATTGGTGTGTTACATGTGTGTACCGATTTCCGTGCATGTACGTGAATCACAGCTGAAAGCGCACACCGCTGAAAATCTAAAGGTGGCGCTGTCGAGCCATTTTGCCACACCCACTTCTGAAACCCATATCAGACGTAAATTTTCGCCAGGTTTGATGTGTGTGCAAAGTTTTGTGAGTTTTCGGGCATGTTTAGGTCCTCTAAAATGCGATTCATTTTGGAGAAGAATAATAATAATAATAATAATAATAATAATAATAATAATAATAAACGGAGCAGATTCAATAGGGTCCTCACACCATCGGTGCTCGGGCCCTAATAATAAACGGAGCAGATTCAATAGGGTCCTCACACCATCGGTGCTCGGGCCCTAAATATAGCTGCAAGCAGCAATTACGGGGCCAAGCACTCAAAAGCAGAAAATGAGGAGCTAAGGATGGCAGGAACAGCAGACCAACTGCAACAATAAGTAAAAAGAAGCCATTTTAGGATGATTTTAGTCAAAACGACAGAAAAATGATGTAGAACGCCTACTGATATGATTTAATGGCTTATTAGGTTTGACCAACAGGTGGCGCTGTTATCAAATCGATGTGGTGTGTTTAGTGTGAGATGACAAACGTTCACACAAAGTTTGGTGTCATTATGTCAAAGTTTTCCAAAGATATAGCCTTAGAGTCATTTTCACATCAAGCCTAAAATTTATAGAGGTGCAGTACGAAAACGGTTTCATCTATCATCATGAAATCCATAACTTTTTGTCAGCACAGTCTGAAGATGATCTGACTCGATTTTGGTGAAAATCGGACAAACGGTCTAGGACTAGTTCGAAAAAGTAGGTTTTCAACATAAATCAAAATGGCGGACAGGGAGTTTGGCCAACTGTTGCATAATTGGTATCTATGTTGTCGGCATGACCCAAGGAATATTTTGAGACCAGTTTCATTACAATAGGCTAATGCTATCTACAGTTATTAGCTTTTTTGTTCATTTTAAAACTAATGGTTAATGAATGCTTCATTACTCTTGACCAATAGGTGGCGCTGCTACCAAATTGATGTGGTGTAATCAGTGTGAGGTGTTAATGCCACATACCAAATTTGGTGCAAATATCTCAAAGCTTTGCAGAGATACAGCTTCCGATGCGCTTTGGCATCTTACTTGCAAATTCGTTGATGCGTTAAATGAAAACGGTTTCGAATATCGACACGAAATCCATAACTTTTTGTCAGCATGCTCTGAAGATGATCCGAGTCAAATTTGGTGAAAATCCGACTAACGGTCTAGGAGGAGTTCGAAAAAGTAGGTTTTCTACATTCATCAAAATGGCGAACAGGAAGTTAGGCCAACTGTTGCATAATTGGTATCTATGTTGTCGGCATGACCCAAGGAATATTTTGAGACCAGTTTCATTACAATAGGCTAATGCTATCTACAGTTATTAGCTTTTTTGTTCATTTTAAAACTAATGGTTAATGAATGCTTCATTACTCTTGACCAATAGGTGGCGCTGCTACCAAATTGATGTGGTGTAATCAGTGTGAGGTGTTAATGCCACATACCAAATTTGGTGCAAATATCTCAAAGCTTTGCAGAGATACAGCTTCCGATGCGCTTTGGCATCTTACTTGCAAATTCGTTGATGCGTTAAATGAAAACGGTTTCGAATATCGACACGAAATCCATAACTTTTTGTCAGCATGCTCTGAAGATGATCCGAGTCAAATTTGGTGAAAATCCGACTAACGGTCTAGGAGGAGTTCGAAAAAGTAGGTTTTCTACATTCATCAAAATGGCGAACAGGAAGTTAGGCCAATTTTGGCATAATTGGTATCAATGTTCTCGGCCTGACCCAAGGAATATTTTGAGATCACTTTTATTACAATAAGCCATTTTTTTCAGCAGTTATTAGCATTTTTCGAAATTTCGTTATAACTTTTGACCACAAGGTGGCGCTGGCCCCAAAATTGGTATGTACATTCAGGGCGTGGTGCCGAACATTTTTGTAATTATTGTCGAAACGATACGTTAATCCGTTCTCAAGATACAGCATTTTAAAGCTAAATTCAAAATGGCCGACACCCAAAATGGCTGACATGGGAAAATTGGATATGGTTCGACTCGGCATGATCCTCCGAATCTAACAAGACCAGTTTTGAGATTTTTGGTCAAACCACTGAGAAGTTATAAGCAAAAAAAGCCATTTTTAATATCTCCTGACCACTAGGTGGCACTGTGACGAAACACTGCAGGTAGCCTCAGGTCATGCTTGTTATAACACACACCAAGTTTGGTCTCAATACGACAAACCGTTGCCGAGATACGGCCTCACATCCATTTTTGCGCGCTTTTCGTAGAATTAATTAGCGCGTTATTCGAGAACGGTTTGTCCAATCAACTTGAATTCCATAACTTTTTGCCTGCATGGTCTGAAGATGATCTGAGCCAATTTTGGTGAAAATCAGACAAACCGTCTAGGACGAGTTCGAAAAAGTAGGTTTTACAAACAAAAAATTATAGAAAAAAAACTAAACCTTAGGATTTTTGAAATTTGGTGTTCATTCGACTCGGCATGACCCAAGGATTCAGGGAAAATTGGAATTTTGATTTTATGGCTTACGGTTCAAAAGTTATTAGCAAAAAGAAAGTGAAAGTTTGGACAAGTGGTGGCGCTAGAGAGTTTGAATTAGAGACTCCAAACTTGCTATGGTTAATGTTGAGTCGGCCCTCTATCAGTGTGCCAAATTATACAACTTTCCCGCAAGCGGTTCTATGGGCTGCCATAGACTTGCGGCGGAATAATAATAATAATAAGAATTCTAACGGTTTCAATAGGTGCCTTCGCACCTTCGGTGCTTGGCCCCTAATTAAAGCTGCGAGCAGCGATGAACGGGCCCTCGCACCCGGGCTCACCGCCGACCGGTGGCTTCAGGAAAACAGCAAACGGTGGGCAGTATGCTTTTAATACAGTAAATGTAGGAGAAATATGTCAAAGTCACTTAAATGTGCCAAACTTGCCGCTGCCAGCTGGTGGTGCTATGCCTATAACTGATTATTGGCATGTAGATGTGTTCAGGCCAGCACTATTATCAAACATATGAAGTTTGGTGCAGATTGACCTTGGTATGTTTGAGTTAGTGAAATATATGATATATCCTGCTGCCAACAGGTGGCACTATGATAATATCTGAATATTGGTCTTTAGGTGTCTTCAGGCCAGGACTCTTACCAAACCTGTGAAGTTTGTGGCAGATCAGACATTTTCAGGCTAAGTTATAACCACTTCTATGTCTATGCAGAAACATCAAACTTTGTCAGGCCACCACGGACATGCCCTTTAATGAAAACTCAAGATCTTCACAATTTAACATCTCTAAGGCCTCAAGATAAGACTGACCAAATATAATGTTGATTTAACTAAATGCAATCAATGCAAGGACTTCAGATAAATGCCAACTGTGAACCAGTATGCTACAAATTCCCTATTTTCTGATGAAGATGATAAGAACATGATTCATGATGATAGCAAAATGTTACTATTGCTTGCTTTACGTCCACCACTTCTGCTTAAATGTCATTGTTACCTATCTGTACAATTTTTGTGTGGATATTGCTTTGCTGGTGACTCCTGTTATAAGACATCACTCTTAAGTGCTACATAACTAAGAATCAATAAGGAAGACGGTGCCCAGTTGGCACATGCATTCACAGTAACCCTCTGCTAGTTTGGATTTTAAGTTTACAGAATTGAAAGGGTTACACTTTAAAATCAACACACAGACACATACACACAAAATATAAAATGTTGCCATCCAGTTTCATTTGTTAAAATTAACTATATTAGTTAACATGACCAATAAATAAATAGCATTTATTAATGTTAATTAATATTAAGCTAAAAAAAGTATTCATATAAAGTTTATGTACTGTGAATTAACATGAACATGAACACAGTTCATGTGGGTGTACAGCAATACACAATAAAGTGCTCTATAAACGCTTCATTCTTTCAAAATATCTTTAAAAATCAAGTTGAGTATTTTAACTGGGTGATACATATATATAACTGATCTTAAAATTATGGTTTTCAGATGTTTTGAAGAGATAACAGTAACGTTTGTTTTGTTGTCAAAGTTTGTCTTAATTTTTTATTATTATGATTTTATATTCAATAAATAACACTATGTAAATATTGTCTATCAATGAAGATAAATTGATCATGCTAAAAAGTTGTATTTTTTTAATCTTTTGCTATGTGACTGAATAGGACAAGTTCATGGTATAGTTCAGTAAAAAATAAATAAAAAACAACAACTGCAAAATACGAACAATGAAAGACTTAGTGACCCTTTATATTTTCTCAAAATATCAGACTCTCAAAGATCAGACATATTTATGTAATTACACTACATACAGTATGTGCATTTTGTTCAAAGATGGTCTGTAGAATGGCTCTCTACTCTGTCACCCTCTCTGCCTCTCACCCCTCCCCCCTGCAATAATGAGCTTCTCTGTGCCTGACTGAACGCACACACATACTGTAGAGACATTCACCAGAGTGACAGCAGGTTTCTGAGTTATCTTTTTAATTTTCTTTAATTCATTGAAGCTTGTATAAAATTTATATTTCCAGCACTTGCTCAGAATGATTAGATCTCTGTGTGAAAAAAGTTTTAAAGAGTTTGGATGCTGCACTTTAAAGATATAAAAAATTAGGGTTATGTTTTTTACTACATCTTTAAAAAATCACCACGTCAACACCGTTCGAGATATCCAAAATCCGCTCGCAATTTAACATCTTCAGAATCTTCTCTTCATGTTAAAAAAGTTTGGTGTGAACAGCTGGTTGTTCTTAGGAGTAGTGTGAATTTGTTTACTACCTGATTTTTCAAAAAATCCACCTTCAAATCAAAATAGCCGGCTTTCTGTTGGTCTTAGCTAATGAGTTTGATTTAGAAAGTTGTCCAGATTGATGAGAACAATATAAGTACAGAGTTTGGTGACTGTAGGAAAAACTAACCCCCCAACTTTTGTCAAAAGATGGCGCTATAGAGTGCCTGCTCCACGCCCATTTATGACCTTTTGCCAGTGTCTAACTATCATTAATATTGACGTGTGTGTTGAGTTTCATGAAATTCTAAGCATGTTATCTGCCTCGAAAAGACAGGAATGTAATTTTAAAGTTTGACACGTTGCCATGGCAACAGCATTTGATTTATCATCGACCCCTTTACATATTCTTATCGGCCGTGTTTTGACATGATTTTGATGAAGTTTAAAGAAAATCGAGTCAAATTAAGAGGCTGATTTCAAAGCATTTTGAAAATGACACGCTTCCTGCTGCCAGTTGGTGGCGCTATAACTTTGACTCATAATAGTCACATTTATGGAATCGGCATCATACAACGAACAAACTGGTGAAGTTTCATCAGAATCAGGCAATGTGTGCAACAGTTATTAGACACTTCCTGTTTCTCATTTCTCGCCATAACTTTGTCGCCTTGCCCCGGCCAAACCGTTCGAGATATCAAAAATCTCCTCGCAATTTAGCGTCCCCAATGTCTTGAGATCATGCTGACCGAGTTTGGTGACAATCCCATGGAATTCCTGGGAGGAGTACGTTAAATTCCAGAGCATGCGCTTTTTAAACAGCCCTAAATATCTCACTTCCTGTTGTGTGGAGCCTATGACATAGAGTACAAAAGTTGTTCAGCTCGGTGAGTTCTATATGTGTACCGAGTTTCATATCAATACGCGCAAGTATGTGTGCGCAGTACATCAAGTTTTCAAACTGTGTTCCAGGGGGCGCTGTAGAGGCCCTGAACCACGCCCGGGTCCCAGCCTCTGTGGCGTCCGGACGACGGCAGATTCCGACGTGTGTGCAAATTTTCAAGAGTTTTTGAGTATGTTAAGGCCCCCAAAAGTGCCCAAACGGTTGAAAAAAAAAAAAAAAAAAAAAAAAAAAAAATAAGAACCCTTAGAAGAACAATAGGGCCTTCGCCCTTTTGGGCTCGGGCCCTAATAATAAACGAAGCAGATCCAATAGGGTCCTCACACCATCGGTGCTCGGGCCCTAATAATAATAAACGGAGCAGATTCAATAGGGTCCTCACACCATCGGTGCTCGGGCCCTAATAATTAAAGCTGCAAGCAGCGATGAACGGGCCCTCGCACCAGGGCTCACCGCTGACCGGTGGCTTTAGGAAAACAGCAAACGGTGGGCAGTATGCTTTTAATACAGTAAATGTAGGAAAAATATATCAAAGTCACTTAAATGTGCCAAACCTCCTGCTGCCAGCTGGTGGCGCTATGCCTGTAACTGATTATTGACATGTAGATGTGTTCAGGCCAGCCCTTTCATCAAACATATGAAGTCTGGTGCAGATTGACCTTGGTATGTTTAAGTTAGTGCAAGATATGATATATCCTGCTGTCAATAGGTGGCGCTATGATGATATCTGAATATTGGCCTTAAGATGTCTTCAGGCCAGGACTCTTATCAAACATGTGAAGTTTGAGGCAGATTGGACATTTTATGGCTGAGTTATAACAACTTCTATGTCCATGACCAAACATCAAACTTTGTCAGGCCACCACGGACAAGCCCTTCAACGAAAACTCAAGATCTTCACAATTTAACATCTCTAAAGCCTTTTTATTAGACTGACCGATTTTGGTGTTGATCTGTATAAATCTCTTGGAGGAGTTTGTTGTAGAGTACAGCATGACACTTCCTGTTGCCAGCAGGTGGCGCTATGACTATAACTGAATATGGGAATGTAGATGTCTTCAGTTCAGGAGTGTTATCACACATGTGAAGTTTGGGACAGATCGGACATTGTATCCCTGAGTTATAGAAACTTCCTTTTTCATGGCGAAACATCGAAATTTGCGATACCGATTTGGACACGCCCTGAAAATGGCAAAAATGACAAAATTTGCTGAGAAAATTAAAAATAACCGACTTCCTGTTGGGTGTCAAATTTTGCTCCAAGAGGCTTTTTTGTAGGTATTGGACCCTATTTTAAATAGTTACCATGTTTTATGGTCTACAAGCATTTTTAAATATTATTTTAATAGTCTATAAGCATCTGTGAAATAATTATAAACAAATATATTAAAAATAAATACATATTAACTTAGTTGATTTTTTGGCCTTTTTGTATTTGTTTCTCATTCTAATTAAGTGAACTGAGCAGTATAGTGTCATACTTATAAGATACTTTGTTCTATCAGTCAGAGTGTATATATGTATTTAAATCACATAATTTATCCTTAAAAGATAAAACATTTTTTTAATGCTCTTTAAGCACCTATACAAAATAATTATGTAAAATTACACTGACAGTACAGTACATATCAACTGATTCTATGGATTATTGTCATTATTATACACTGACAATGAGCTAAATAGCATTAGAGGTCAAACGATTCCTTATCTTATGAGGACCTCTAGTGTTCATCCCTGGTATTAGAGCTTTAATCAGACGAATTTATTTGACACTTTTAATGTTTTTGGGGCCTCTGAGCATGATAACATTTTGAAACGACACGTATTTCCTAAGAATTTCTTGTTCTTTATATGTAAAAAGTTTTGATGAGTAAGAATAATGCAATTTAAAGATATA
Source organism: Garra rufa (assembly GCF_049309525.1). Lineage (NCBI taxonomy): Eukaryota > Metazoa > Chordata > Actinopteri > Cypriniformes > Cyprinidae > Garra > Garra rufa. The sequence continues at coordinate 18,097,305 of NC_133372.1, read as the reverse complement.
TGAAAATAACTCTTCATCTTTTTTATTGTTACTTTCATAAATCACCACATCAACACCGTTCAAGATATCCCAAAGCCGTTCACAATATAGGGAACATTTTCCCTATATTCTGATGATGATGATAAGAACATGTAATTCATGATGATAACAAAATGTTATTATTGCTTGTTTTACGTCCACCACTTCTGCTTAAATGTCATCGTTACCTATCTGTTCAATTTGTGTGTGGATATTGCTTTGCAGGTGACTCCTGTTATAAGACATCGCTTTTAAGCGCTACATAACAAAGAATCAATTAGGAAAACGGTGCCCAGTTGGCACATGCATTCACAGTAACCCTCAGCCAGTTTGGAATTAAAGTTTACTGAATTGAAAGGGTTAAACTTTAAAATCAACACACAGACACATGCACACAATATATAAAATTGCCAACCAGTTTCATTTGTTAACATTAACTATATTAGTTAACATGAACAATAATTAAATAGTATTTATTAATTTGAATTTTAAGCCAAAAAAAGTATTCATATATTGTTTAATGGTAAAATAGTATATTTTAACATTAGTTTATGTTCTGTGAATTAACATGAACATGAACACAGTTCATGTGGGTGTACAGCAATACACAAAGTGCTCTATAAACGCTTCTTTCTTTCAAAATATCTTTAAAAATCAAGTTGAGTATTGTAATGGGGTAATGGGTTTCACTCTCTCTCTTCCTTTCACCCCTCCCCCCTTCAGTCTCTCTTACTGTGACTCAACTACGCACACACACAGAGACCCAGAGTGACAGCAGGTTTCTGATTTCGATTTTTAATTTTCTTTAATTCATAGAAGCTTGTAAAAAAATTATATTTACAGCACTTGCTCAGAATGATAAGATCTCTGTGTGAAAAAAGTTGTAAAGAGTTTGGATGCTGCACTTTAAAGATATAAAAAAATTACGGTTATGTTTTTTACTACATCTTTAAAAAATCACCACGTCAACACCGTTCAAGATATCCCAAATCCGCTCGCAATTTAACATCTTCAGAATCTTCTCTTCATGTTAAAAAAGTTTGGTGTGAATACCTTATTTTTCTTAGAAGGAGTGTGAATTTGTTTACAGCCTGATTTTTCCAAAAATCCACATTCAAATCAAAATAGCCGGCTTCCTGTTGGTCTTAGCTAATGAGTTTGATTTAGAAAGTTGTCCAGATTGATGAGAACAATATATGTACAGAGTTTGGTGACTGTAGGAAAAACTAACCCCCCAACTTTTGTCAAAAGATGGCGCTATAGAGTGCCTGCTCCACGCCCATTTATGACCTTTTGCCAGTGTCTAACTATCATTAATATTGACGTGTGTGTTGAGTTTCATGAAATTCTAAGCATGTTATCTGCCTCGAAAAGACAGGAATCAAATTTTAAAGTTTGACACGTTGCCATGGCAACAGTATTTGATTTATCATCGACCCCTTTACATATTCTCATCGGCCGTGTTTTGACATTATTTTGATGAAGTTTGAAAAAAATCAAGTAAAATTAAGAGGCTGATTTCAAAGGATTTTGAAAATGACACGCTTCCTGCTGCCAGTTGGTGGCGCTATAACTTTGACTCATAATAGTCACATTTATGGAATCGGCATCATACAACGAACAAACTGGTGAAGTTTCATCAGAATCAGGCAATGTGTGCAACAGTTATTAGACACTTCCTGTTTCTCATTTCTCGCCATAACTTTGTCGCCTTGCCACAGCCAAACCGCTCGAGATATCAAAAATCCCCTCGCAATTTAGCGTCCCCAATGTCTTGAGATCATGCTGACCGAGTTTGGTGACAATCCTATCGAAATCCTGGGAGGAGTATGTTAAATTCCAGAGCATGCGCTTTTTACACAGCCCTAAATATCTCACTTCCTGTTGCGTTGAGAAAATGACATGGAGTACAAAAGTTGTTCAGCTCAATGAGTTCTATATGTGTACCGAGTTTCATATGTGTACGTTCAAGTATGTGTGCTATATGGCCCTCAAAATTCCAGGGGGCGCTGTAGAGTCCCCTTGCCACGCCCCGGTACCAGCCTCTGTGACGTCCTGATGGCCGCAGATTCCGACATGTGTGCAAATTTTCAAGAGTTTTTGAGTATGTTAAGACCCCCTTAAGTGCCCGGAAGGTTAACAAAAAAAAAAAAAAATAAGAATCCTTAGAAGAACAATAGGGCCTTCGCCCTTTTGGGCTCGGGCCCTAATAATAATTAAAGCTGCGAGCAGCGATGAACGGGCCCTCGCACCCGGGCTCACCGCCGACCGGTGGCTTCAGGAAAACAGCAAACGGTGGGCAGTATGCTTTTAATACAGTAAATGTAGGAGAAATATGTCAAAGTCACTTAAATGTGCCAAACTTGCCGCTGCCAGCTGGTGGCACAATGCCTATAACTGATTATTGGCATGTAGATGTGTTCAGGCCAGCACTATTATCAAACATATGAAGTTTGGTGCAGATTGACCTTGGCATTTTTGAGTTAGTGAAATATATGAGATATCCTGCTGCCAACAGGTGGCGCTATGATAATATCTGAATATTGGTCTTTAGGTGTCTTCAGGCCAGGACTCTTACCAAACCTGTGAATTTTGTGGCAGATCAGACATTTTCAGGCTAAGTTATAACCACTTCTATGTCTATGCAGAAACATCAAACTTTGTCAGGCCACCACGGACATGCCCTTTAATGAAAACTCAAGATCTTCACAATTTAACATCTCTAAGGCTTCAAGATCAGACTGACCAAATATAATGTTGATTTAACTAAATGCAATCAATGCAAGGACTTCAGATAAATGCCAACTGTGAACCAGTATGCTACAAATGATGATAAGAACATGATTCATGATGATAGCAAAATGTTATTATTGCTTGCTTTACGTCCACCACTTCTGCTTAAATGTCATTGTTACCTATCTGTTCAATTTGTGTGTGGATATTGCTTTGCAGGTGACTCCTGTTACAAGACATCACTCTTAAGCGCTACATAACTAAGAATCAATAAGGAAGACGGTGCCCAGTTGGCACATGCATTCACAGTAACCCTCTGCTAGTTTGGATTTTAAGTTTACAGAATTGAAAGGGTTAGACTTTAAAATCAACACACAGACACATACACACAAAATATAAAATGTTGCCATTCAGTTTCATTTGTTAGCATTAACTATATTAGTTAACATGACCAATAAATAAATAGCATTTATTAATGTTAATTAATATTAAGCTAAAAAAAGTATTCATATATAGTTTATGTACTGTGAATTAACATGAACATGAACACAGTTCATGGGGGTGTACAGCAATACACAATAAAGTGCTCTATAAACGCTTCATTCTTTCAAAATATCTTTAAAAACAAGTTGAGTATTGAAATGGGGTGATATATATATATATATATATATAACTCATCTTAAAATGGTATAATTTTCAGATGTTTTGAACAGATAACAGCAAAGCTTGTTTTGTTGTCCAAGTTTGTCTTGAAATTGTTAATTTAAATTTTATATTCAATAAATAACACTATGAAAATAAATGTCTATCAATGAAGATAAATCGCTAATGCTAAAAGTTGCATTTTTCTTAATCTTTTGCTATGTGACTGAATAGCACAAGTTCATGGTATAGTTCAGTAAAAAATAAATAAATAAAAAAACAACAACTGCAAAATACATACAATGAATGACTTAGTGACCCTTTATATTTTCTCAAAATATCAGACTCTCAAAGATCAGACGTATTTATTTCGATTACACTATATATATATATATATGTGCATTTCTCAAAGATGGTCTATAGCAAGATAGCATGTTTCACTCTCTATCCCTCTCTCCCTCTCTCCCTCTCTCCCTTTCACCCCTCCCCCCTTAAGCCACTCTAACTGTCATTCTGCAGTGACTGAACACAGTCAGGCAGAGTGAGGTTTCTGAGTTCTTTTTTTAATTTTCTTTAATTCATAGAAGCTTGAATAGTTTTGATATTACCAGCACTTGCTCAGAATGATTAGATCTCTGTGTGAAAAAAGTTTTAAAGAGTTTGGATGCTGCACTTTAAAGATATAAAAATAATTTTTACTATATCTTTAAAAAATCACCACGTCAACACCGTTCGAGATATCCCAAATCCGCTCGCAATTTAACATCTTCAGAATCTTCTCTTCATGTTAAAAAAGTTTGGTGTGAACAGCTGGTTGTTCTTAGGAGTAGTGTGAATTTGTTTACTACCTGGCTTTTCAAAAAATCCACATTCAAATCAAAATGGCCGGCTTTCTGTTGGTCTTAGCTAATGAGTTTGATTTAGAAAGTTGTCCAGATTGATGAGAACAATATAAGTACAGAGTTTGGTGACTGTAGGAAAAACTAACCCCCCAACTTTTGTCAAAAGATGGCGCTATAGAGTGCCTGCTCCACGCCCATTTATGACCTTTTGCCAGTGTCTAATTATCATTAATATTGATGTGTGTGTTGAGTTTCATGAAATTCTAAGCATGTTATCTGCCTTGAAAAGACAGGAATCTAATTTTAAAGTTTGACACGTTGCCATGGCAACAGCATTTGATTTATCATCGACCCCTTTACATATTCTTTATCGGCCGTGTTTTGACATGATTTTGATGAAGTTTAAAGAAAATCGAGTAAAATTAAGAGGCTGATTTCAAAGGATTTTGAAAATGACACGTTTCCTGCTGCCAGTTGGTGGCGCTATAACTTTGACTCATAATAGTCACATTTATGGAATCGGCATCATACAACGAACAAACTAGTGAAGTTTCATAAGAATCAGGCAATGTGTGCAACAGTTATTAGACACTTCCTGTTTCTCATTTCTCGCCAAAACTATGTCGCCTTGCCACGGCCAAACCGTTCGAGATATCAAAAATCCCCTCGCAATTTAGCATCCCCAATGTCTTGAGATCATGCTGACCAAGTTTGGTGACAATCCTATAGAAATCCTGGGAGGAGTACGTTAAATTCCAGAGCATGCGCTTTTTAAACAGCCCTAAATATCTCACTTCCTGTTGCGTGGAGCCTATGACATAGAGTACAAAAGTTGTTTGGCTCAGTGAGATCTATATGTGTACCGAGTTTCATATCAGTACGTGCAAGTATGTGTGCGCAGTACATCAAGTTTTCAAACTGTGTTCCAGGGGGCGCTGTAGAGGCCCTGAACCACGCCCGGGTCCCAGCCTCTGTGGCGTCCTGATGGCCGCAGATTCCGACGTGTGTGCAAATTTTCAAGAGTTTTTGAGTATGTTAAGGCCCCCAAAAGTGCCCGGAAGGTGTAAAAAAAAAAAAAAAAAAAAAAAAAAAAATAAGAACCCTTAGAAGAACAATAGGGCCTTCGCCCTTTTGGGCTCGGGCCCTAATAATCCTTAGAAAAACAATAGGGCCTTCGCCCTTTTGGGCTTGGGCCCTAATAATCCTTAGAAGAACAATAGGGCCTTCGCCCTTTTGGGCTCGGGCCCTAATAAGAATCCTTAGAAGAACAATAGGGCCTTCGCCCCTTTGGGCTCGGGCCCTAATAACCCTTAGAAGAACAATAGGGCCTTCGCCCTTTTGGGCTCGGGCCCTAAAAATAAGAACCCTTAGAAGAACAATAGGGCCTTCGCCCTTTTGGGCTCGGGCCCTAATTAAGAGGCTGATTTCAAAGCATTTTGAAAATTACACGCCTTCTGCTGCCAGTTGGTGGCGCTATAACTTTGACTCATAATAGTCACATTTATGGAATCAGCATCATACAACGAACAAACTGGTGAAGTTTCATCAGAATCAGGCAATGTGTGCAACAGTTATTAGACACTTCCTGTTTCTCATTTCTCGCCATAACTTTGTCGCCTTGCCACGGCCAAACCGTTCGAGATATCAAAAATCTCCTCGCAATTTAGCATCCCCAATGTCTTGAGATCATGCTGGCCGAGTTTGGTGACAATCCCATGGAATTCCTGGGAGGAGTACGTTAAATTCCAGAGCATGCACTTTTTAAACAGCCCTAAATATCTCACTTCCTGTTGCGTGGAGCCCATGACATAGAGTACAAAAGTTGTTCAGCTCGATGAGTTCTATATGTGTACCGAGTTTCATATCAATATGTGCAAGTATGTGTGCACAGTACATCAAGTTTTCAAACTGTGTTCCTGGGGGCGCTGTAGAGGCCCTGAACCACGCCCGGGTCCCAGCCTCTGTGGCGTCCGGACGACGGCAGATTCCAACGTGTGTGCAAATTTTCAAGAGTTTTTGAATATGTTAAGGCCCCCAAAAGTGCCCCAACGGTTGAGGAAAAAAAAAAAAAAAAAAAAAGAATCCTTAGAAGAACAATAGGGCCTTCGCCCTTTTGGGCTCGGGCCCTAATTAACCTTGGTCCGAACTAACAGTATTAGTGATTACCAAAATCATTTTTTAGCTTTCTGTATTGATTAGTCCTCCAATATGCAATATGCAATAAGCTTTTTAGTAACAGTAGGCTATGTCTAATGCTATAATTATTGCGGTTATCTATGAATACAAATAGTCAGCTGCTTTATAGTCTTTTTCTTCAGATTTTTGTCTTTTCATTTTATTACGACCAGTGGTCTGAAAATTACTGGACTGAAACTGGCAACTGGTTTAGAAACGCTTCTCATTATAAAATTTGTGAAATGCTGTAATGAAGTGAAATTCTTGGTGTATATTTATCCTGTTTATGGTGTGTAAAAAAAAAAAAAAAAAAAAAAAAATCTGTTGACTAATACTGTGGACTGTTTGCAGGACCATCTATGAGAAACTGGCAAGTGCTTTTACTGAGGAGCAGGCAGTGCTTTATCATCAGAGAGTGGAAGAGATTTCACCTAACATCCGATACTGTGCATATAACATTGGTGAGAAACTGAGACTGGTGAAGGCTAAGGGGGCCATGCATGCATGAATGGAATAAAGCACAACACTCAATATTGCAGCTGTTCTGTCACCTTACAGTTAAATAAGACAATCGTCTTTTTCATAGAGGCAACAAAATGCTCAATATGTCAGTTATAGGTATGGAAGTCCACCTTACAGTTCAAAGAACTGGTTACCTATTTGTTTACTCCAGATATGTATGTGGATATGCTGGAAAACTTGTTGAATGTTATTGATACATATTCAAATTGTGTTCCTGTATTTTAAACAGTAGAGTATGCCACCAGCAATGTCAGTGAGATCTGTAGATTATATGATCTGCTGGAATATAAAATTACATCAAGTACATTCTAAAGTACAGTAGTATATATACATATATATGTCACCAAATATGTTTAGGCGGCAAGGTAAAGTTTCTGTACCTGCATTCTTAGGAACATTGCAACTATGGCCACTGACTGAAGACTGGCCTTAAAGAGGCTTTTCAAATGTTTTAACCTTCATACAAGCATACTAAACACACACACACACACACAAACACACACACTTTTTGTTAAAATCACAGCCATCTTGCTCATATACTCTGTGTTTGTTCTGTAGGTGACCAGAATGCTATAAACGACCTCATGCAGATGAGGCTCAGTGCAGGAGGAGGTGGTGGCATGATGGCCGAAAAATTGGAGGTCAGGGGTTTTGTCTTCGCTGTTTTTTTGTCTTGGAAAATCACAATTGGATAATTTGTGTACTGTATTTTAGAAAATTAGTAAATTGGATTAGCATGTTTACAATCTATAATGTTGTGTTCTCTCTTTCTGTCTTTCAGGCACTAATTACTCAGACGAGAGCTAAGCAGGCAGCTGTGATGAGTGAGGTTGAGTGGAGAGGTCGTACAGTGCCTGTCAAAATTGACAAGGCCAGAATCTTCCTGCTGGGTCTGGCAGACAATGAAGCTGCTATTATACAGGTTTATAAACCCATCTCAATTCTTTTTGTATTTGCATGTGGTGCTGACCTTGATAGAAGTGACTTTAGCCCATCCTGTTGTTAAAAATGGGTCGGAATGAGCTAAGGTGTATTGGTTAATGTCAGTTTAGTCTTTTATTAGTTAATATACACTATAAAGCCTAAAACTAACAGATATAAGGGGCAGGCAGCAGGATCCAAGCAGATGGGGAAGGGTCTATAATGACTACAAACATCCATTTGGCAGAACGCAGAATAGATGCTAAAGATACTAGTCAGAAAAGAGTTTTCAGTCAAATTAAAAATGGCAGTAAATATTATGGCATGTTATAACTTCCTTAGTTAGGAAAGCATAAGAACAAAACATTTTATATATAAATGCAAATGTACATTTCCCATACCATATGTACCACATTTGATGCAAAATTACTGCCACCTGCTCAGAGATGCACTGTAGAGTTTGGTGACTGTAGGTTCACCAAACTGTTCACATCAATTTAGTCAAAAATTAGCAGAACAGATCCCTTCCTCCAAGCCTGTTTTTTTTTTTTTTGCCTAATGATTGTCAGCTCTGATTAATGTGGTGATTTTCATGAAATTAAAGGGATAGTTCACCCAAAAATTAAAATTTGATGTTTATCTTCTTACCCCCAGGGCATCCACGATGTAGGTGACTTTGTTGTTTTCAGTAGAACACAAACAAAGATTTTTAACTCAAACCGGTGATGTCTGTTAGCCATATAATGACAATGGATGGGTACCAAACCTTTTAAAAGTAAAAAAAAAAAAATATGCACAGACATATCCAAATTACACCCTGTTGCTCGTGATGATACATTGATGTCCTAAGACACGAATTGATAATTTTTTGCGAGAAACTGAACAGTATTTATATCATTTTTTAGCTCTGATACACAGCCACGTCCAACCGTCCTAAGGCCCGTTTCACACCGCAAGCGTGAGCAGAGCGTAAGCAGCGCGTATTTTTTTTCGGCGCCCATGTTAACAAATGAGTGCATTCACACTGGCAGCAGGGGCAGCGCGTGAGCGTCAAGCAGGAGCGTCGTGAGTCTATTTTTGCTGTGCTGCTCACGCTCAAATAAAGGGACAGTACACTTTTGATGGCCAAAATAAATATGATTTCACACAAAAGTTTTATAAAATGCATGGAACAAGCTTAGAATGCACATATAATCGTCTAGTGAGTTTAACAAGAATCGTAATCAAAAGAAAAAAAAAAAATACAAAATATGTAGGCCTAGGCTACAGAAGATATAAATGTGTTTTAATTATTCAGTTTGGTTGCAAGGCAAGCATGGTGTATTAAAAAAAGCCAGAAACTTACTAAATGTTTTACGGCAGATTATTATTTATTTATTTATTTTGCATCGAGAAAAAGATGCTTTGATTGAGTCTTGAATTGTATAAAGTACTATATAAATAAAGGTAAAATACAATAAAAAAATATAAAAATAATAATAAATGAAAAATGTAAAAAAAATACACATATATAGAGGCTCTAGCGCTACCCATATTTTACCTCATTCGTGTGCAGCTTTATGATTAGGGGAGCACAACGTAACACTTTTTGCATTGCTCAGTTTGTGTAAATGTTGTTTGTCTAGTACAAATATGTCGCTTTGTTCCATAATTACAGTGTGTACGTATTTTTTTTTTTTTATTTACCTCAAAAGAAGGGAAGTGAAGTGTGACAACATGCCAAGCTGGTGGGATACAATGTAACACGTGAGGAGCACTTTGTAACATCACCAAATGACAGCTTAAAATGTTATCTGATCGAATGAAAAAAATATACACGACAAACTTAAATATTTGGTCAATAAAATAAAACTTTCTCAAATTATTAGCTTTGTTTGTGGCCCGCGCTCCCCTATATGCTTTATGATCCCACCAATAATTATTGGGTTGAAGCTGCTTCTGCAGTTTCATTATCAATTTCATATTTACCTGTAATCAGTTCCATAGAAAAAAGCTGATTACTAAATGCTTTGGAGCAGCTGCATGCACGCTCTACAAACGCTTCCAGTGTGAATACTCTTGCGAGTCTGCAGCTGCAGTAACACTGTAGTTACGCTGACGTGCAGCTCACGCTCTGCTCACGCTTGCGGTGTGAAACCGGCGTAAGGCACGAGCTCATCATCCGGCACATTACCTGTGTATGCACTCTGGCATAGTATGCACAAACGCCGTAAGGGGAAATCGGTGAAAAGTCCAGGATGAGTTTGGGCAAGCAAATGTAATCTTTTAGTTTTAAATCGGTTTGAACAATCAGGATAAGCACAAGTAATTACTATTTCGAATAGCCGCAATACCCATAATCTCTGTGCACTGTGTAAACAATGAGTGACGTATACATGCAACAGATCGCTTCCGGCGTTTGCGTATACTACGCCAGAGCGCATACACATGTAACGTGCCAGATGATGAGCTCGTGCTCAGGACAGTTGAACATGGCTGTGTATCAAAGGTAAAAATTATATAAATACTGTTCAGTTTCTCGCCAAAAACGATTGTTTCGTGTCTTAGGACATCAGTGTAACGTCACAAGCCACAGGGTGTAATTTGGATTTGTCTATGCATGTTTTTTTTTTACTTTTAAAGGTTTGGTGCCCATCCACTGCCATTATATGGCTGACAGACTGTACGGGTTGGAGTTAAAAATATTTGTTTGTGTTCTAATGAAAAAACAAAGTCACCTACATCTTGGATGCCAGATAAGCAGATAAATGTAAAATTTTAATTTTTGGGTGAACTATCCCTTTAAGCATGCTCAGAACTACTAAGAGTATTAACTTAATGCGTTACCATTTTAACACTATTTAAGATATCAAATGTCATTTTCGCAAGTTTAAATCAGCCGTCTTTTGACATTGTTTTGGCTGAGTTCTAAGGTATTATTATTTGGCAGTGTTTACTAGCTTTACACGTTTTCCGCAGTTTGAAACAGTGAATGAGCGATTACATGAGACATTTCAGTACGTTATACAGTACGCTCTCTTAAATAAAATCTTTTGGTGTTCATTCATTAACGTCACAAATTACATATAACTAAGGCTATGTTTACACAGCTGCAGAATACGGTTGTCCTTTTTGAGTCCTTAATATAGTTACGTTTACACACAGTATGGTTATTTACGTGTGTGACAACTAGTGTTGTCAAAAATATCGATATTTCGATATATATCGATACTGAAATATCTGAACGATACCAATACTAATTTCCCGAAGTATCGATACTAGCCGAGATGTCACTTTCACTTCTACACCACACGTGACCGCAGTATCTGTCTCGTCTCATTCAAGTTAGAGGTCTGCATTCCCGCGGCTCTCCCGCGGAAACCGCGGGACCCGACCACATTTCTTGCGGCGCGGGAATAAATTTCCAAATAAAAGCGGTTGCGGTCGGTAACTCTGGTGTAATTCCAACGGGAGCGGGCGGTAACAATATCCCGTTCCTGACGTCTTTTCTGAACAGCAAATCTGCGCTTTACTCATTCTTATCGAGCCTGTAGGCTACAGCCTGCGCTCAAAACTGTTATGCACTCGCAGTGTACTCGCAGTGTTTTCTGCGTCATGCATTTTATTGGCAAGGTTTCATAGGCGCGGGAAGTGGGGGTACTGATGGTGTTTTTTCTGTGGGCAAGTGCGCAAAGCCATGATTGGAGTGCCAAAATCTTCATAAGGTTATGCTGACTGATTTTTCAATTTTTCTTTTTTTTTCCCCCTTTGCCAAAAAACTTATACTACTGTTTTGGCAATTAAAATAGTTCAGTTTTGCATGTAATGGCAAAGTGGTTATAATTTCGTTTCTTTTTTATAAAGTTAATTTAGAAAAAAAAAAACGTTTTTTGTTTGTTAAACGTAAGCTTTTTGTTTCTTAATATAGGCTATATAATTTTTTTTTTTTTTTTTTTTTTTTTCCAGTGGAAACTTTTTAACCGTTATTTTTTGTCAGACATGATATATATATATGTAGAAAGCTTTAATTTAGTACTTAACGAAATAAAACAAATCGAAAACAAAAACTCTTTTATTATGTAGCTAATCCGTAAAGATGCATTTCTCTCTAATGAGGAGATGGATGAGGACGATCTTTAACTTCATCGCTGACTCAGAAAACACTAGTTTATAAATAAATAATTTTAAATATCTCCTTACTATTTCATAGTCATGGTAATTACTTTTGCCGGTGCTTTGTGGCAAGATTTAGCCTATTGCGTGCACTTGAACGCAGAACCCTTCCGGCTGCGCTGAAGATGCGCTCGAGCCGCTCTTGATCATATTCATTGTAGTCATGCTAACATGGTCTGGTGTTTCCACCAGCACTGCGTTTTTTTTTTATTTAATCACCATTGAATGTCTAAAATATAATTTTAGCCCGCATTTGATCTATGACGGGCTGAATGCAGGGCTATAATAGGCTACGTCTTAAAAGTGGAACATGGAAATATAATGGATGTACTGCGAAAAAAAAAAAAGTTTTATATACTCTGTATTGTTTCCTAATAGTTAAATGTGAGATTCTGGAAACGAGAATTAAATTTAGCGGGAACGGTCGGGTCGGGAAGAAAATTATTCTAAGCGGGCAGCGGGTGAACAAAGCGTGAATATATAGCGGGAGCGGGTGGGTGCGGAATAAAACCTCGCGGGAGCGGGACTAGAAAAGCAGTCCCGCGCAGACCTCTAATTCAAGTGAAGCGAACAGATAAACGAGCGCGGCACCCTGCGACCAACTGTGTTTGATAAAGAACACAGCAGGAGTGCTATCTGGAAATATTTCGGATATGAAACAAATGAACATGGAAAGCCGTAATACACAAGCAAGCCAATATGTAAGAGTTGTTACAGAGCAGTGCTATCAAAAGGCGCTAACACCACTAATTTCACAAAATTCATTTATTTATTTTTCAAAATCACACTATTCCACATTCTGAATGCTATGAAAACACAGTGCTTAACAATTTACAACAATTCACCTGTCGTAATAAAGAGAAAAGACAAATATCTGAAGAAAAACACACTAACAAGCATAAAATACAGTGTTTCTGTTATTTATTCTGCCGTGGCGGTGTTTAGTGTCCTGCAGCAGCAGCGAGCGCAAGTGCCTTCAGCAGAGTTCCGCGTTCAGATGCACTCAGTAAGGCTAAACTGGCCGCAAAGCCCCAGCTAAAGTAATTACCATGAATGTGGTGGGGAAAAAGGAGATATTAAAATTATTTATTAATAAACTAGTATTTTCTGAGTCAGTGTCCAAAGATGAAGTTGACGATCCTAACATCTGCTCACTGGACGCGCTTTTAAAGCCTAAATGCATCTTTATGGATTAGGCCTTTAGCTAATAAAAGAGTTTTGTTTTCGATTTGAATTATTTCATTTTACAGTAGTGAAGTAATAATTTAAAGTAAATTTATTACTCTTACATTTATGAGCAAAAATTAAGTTTCACATGGCGCTTGCACCTCCATGTCCTGCAAAGCTTTCACTCTCCCCACAAACGATTGGATATGCGCCTATTTGTAAACATTTATCTAAGTTAAACGATTAAACTAATATTGTGATATGCTTTCAGTTTTTTTTATATCTATGGATTTTAATTTAAATCGTGATGATTTGAGAAGGCTAAATCGATCTGTCTGCAGCTGGCCGCTTTGTTGTTACTTTAAAAAACAAAAACTTGAATTTCACAAATAAAACGTGTTCCAAATATATTTCTAAATTAACTTTATAAACTAAAGAAACGAAAATAAATGTAAATATAGCTGCAAGCAGCAATTACGGGGCCAAGCACTCAAAGCGGAAAATGAGGAGCTAAGGATGGCAAGAATAGCAGACCAACTGCAACAATAAGTAAAAGAAAGCAATTTTAAGATGATTTTAGTCAAAACGACAGAAAAATGATGTAGAACGCCTACTGATATGATTTAATAGCTTATTACCTTTGACCAACAGGTGGCGCTGTTATCAGATCGATGTGGTGTGTTTAGTGTGAGGTGACAAACGTACACACAAAGTTTGGTGTCATTATGTCAAAGTTTTCCAAAGATAAAGCCTTAGAGCCATTTTCACATCAAGCCTAAAATTTGTAGAGGCGCTGTACGAAAACGGTTTCATCTATCAACATGAAATCCATAAATTTTTGTCAGCACAGTCTGAAGATGATCTGAGTCGATTTTGGTGAAAATCGGATGAACGGTCTAGGACTAGTTCGAAAAAGTAGGTTTTCAACATAAATAAAAATGGCGGACAGGAAGTTTGGCCAACTGTGGAATAATTGGTATCTATGTTGTCAGCATGACCCAAGGAATATTTTGAGACCAGTTTCATTACAATAGGCTAATGCTATCTACAGTTATTAGCATTTTTGATCATTTTAAAACTAATGGTTAATGAATGCTTCATTACTCTTGACCAATAGGTGGCGCTGTTACCAAATTAATGTGGTGTAATCAGTGTGAGGTGGTAATGCCTCATACCAAATTTGGTGCAAATATCTCAAAGCTTTGCAGAGATACAGCTTCCGATACGCTTTGGCATCTTTCCAGCAAATTCGTTGATGCGTTAAATGAAAACGGTTTCAAATATCGACATGAAATCCATAACTTTTTGTAAGCATGGTCTGAAGATGATCCGAGTCAAATTTGGTGAAAATCCGACTAACGGTCTAGGAGGAGTTCGAAAAAGTAGGTTTTCTACATTAATCCAAATGGCGAACAGGAAGTTAGGCCAATTTTGGCATAATTGGTATTATTACAATAAGCCATTTTTTTTAGAAGTTATTAGCATTTTTCGAAATTTCGTTATAACTTTTGACCACAAGGTGGCGCTGGTCCCAAAATTTTTATGTACATTCAAGGCATGGTGCCGAACATTTTTGTAATTATTGTCGAAACAATACGCTAATCCGTTCTCAAGATACAGCATTTTAAAACTAAATTCAAAATGGCCAACACCCAAAATGGCTGACATGGTTCGACTCGGCATGCTCCTCCGAATCTAACGGGACGAGATTTTTGGCCAAATCACTAAGAAGTTATAAGCAAAAATAGCCAACTTTCATATCTCCTGACCACTAGGTGGCACTGTGACGAAACACTGCAGGTAGCCTCAGGTCATGCTTGTTATAACACACACCAAGTTTGGTCTCAATATACCAATCCGTTGTGGAGATATGGCCTCACTTCCATTTTTGAACGCTTTACGTAGAATTAATTAGCGCGTTATTCAAGAACGGTTTGTCCAATCAACTTAAATTCCATAACTTTTTGCCTGCATGGTCTGAAGATGAGCCAATTTTGGTGAAAATCAGACAAACCGTCTAGGACGAGTTCGAAAAAGTAGGTTTTACAAACAATTAATTATAGAAAAAAAAATAATCCTTACGATTTTGAAATTTGGTGTTCATTCGACTCGGCATGACCCAAGGATTCAGAGAAAATTGGAATTACGGTTCAAAAGTTATTAGCAAAAAGAAAGTGAAAGTTTGGACAAGTGGTGGCGCTAGAGAGTTTGAGTTAGAGACTCCAAACTTGCTACAGTTAATGTTGAGACTGCCCTCTATTAGTGTGCCAAATTATACAACTTTCCCGCAAGCGGTTCTATGGGCTGCCATAGACTTGCGGTGGAATAATAATAAGAAGAAGAAGAAACGGAACGAAAACAATAGGTGCCTCCGCACCTTCGGTGCTTGGCCCCTAATAAGAATCCTAACGGATACAATAGCTGCTTTTCCACTATCGGGCCAGTGCGTGCCAGTGCTAAGAGCGTGCCGGGCGGGGCTAATGGCCTCGAGTCGCAAGCACCAAGGCCAAAAGTAAGCTGCGTTTCCACTATCGAGCCAGTAGCCTCGCTGCGCAAACCTAAAGCCCGCCCTTTACACACCTCTTTGGATCAAACGTCACGAAAGCCCTCCCCTTTCAGCGGGAAGATTGAAAATATGTCAGGTAGGCCACCGTAGTGTGATCATCGAACGAATAAAATGGAAAATCCGAAGCGGCTGTTTTCTTGTGTTCTTGGTGGAAGATGAGGCAGCGAAACCAAGATGCGAAGACGGAGGCTCGGTGGCGTTTATGCCGAAGGCTTTGTTAGCTGCAAGGCGAAAATGAACAATACAGCGACGTGGAAGCCGGATACAGCGAATGCAGAAACGGCGATGATGAAGATGCTGAACGCTCACCTTGTAATGTTGGTGATGTCTGTTCTGATGCAAGAAGTGCTCTACAACAGTTGTTTATACAGCAGCAATATTTGTAATATATTACATTAATAAATCACTTGAAAAGAAGCTTTGTTTTTTATGACCTACACACAAATCTTTCGTCTAACTTGGTAATTATTACCGTCAAACAAAATGTTGCACACTATCTGCAAAAAATAACTACACAGTCGTATTTCTAGTATAATCTTTTATGCCTTTATTTAGGTACAGGTACAGTGAATGTTAAAATGTTATCAAGGTGTGTTGGTGAGTTTTTGTTTTTTTTTGGACGATGTAAATCAACGTATGCATTTTTTATAGCATTTTTTATAAGAATAGATACTCATCAGACATGCATTTAAATAATGTTTTCACTTGTCTCGAACTTGTAATGTGGTTCGCTGGATATTTAGCTTTGCGAGTTCAGCAACAATGTATTTTATCACGTCTTCGTTTCTGCAGACGCCGTCAAACTGGCGTTGTACATTGTCCTCGGCCCAAATGCTTAGAAGAGCCCTGGTATCTTCCACAGACCAGTACTGACTATTCTCCATTTAAAGTTTTTGAGTTCTTTGCACGATGTATGCGAAATGCGCATCTTACCGCAGACACACTTTTACCTGACTGCACGCTTATCTGAACCTTGCATAATCTCCGCCTTTCACTTTGACCACGCCTCAAGCCCCAGCTGGCCCGCTTTGGCCCAAGGTTTTCGTCGGGCCGAAAAACCCGGGCCATTGGCCCTGAGGAAGCACCGACGAGGCACGATCAGGCCCCGGAAGTGACAGTGGAAACGCGACTGGCCCTGGCATGCACTAGCACGCCCGCTTTTGGCCCGACAGTGGAAATGCGGCTAATAGGTGCCATCGCACCTTCGGTGCTTGGCCCCTAATTACTTTGCTATTAAAAACAGCAACTGCGCAATGGGGAAGAAAGACAGGTTCCAGTCGGACTCGGGCCAGTAATTCTGATCAGCTGTTGAGGTTGTTTTTTGCAACGAATGTTTGTTTAATAGCCCATTTAACTCTTATTTAGGCTTCTTTCTTATTTAAATGTATTATTTCATTGATTTATTTTAGCGTTTGGTAGGCTGCTTGTTCACCGACGGAATTGCTAAACACGCACGTTTGTAGAATAATGTTTGAGCCTCATTTTTTTTAATATATAAACACCGCACCACCGGCATAGTTGGTCCATTACCACCACGGTGGTAAAAATCTGCCACCGACAGAGCCATACAGTTCCTACCTTTCATAAATATGTGCACTACATGTTGTATTTAAATCTAAATTTAACATTCAATGACTGACATGAATGTTTTTGCGCTGAGTATTAATTGTCTCCCTGCCTGTGTTCTGTGTTCCAGTCTGACGCTCATTCAGTAAAGATTTTAACTTAACACAGACTGCCAGAATGGACTTTTAGGCATAAATGGAAATGCTCGTGTGAATTTGTAACATTTACAGATAACAGGGTTTCCGCGGGGTCTTAAAAAGTCTAAAATTTAAAAATCAAAATTTTAGGCCTTAAAAAGTCTTAAATTCGCTGTTCTAGGTCTTAAATAATTTTACACAGGTCTTATTTTTCCGATGTCCATGTAACGCTACCTCTAATGCTCATTTAAATTCTCTTTCTGTTGTTTCCGTGGTGTTGTAGTTCTTTATTTCACTATTCCAAATATAATTTGCTGAATTTAAACTACAAATGAGACCAGCATGCAATAGCCAATCAGCTTTCTGTTATTGGCGCGAGTCTCTCTCGGATTGTACCGCAGAAGTCAAATGGATTTAACTTTTTAGCTATGAGGAAGTGCAAGTTTAGCGAAACTGGGCTTGGAAAAACTGAATATAGGGCTTGGCTAAGGCCAGTTGCTAACAACTGTAGATTTTTTTCTCCCTCTGTGGAAGTTTCTGCGTCTTCAGACAGAATCGCAGTATTTATATAACATTTATAATATATATATTTATAAATCAATAAATGTATTTAAAACATTAATCTCACTTTTAATTTTGCAGTGTAAATTATGTAATCTCACTGCTAACAGCCATTTAGAATTTATTGATAAATTCATAAATAAATTTCAAAGGTACGCATACATTTCAAAAGTAAAAAAAAAAAAAATCGCTTCAGAATTTTTTTTTTTAAATCAGATATTTCTAGTGGTACTTTTATGGGGATATTTTGTGTGGAATAGTATCTGCTGATATGGAAAGTTCACTGTATATCGTAGTAATAAATTTAATTTATGACAGCCATGAAATTTTGTTTACTTTTTACATTAAACACATTAAATATCACATATGCATGTAATATAATATCTATTTCCATTACAGGTTAAGGTCTTAAATTTCATATAAGGTGGTATTAAAAAGGTCTTAAAAAGTCTTAAATTTCACTTGTTCATATCTGCAGAAACCCTGGATAAGGATATGACCGTAAACTGAAAGTTTTCATTCTGAGGACGCAAACGGATCTCAAAGCGCCTCACAGGGCAAGCCATTACGCTATTAGCTTCAAGTTTAAAATAAGGAATTCGCATGTTTTGGGCAGATTGGATCATGTAACTCTCCTGCAGCATCTCAGTCTGTTTCCTCCACTATTTTTAGATGCATTTTGTCTATAGAAATGCGTCATTCAGTGCTGTAATTTGACGTGATCATCTGAAGTTGTACGTGCACTGTGGGCGGACCCGATTAATCGATAATGAGAATCGTTGTCGACGAATTTCATTATTAATAATAATCGATTTTATCGATTAGGTGTTGCAGCCCTAGTTTGAATTAACTTTAGCTACTAACTTTAAATTAACTAAGATTAATAAATATTTTGGAAGTATTTTTCATTGTTTATTCATGTTAACTAATGTTAACAAATATCTTTTACCATTAACTTAAGTTCTAAGATTAGTTAGATAGTTAAGTTAATTTTAAAAGTGTGGTCTAAAAAGAAAAAAAAAGTTTAGGACCAACACTACCAGTTGTATTTAAACAGCAAATAAAGTATGAAGCTCAAACTCAAATGAAGCTAAGAAGCTGAACAGGGCTGTAGCAGTGTACATATGCATATACCTCATTGTCATGTTCTACACTATATTTATTTTTAAATTAAAAAAAAAAAAAATCCTCCTTAATATTGTGGTAGTTTTTCTTCTCTGTGGTATCGAAAATAGTATCGAATATCGATATTTTTCAAGGTATCGTATCGAAGTTAGAAATTCCAGTATCGTGACAACACTAGTGACAACCACATTCTACAACAAACTCACCTGTAAGTTTTCAGTACTCTAAACCACATTCTTGGAAAAACAATACATAGCCTTAGTTATCTGTAATTTGTGATGTTAATGCAAAAGTCACAAGGAAAAAAAACAGAAGAAAAAAGAAACTAAATTAATTTATTATTATAAATCATATATAATTTGTCCACTTTCTTAAAGCAGTTTCTTAAGGCTTATTTATAAGAAAAAAAAACCTATTATGCAAAATTTACTTTTACATGTTGTCTGAACATAAATGTGAACGGAACAAGACAACTAGCTGTCAATCACGTCATACAGTACGAGCGAGCCACTCTGGCGCACAAATGCACGTCTGTCGTGTGTTGCATGTTTTGTTCTAACAGACATCCATAGCAAGTAAATATGTACATCACATTAAGTTATCGTATGTCTTCAGAAGGTTTTGAATATAGTGCGTGAACCTAATGGTATAAACAATATCGAATTTGGATCAGCCCTGTCTGACTGGTACCCGGTCTGGCAAAGAATGGCAGTCATGGAGCTGATACTAGTTTTGTGTAAGTATATCTGTGATGTGCACATAACAAAACAAGGGCAGTCAAAAGTTGAATCTACAAAAAAATATTAACTTCGATTAATATGTGCAGTGTTGTGTGCTCCCCTCACGGAGATGCTCTCTCTCCATCTTATGTACAGCTAATGCTTATGTATGAGTCTTTAAAAAAAAATTCTTCTGTGGTTATTAGTAAATGGTTATCGTTATTGGTATCTTCCCCACCCAGGCCACACCTAACCCCAGCATGCTAATGCCTGGTATGCTGTCCAATCTGAACCAGACTGCATTCTCTAGTCTACAGGCTTACAATTCTCAGGGACTGCGCTCCTTGTGTTTCTTCTGTTTGTGATCCAACTGCGCAACTTCATGCCCTTTTTTTTTAACACACTCTGCCTTGCTTTCACTGAAATTCTGGTTCACCCAGTTGCTGTTAGTCATGCAAGGTGTTGTTTAGGTGTGACTGCAGCTCTCTGTGGGCGTGTGTGTGTTCATATTTGTTTTCTCATGGTGTTCTAAAGTTAATTCTGTAGCACAACCATCAAATTAACCTTAAATTCCCTATGCTTGTTTTGTTTCTCATCCCAATTTTCATTATACCATTTTTTAATGCATGGTAAGAAATAACACAAGTCTATACTCTTTTCATGGCATTTTGGCATTATTTATTATGTTACCATCACAAAAAAGTAAAGATCCATCTTGAACGATGAAAAATTAGAAATTTGATTGTCCCTAGTTATGTTGGCTTGGAGAGCCAATATACTGTTATCCTATTTAAACTTATTATTATGTTGGCTTGGAGAGCCAACATACTGTTATGCTATTTAAACTTATTATTATGTTGGCTTGGAGAGCCAACATACTGTTATGCTATTTAAACTTATTATTATGTTGGCTTGGAGAGCCAACATACTGTTATGCTATTTAAACTTATTATGTTGGCTTGGAGAAGCCAACATATTGTTATGCTATTTAAACTTATTATTATTATGTTGGCTTGGAGAGCCAACATACTGTTATGCTATTTAAACTTATTATTATTATTATGTTGGCTTGGAGAAGCCAACATATTGTTATGCTATTTAAACTTATTATTATGTTGGCTTGGAGAAGCCAACATATTGTTATGCTATTTAAACTTATTATTATTATTATTAAAATTCTTCTGAGACTAAAATTCTATACGCTACTCCTCCTAGAGCTTTAAGGCTACAAGCCCCAAACTCGGCGGAGCCCTGGGCCCTGGTCACGAAAGTGTTGCTATATCTTTTTGGAATGATCAGACTTACAGTTGATTTAATATTAATTTTTTTACATGAAAAATTTCTATAGGATTTCAATGGGCTGAGAAAAAATGCGCCATCTAGAGGCGCAATACCTCTCGACTGAAGAGGCGGGACTCAAACCTCTTGCTTACAGTCACTCTGAAATCGGTGTAAATACAAATAAATACCGCCTTTTAAAATTAAATATTCCAGCGATTTAATTGTAAATACCCATTAGAACACATCAACAGCTAAATTCAGTGGTTTGTGAGCAGTTCTTGTAAAAGAAATGCTTGCACCCTTCAGCGAGTATACAAGCCGTCAGCACGAACTCTCTCTGTATGTGCTCATAAACAACATAAATTGCACGAATTAGAGTGCCTTTAAAATTTATATATTTCAGCGATTTATTTGTAAATACCCATTAGAACACATCAACAAATCAACATTTTGTGATCTGTTTTATTTCAAAGTTAAAGCACTGTCTTCAGCAAATGTGTTATACAGATGAGCTTTACGGCTCGGAGCTAATTTACCCGACTGAGAATTATACATGACTGCGCGTCTTTTAAAAGCATTTAAATAAAAACACTCCAGCGATCCAACACAATAAATATACAAGAATATTTTAAAGAACTATATTAGCTGCAAATGAGCTGTTCAATAGGTTTCACTAACGAACATGTTACCGAGCTGTAACCTATACTTTCACTTTGACTTCGGTGTAAAATGCATATAAATAACGTCTTTAAAATTACAATATTCCAGCCATTTAATTATAAATACCCATTAGAACACATCAAGACCTGAATTCAGCTGTTTGAACGAATTTATTGAAAACCCTAAGCATTTCCTTCACCGTGTACAGATTGCCTTCAACTATGATACATGGAGACGAACGACATAATTTGCACGAATTTGACCGCCTTTAAAATTACAATATTGCAGCGATTTAATTAAGTCCACCCATTAGAGAATATCAACAGCTAAATGCAGTTGTTCGTGAGTATTTTTTTTTTCATACAGAGAGCGCTGTGTTCAGCAGTGTGTTATGAGCTCCGAGATGTCCAACTGACAATTATACATGACTGCACGTCTTTTAAAGGCATTTAAATACAAACACTCCAGCGATTGCACACAATAAATATAGAAGAATATTTTAAAGACCTACATTGAGTGCAAATGACTTTTTTCACTGGCTTAACTAACTAACATTGAATGCACTGCTCAGTCTTCATCTGCATCAAAGACATCATTTGCACGTCTTTTAAAGGTATACAAACACTCCAGCGATTAAACACAATAATAGTAGAGTAATATATTACACAGCTTAAATGCTTGCTTATTTCTGCTTTTAGGCTCAACCGCACAGCAACGCTTTCAAGCACGCGCTGCACACTTGTTGTATGGCAAGCCGTTTTAACCTAAAATACACATAAATCCTCTATGGCAAGCTGTTTAGCCTAAAATATACTAAGCATTACTTATCGTAATAGCATTTTTACTAGCAACAATTCAATCAGAGAGCTCTAAGTGTTCTGGGCTGGCCCTTTTGCCCGAAGGCTGCCCGGTTTGCTTCTCCAAGCCAACATTTAAAGTTTGTCATCGAACTTTAGCTTCTAGTTATGTTGGCTTGGAGAAGCCAACATATTGTTATGCTATTTAAACTTATTATTATTATTATTATTAAAATTCTTCTGAGACTAAAATTCTATACGCTACTCCTCCTAGAGCTTTAAGGCTACAAGCCCCAAACTCGGCGGAGCCCTGGGCCCTGGTCACGAAAGTGTTGCTATATCTTTTTGGAATGATCAGACTTACAGTTTATTTAATATTAATTTTTTTACATGAAAAATTTATATAGGATTTCAATGGGCTGAGAAAAAATGCGCCATCTAGAGGCGCAATACCTCTCCACTGAAGAGGCGGGACTCAAACCTCTTGCTTACAGTCACTCTGAAATCGGTGGAAATACAAATAAATACCGCTTTTTAAAATTTAAATATTACAGCGATTTAACTCTAAATACCCATTAGAACACATCAACAGCTAAAGTCAGTGGTTTGTGAGCAGTTCTTGTAAAAGAAAAGCTTGCACCCTTCAGCGAGTATACAAGCCGTCAGCACGAACAGACTGTATGTGCTCATAAACAACATAATTTGCACGAATTAGAACGCCTTTAAAATTAATATATTTCAGCAATTTATTTGTAAATACCCATTAGAACACATCAACAAATCAGCCTTTTGTGATCTGTTTTATTTCAAAGTTAAAGCACTGTCTTCAGCAAATGTGTGTTATACAGACGAGCTTTCACGGCTCGGAGCTAACTTACCCGACTGAGAATTGAACATGACTGCACGTCTTTTAAAAGCATTTAAATAAAAACACTCCAGCGATCCAACACAATAAATATACAAGAATATTTTAAAGAACTACATTAGCTGCAAATGAGCTATTCAATAGGTTTCACTAACGAACATGTTACCGAGCTGTGACTTACTTTCACTTTGACTTCGGTGGAAAATGCATATAAATAACGCCTTTAAAATTACAATATTCCAGCCATTTAATTGTAAATACCCATTAGAACACATCAAGACCTGAATTCAGCTGTTTGAGCGAATTTATTCAAAACCCTAGCATTTCCTTCACCGCATACAGATTGCCTTCAACGAGTATACATGGAGACGAACGACATAATTTGCACGAATTTGACCGCCTTTAAAATTACAATATTGCAGCGATTTAATTCAGTCCACCCATTAGAAAATATCAACAGATAAATGCAGTTGTTTGTGAGCTTTTTTTTTTTCATACAGAGAGCGATGTGTAGTGTGTTAGACATGAGCTCCGAGATGTCCGACTGAGAATTATACATGACTGCACTTCTTTTAAAGGCATGTAAATACAAACACTCCAGCGATTGCACACAATAAATATAGAAGAATATTTTAAAGACCTGCATTGGGTGCAAATGACTTTTTTCATAGGCTTAAATAACTAACAGGAGATGCACAGCTGCATTTATGTGTCTGTTAACAAAGACATCATTTGCACGTCTTTTAAAGGTATTTTAATACAAACACTCCAGCGATTCCACACAATAAATATAGAAGAATATTTTAAAGACCTTCATTGAGTGCAAATTACTTTTTTCACAGGCTTAACTAACTAACATTGAATGCACTGCTCAGTCTTCGTCTGCATCAAAGACATCATTTGCACGTCTTTTAAATGTATTTAAATACAAACACTCCAGCGATTAAACACAATAATAGTAGAGTAATATATTACACAGCTTAAATGCTTGCTTATTTCTGCTTTTAGGCTCAACCGCACAGCAACGCTTTCAAGCACCCGCTGCACACTTGTTGTATGGCAAGCCGTTTTAACCTAAAATACAAATAAATCCTCTATGGCAAGCTATCTTAGCCTAAAATATACTAAGTATTACTTTTCGTGATAGCATTTTTACTAGCAACAATTCAATCAGAGAGCTCTAAGTGTTCTTGGCTGGCCCTTTTGCCCGAAGGCTGCCCGGTTTGCTTCTCCAAGCCAACATTTAAAGTTTGTCATCAAACTTTAGCTTCTAGTTATGTTGGCTTGGAGAGCCAACATACTGTTATGCTATTTAAACTTATTATTATTAAACTTCTTCTGAGACTAAAATTCTATACGCTACTCCTCCTAGAGCTTTAAGGCTACAAGCCCCAAACTCGGCGGAGCCCTGGGCCCTGGTCACGAAAGTGTTGCTATATCTTTTTGGAATGATCAGACTTACAGTTGATTTAATATTAATTTTTTTATATTAAAAATTCCTAAAATTTCGCCCTCTAATGGAGCAATACCTCTCCACTGAATGGAAATATGTCCCATAGAACTGAATGGGCTGAGAAAAAGGCGCCCTCTAAAGGAGTAAATCCTCTCTACTCAACAGGAGATCGCTGAGCTCTGACCTACTTTCACTTTGACTTAGGTGGAAAATGCAAATAAATAACGCCTTTAAAATTAAAATATTCCAGCGATTTAATTGTAAATACCCATTAGAACACACCAAGACCTGAATTCAGCTATTTGAGCTAATTTATTCAAAACTCTAAGCATTTCCTTCACCGTGTACAGCTTCAGCACGTACTCTCTCTGTATATCTGCTCACAAACGACCTAATTTGCTCGAATTAGAACGCCTTTAAAATTAAAATATTACAGCGATTTAACTCTAAATACCCATTACAACACATCAACAGCTAAATCAGTTTGTGATCTGTTTTATTTCAAACTTGAAGCAGTGTCTTCAGCAAATGTATTACACAGACGAGCTTCTCGGAGCTAACTTACCCGACTGAGAATTATACATGACTGCACGTCTTTTAAAAGCATTTAAATAAAAACACTCCAGCGATTGTACACAATAAATATATTAGGATATTTTAAAGAGCTACATTGGGTGTAAATTAGCTATTTCAAACGTTTTACTAACGAACATGAGATGTACGGCTGCATCCCTCTGTCAACAAAGAATTCATTTGCACGTCTTTTAAAGGTAATCAAATAAAAACATTCCAGCGATTGCACACAATAAATATAGAAGAATATTTTAAAGAGCTGCATTGAGTGTAAATGAGCTATTTCAAACGTTTCACTAACGAACATGAGATGCACGGCTGCATTTATGTGTCTGTTAACAAAGACATCATTTGCACGACTTTTAAAGGTATTTTAATACAAACACTCCAGCGATTAAACACAATAATAGTACAGTCATATAATAAAAAGGTTAAATGCTTGCTTATTTCTGCTTTTCGCACTGCAACGCGTCGTGGCTTTGAAGCAAGCGCTGGACGAATCTCGTATGGCAAGCCGTTTTAACCTAAAATACACATATTAATCCACTATGGCAAGCTGTTTTAGCCTAAAATATACTAAGCATTACTTATCGTAATAGCATTTTTACTAGCAACAATTCAATTACAGAGCTCTAAGTGTTCTGGGCTGGCCCTTTTGCCCCAAGGCTGCCCAATTTGGCTCTCCAAGCCAACATTTAAAGTTTGTCATCGAACTTTAGCTTCTAGTTATGTTGGCTTGGAGAAGCCAACATATTGTTATGCTATTTAAACTTATTATTATTATTATTAAAATTCTTCTGAGACTAAAATTCTATACGCTACTCCTCCTAGAGCTTTAAGGCTACAAGCCCCAAACTTGGCAGAGACCTGGGCCCTTGTCCCGAAAGTGTTGCTATATCTATTTGGACTGATCAGATTTACAGTTGATTTATTATTAATTTTTTTACATTAAAAATTCCTAAAATTTCGCCCTCTAATGGAGCAATACCTCTCCACTGAATGGAACTCTCCACTGAATGGAAATATGTCCCATAGATTTGAATGGGCTGAGAAAAAAAGCGCCCTCTAAAGGAGTAATTCCTCTCTACTCAACAGGAGATCGCTGAGCTCTGACCAACTTCCACTTTGACTTCGATGGAAAATGCAAATAAATAACGCCTTTAAAATTAAAATATTCCAGCGATTTAATTGTAAATACCCATTAGAACACATCAAGACCTGAATTCAGCTATTTGAGCTAATTTATTCAAAACTCTAAGCATTCCTTCACCGTGTACAGCTTCAGCACGTACTCTCTCTGTATATCTGCTCACAAACGACCTAATTTGCACGAATTAGAACGCCTTTAAAATTAAAATATTACAGCGATTTAACTCTAAATACCCATTACAACACATCAACAGCTAAATCAGTTTGTGATCTGTTTTATTTCAAAGTTGAAGTACTGTCTTCAGCAAATGTGTTACACAGACGAGCTTCACGGTTCGGAGCTAACTTACCCGACTGAGAATTATACATGACTGAACGTCTTTTAAAAGCATTTAAATAAAAACACTCCAGCGATTGTACACTATAAATATAGAAGAATATTTTAAAGAGCTACATTGGGTGTAAATGAGCTATTTCAAACGTTTTACTAACGAACATGAGATGTATGGCTGCATTATCAGTCTGTCAACAAATACATCATTTGCACGTCTTTTAAAGGCATTTAAATAAAAACACTCCAGCGATTGCACACAATAAATATAGAAGAATATTTTAAAGAGCCGCATTGAATGCAAATGACCTGTTTCAAAGGTTTTTAACGAACATGAGATGTAAGGCTGCATTATCAGTCTGTCAACAAAGAATTCATTTGCACGTCTTTTAAAGGTAATCAAATAAAAACATTCCAGCGATTGCACACAATAAATATAGAAGAATATTTTAAAGAGCTGCATTGAGTGCAAATGAGCTGTTTGCACTGCTCAGTTCTTCGTCTGCATCATCAAAGACATCATTTGCACGTCTTTTAAAGGTATTTAAATACAAAAACTGCAGCGATTTAACACAATAATAGTATAGTAATATATTACAAAGGTTAAATGCTTGCTTATTTCTGCTTTTCGGCTCAACCGCACGGCAACGCGACGCGGCTTTGAAGCAGGCGCTCATCACATATTCTAGTATGGCAAGCCGTTTTAACCTAAAATCCACACACGATCCTCTATGGCAAGCTGTTTTAGCCTAAAATATACTAAGCATTTCTAGTCGTACTGCCATTTTTACTAGCAACAATTCAATTACAGAGCTCTAAGTGTTCTGGGCTGGCCCTTTTGCCCGAAGGCTGCCCAATTTGGCTCTCCAAGCCAACATTTAAAGTTTGTCATCGAACTTTAGCTTCTAGTTATGTTGGCTTGGAGAAGCCAACATATTGTTATGCTATTTAAACTTATTATTATTAAGTTGGCTTGAGAGAGCCAACTTACTGATATTCTATTTAAACTTATTATTATTAAGTTGGCTTGAGAGAGCCAACTTATTGATATTCTATTTAAACTTATTAAGTTGGCTTGAGAGAGCCAACTTATTGATATTCTATTTAAACTTATTATTATTATTATTATTCTTCTTCCTATCCTAAATTTCTGACTGTATCTCCTCCTAGAGCTTTAACTCTTCAAACTCCAAACTCAGCCCAGATCTTCAGACTGGTCAGACTCGAGTTGCTATATCTTTTCTAACTAATCAGACTTACGGTTTTCCTAAAAATCCCGATTAAAACTGGGATAAAATCTAATTGACTTACATTGACGGAATGTTCAAATGAGCCAAGACTTTTCAAACTCCAACTGTCAAAATTCAAATTTAAACTCCCAGAATCCTTTGAGACTCAATCAAGCTTCCCTTCTATGAACTATATTTCTAATCCATTCAAACTCATTCAAGCTCATCTATCTTTCTATCTAAGTCATGCTAACAGTATGCTAATCATGCTCAAATCATGCTAGCAACTTGCTAGTCATGCTAAAATCATGCTAGCGACTTGCTAGTCATGCTAAAATCATGCTATCGACTTGCTAGTCATGCTAAAATCATGCTAGTAACTTGCTAGTCATGCTCGAATCATGCTAGTGACTTGCTAGTCGTGCTAGGATCATGCTAGTAACTTGCTAGTCATGCTAGTATCATCCTAAAATCATGCTAGCGACTTGCTAGTCATGCTAAAATCATGCTAGCGACTTGCTATATATGTTCAAATCATGCTAGTGACTTGCTAGTCATGCTAGTAATCATGCTAGTGACTTGCTAGTCATGCTAGAATCGTGCTAGTGACTTGCTAGTCATGCTAGAATCGTGCTAGTGACTTGCTAGTCATGCTAGAATCGTGCTAGTGACATGCTAGTAATGCTAAAATCATGCTAGTGACATGCTAGTCATGCTAGTAATCATGCTAGTGACTTGCTAGTCATGCTAGAATCGTGCTAGTGACTTGCTAGTCATGCTAGAATCATGCTAGTGACTTGCTAGTCATGCTAGAATCATGCTAGTCATGCTAGAATCGTGCTAGTGACTTGCTAGTCATGCTAAAATCATGCTAGTGACATGCTAGTCATGCTAGTAGTCATGCTAGAATCATGCTAGTGACTTGCTAGTCGTGCTAGGATCATGCTAGTAACTTGCTAGTCATGCTAGTATCATCCTAAAATCATGCTAGCGACTTGCTAGTCATGCTAAAATCATGCTAGCGACTTGCTATATATGTTAAAATCATGCTAGTGACTTGCTAGTCATGCTAGTAATCATGCTAGTGACTTGCTAGTCATGCTAGAATCGTGCTAGTGACTTGCTAGTCATGCTAGAATCGTGCTAGTGACTTGCTAGTCATGCTAGAATCGTGCTAGTGACATGCTAGTAATGCTAAAATCATGCTAGTGACATGCTAGTCATGCTAGTAATCATGCTAGTGACTTGCTAGTCATGCTAGAATCGTGCTAGTGACTTGCTAGTCATGCTAGAATCATGCTAGTGACTTGCTAGTCATGCTAGAATCATGCTAGTGACATGCTAGTCATGCTAGAATCGTGCTAGTGACTTGCTAGTCATGCTAAAATCATGCTAGTGACATGCTAGTCATGCTAGTAGTCATGCTAGAATCATGCTAGTGACTTGCTAGTCGTGCTAGGATCATGCTAGTAACTTGCTAGTCATGCTAGTATCATCCTAAAATCATGCTAGCGACTTGCTAGTCATGCTAAAATCATGCTAGCGACTTGCTATATATGTTAAAATCATGCTAGTGACTTGCTAGTCATGCTAGTAATCATGCTAGTGACTTGCTAGTCATGCTAAAATCATGCTAGCGACTTGCTAATCATGCTAAAATCATGCTAGCGTCTTTGCTATTCATGCTAGAATTGTGCTAGTGACTTGCTAGTAATGCTAAAATCATGCTAGTGACATGCTAGTCATGCTAGTAGTCATGCTTGAATCATGCTAGTGACTTGCTAGTCATGCTAGAATAATACTAGTCACTTGCTAGTCATGCTAGAATCATGCTAGTGACTTGCTAGTCATGCTAAAATCATGCTAGCGACTTGCTATTCATGCTAAAATCATGCTAGCGACTTGCTAGTCATGCTAAAATCGTGCTAGTGACTTGCTAATCATGCTAAAATCGTGCTAGCGACATGCTAGTCATGCTAAAATCATGCTAGCAACATGCTAGAAACATGCTAGTAAACACCCTGGGTACCCTAGTAACCACATAGCAACACCCTAGCAACCACCACAGGCACCATAGCAACCGCATAGCAACACCGTAGCAACCACCCTGAGTACCTTAGCAACCGCATAGCAACACCCTAGCAACAATCCCAGGCACCATAGCAACCGCATAGCAACACCTTAGCAACCACCCCGAGTACCTTAGCAACCGCATACCAACACCCTAGCAACCACCCCAGGCACCATAGCAACCTCATAGCAACACCTTAGCAACCACCCCGGGTACCATAGCAACCACATAGCAACACCTTAGCAACCACCTCGGGTACCTTAGCAACCACATAGTAACACCTTAGCAACCACCATGGGTACCTTAGCAACCGCATAGCAACACCTTAGCAACCACCCCAGGTACCCTAGCAACACCTTAGCAACCACCCTTAGCACCCTTGCAACACCTAAGCAACCACTCTAAGAACCTTAGCATCTAACTTGAAGCTTTTAAAATTACTTTAAACTTCAAACTATTTCAGACTGAAAACCATCAAACTTAAAACTTTTCTATCTATCTATCTATCTATCTATCTATCTATCTATCTATCTATCTATCTATCTATCTATCTATCTTCAAGCTTAAAACTGCTGAAAACTTCAAACTATTTCAGACTGAAAACAGTCAAACTTTTAAAACTTTTACAAACTTTAAAAACTATTTTAAACTATCTGGTCAGACTTTCTCAAGCCAACTTCAAAGTTTGTCTTGACGAACTTTTTTATCTAGTTATTATTATTCTTCTTCCTATCCTAAATTTCTGACTGTATCTCCTCCTAGAGCTTTAACTCTACAAACTCCAAACTCAGCCCAGATCTTCAGACTGGTCTAACTCGAGTTGCTATATCTTTTCTAACTGATCGGACTTACGGTTTTCCTAAAAATCCCGATTAAAACTGGGAAAAAAATCTCATTGACTTACATTGACGGAATGTTCAAACTC
This sequence comes from Garra rufa, assembly GCF_049309525.1. NCBI lineage: Eukaryota > Metazoa > Chordata > Actinopteri > Cypriniformes > Cyprinidae > Garra > Garra rufa. The sequence goes on along the minus strand of NC_133372.1, from coordinate 18,066,125 downwards.
CAACTGTCAAAATTCAAATTTCAACTGCCAGAATCCTTTGAGACTCAATCAGGCTTCCCTTCTATCTACTATTTCTAATCCAATCAAACTCATTTAAACTCATCTATCTATCTATCTATCTATCTATCTATCTATCTATCTATCTATCTATCTATCTATAAATCTATCTATAAATCTATCCATCTATAAATCTGTCTATCTATTAATCTATCTATAAATCTATCTATTAATCTGTCTATCTATGAATCTACCTATCTATAAATCTGTCTATTAATCTGTCTATCTATAAATCTATCTATTAATCTATCTATAAATCTGTCTATTAATCTGTCTATCTATAAATCTATCTATTAATCTATCTATCTATTAATCTGTCTTTCTATAAATCTATCTATAAATCTATCTATCTATTAATCTATCTATTAATCTCTTTCTACTTGCGACTTGCTAGTCATGCTAGAATCAGAATCATGCTAGTGACTTGCTAGTCATGCTAGAATCATGCTAGTGACATGCTAGTCATGCTAGAATCATGCTAGTGACTTGCTAGTCATGCTAGAATCATGCTAGTGACATGCTAGTCATGCTAGAATCATGCTAGTGACTTGCTAGTCTTGCTAAAATCATGCTAGTGACTTGCTAGTCATGCTAGAATCATGCTAGTAACTTGCTAGTCGTGCTAGGATCATGTTAGTAACTTGCTAGTCATGCTAGAATCATCCTAAAATCATGCTAGTGACTTGCTAGTCATGCTAAAATCATGCTAGTAACTTGCTTGTCATGCTAGAATCATGCTAGTGACTTGCTAGTCATGCTAGGATCATGCTAGTAACTTGCTAGTCATGCTAGTATCATCCTAAAATCATGCTAGCAACTTGCTAGTCATGCTAAAATCATGCTAGTGACTTGCTAGTCATGCTAAAATCATGCTAGTGACTTGCTAGTCATGTTAAAATCATGCTAGCGACTTGCTAGTCATGCTAAAATCATGCTAGCGACTTGCTAATCATGCTAAAATCGTGCTAGCGACTTGCTAGTCATGCTAAAATCGTGCTAGCGACTTGCTAGTCATGCTAAAATCATGCTACCACATGCTAGAAACATGCTAGTAAACACCCTGAGTACCCTAGTAACCACATAGCAACACCCTAGCAACCACCACAGGCACCATAGCAACCGCATAGCAACACCTTAGCAACCACCCCAGGCATCATAGCAACCGCATAGCAACACCCTAGCAACCAGCACAGGTACCATAGCAACCGCATAGCAACACCTTAGCAACCACCCCAGGTACCCTAGCAACCGCATAGCAACACCCTAGCAACCACCCCGGGTACCTTAGCAACCGCATAGCAACACCTTAGCAACCACCTTTGGTACCCTAGCAACCGCATAGCAACACCTTAGCAACCACCCCAGGTACCCTAGCAACCACATAGCAACACCCTAGCAACCACCCCGGGTACCTTAGCAACCACATAGCAACACCTTAGCAACCGCATAGCAACACCTTAGCAACCACCCCGTGTACCTTAGCAACCGCATAGCAACACCTTAGCAACCACACAGCAACACCTTAGCAACCACCCCGGGTACCCTAGCAACCGCATAGCAACACCCTAGCAACCACCCCAGGTACCCTAGCAACCGCATAGCAACACCTTAGCAACCACCCCAGGTACCCTAGCAACCACATAGCAACACCCTAGCAACCACCCCGGGTACCTTAGCAACCGCATAGCAACACCATAGCAACCGCATAGCAACACCTTAGCAACCACCCCAGGTACCCTAGCAACCGCCTAGCAACACCTTAGCAACCACCCAGAGTACCCTACCAACCACACAGAAACACTTCATCAACCACTCTGAGAACCTTAGCATCTAACTTGAAGCTTTTAAAATTACTTTAAACTTCAAACTATTTCAGACTGAAAACCATCAAACTTAAAACTTTTCTATCTATCTATCTATCTATCTATCTTCAAGCTTAAAACTGCTGAAAACTTCAAACTATTTCAGACTGAAAACAGTCAAACTTTTAAAACTTTAACAAACTTTAAAAACTATTTTAAACTATCTGGTCAGACTTTCTCAAGCCAACTTCAAAGTTTGTCTTGACGAACTTTTTTATCTAGTTATTATTATTATTATTATTATTATTATTATTATTCTTCTTCCTATCCTAAATTTCTGACTGTATCTCCTCCTAGAGCTTTAACTCTACAAACTCCAAACTCAGCCCAGATCTTCAGACTAGTCTAACTCGAGTTGCTATATCTTTTCTAACTGATCGGACTTACGGTTTTCCTAAAAATCCCGATTAAAACTGGGAAAAAAATCTCATTGATTTACATTGACGGAATGTTCAAACTCCAACTGTCAAAATTCAAATTTCAACTGCCAGAATCCTTTGAGACTCAATCAGGCTTCCCTTCTATCTACTATTTCTAATCCAATCAAACTCATTTAAACTCATCTATCTATCTATCTATCTATCTATCTATCTATCTATCTATCTATCTATCTATCTATCTATCTATCTATCTATCTATCTATCTATATATCTATCTATCTATGTATCTATCTATAAATCTATCCATCTATAAATCTGTCTATCTATTAATCTATCTATAAATCTATCTATTAATCTGTCTATCTATGAATCTACCTATCTATAAATCTATCTATTAATCTGTCTATCTATGAATCTACCTATCTATAAATCTGTCTATTAATCTGTCTATCTATAAATCTATCTATTAATCTGTCTTTCTATTAATCTATCTATTAATCTCTTTCTACTTGCGACTTGCTAGTCATGCTAGAATCATGCTAGTGACTTGCTAGTCATGCTAGAATCATGCTAGTGACATGCTAGTCATGCTAGAATCATGCTAGTGACTTGCTAGTCATGCTAGAATCATGCTAGTGACATGCTAGTCATGCTAGAATCATGCTAGTGACTTGCTAGTCTTGCTAAAATCATGCTAGTGACTTGCTAGTCATGCTAGGATCATGCTAGTAACTTGCTAGTCATGCTAGAATCATCCTAAAATCATGCTAGTGACTTGCTAGTCATGCTAAAATCATGCTAGTAACTTGCTTGTCATGCTAGAATCATGCTAGTGACTTGCTAGTCATGCTAGGATCATGCTAGTAACTTGCTAGTCATGCTAGTATCATCCTAAAATCATGCTAGCGACTTGCTAGTCATGTTAAAATCATGCTAGTAACTTGCTTGTCATGCTAGAATCATGCTAGTGACTTGCTAGTCATGCTAGGATCATGCTAGTAACTTGCTAGTCATGCTAGTATCATCCTAAAATCATGCTAGCGACTTGCTAGTCATGCTAAAATCATGCTAGTGACTTGCTAGTCATGCTAAAATCATGCTAGTGACTTGCTAGTCATGTTAAAATCATGCTAGCGACTTGCTAGTCATGCTAAAATCATGCTAGCGACTTGCTAATCATGCTAAAATCGTGCTAGCGACTTGCTAGTCATGCTAAAATCGTGCTAGCGACTTGCTAGTCATGCTAAAATCATGCTAGCAACATGCTAGAAACATGCTAGTAAACACCCTGGGTAACCTAGTAACCACATAGCAACACCCTAGCAACCACCACAGGCACCATAGCAACCGCATAGCAACACCTTAGCAACCACCCCAGGCATCATAGCAACCGCATAGCAACACCCTAGCAACCACCACAGGCACCATAGCAACCGCATAGCAACACCTTAGCAACCACCCCAGGTACCCTAGCAACCGCATAGCAACACCTTAGCAACCACCCCAGGTACCCTAGCAACCACATAGCAACAACCTAGCAACCACCCCGGGTACCTTAGCAACCACATAGCAACACCTTAGAAACCGCATAGCAACACCTTAGCAACCACCCCGTGTACCTTAGCAACCGCAGAGCAACACCTTAGCAACCACACAGCAACACCTTAGCAACCACCCCGGGTACCCTAGCAACCGCATAGCAACACCCTAGCAACCACCCCGGGTACCTTAGCAACCACATAGCAACACCCTATCAAACACCCCAGGCACCATAGCAACCGCATAGCAACACCTTAGCAACCACCCCAGGTACCCTAGCAACCGCCTAGCAACACCTTAGCAACCACCCAGAGTACCCTACCAACCACACAGAAACACTTCATCAACCACTCTGAGAACCTTAGCATCTAACTTGAAGCTTTTAAAATGACTTTAAACTTCAAACTATTTCAGACTGAAAACCATCAAACTTAAAACTTATCTATCTATCTATCTATCTATCTATCTATCTATCTATCTATCTATCTATCTATCTATCTATCTATCTATCTATCTATCTATTCATTCTTCAAACTTCAAAACTATTTCAGACTGAAAACAGTCAAACTTTTACAATTTTACTAACTTTAAAAACTATTTTTAACTATCTGGTCAGACTTTCTCAAGCCAACTTCAAAGTTTGTCTTGACGAACTTTTTTATCTAGTTATTATTATTCTTCTTCTGAGACCAAAATTTTCTGACTGCTACTCCTCCTAGAGCTTTAACTCTACAAACTCCAAACTCAGCCCAGATCTTCATACTGGTCTAACTCGAGTTGCTATATCTTTTCTAACTAATCGGACTTACGGTTTTCCTAAAAATCCCGATTAAAACTGGGAATAAAATCTCATTGACTTACATTGACGGAATGTTCAAACTCCAACTGTCAAAATTCAAATTTAAACTGCCAGAATCCTTTGAGACTCAAATCAGGCTTCCCTTCTATCTACTATTTCTAATCCGATCAAACTCATTTAAACTCATCTATCTATCTATCTATCTATCTATCTATCTATCTATCTATCTATCTATCTATCTATCTATCTATCTATCTATCTATCCATCTATTAATCTATCTATAAATCTATCCATCTATAAATCTGTCTATCTATTAATCTATCTATCTATTAATCTGTCTATCCATTAATCTATCTATCTATAAATCTATCTATTAATCTATCTATCTATAAATCTATCCATCTATAAATCTGTCTATCTATTAATCTATCTATAAATCTATCTATCTATAAATCTGTCTATCTATTAATCTATCTATCTTTCTATCTCTCCATCTTAATCATGCTAACAATATGCTAATCATGCTAAAATCATGCTAGTGACTTGCTAGTCATGCTAAATTCATGTTAGCGACTTGCTAGTCATGCTAAATTCATGTTAGCGACTTGCTAGTCATGCTAAAATCATGCTAGCGACTTGCTAAAACCTTGCTAGCGACTTGCTAGTCATGCTAAAATCATGCTAGCAACTTGCTAATCATGCTTAATTCGTGCTAGCGTCTTGCTAGTCATGCTAAAATCATGCTAGTGACTTGCTAGTCATGCTAAAATCATGGTAGTGACTTGCTAATCATGTTAAAATCATGCTAGCGACTTGCTAGTCTTGCTAAAATCATGTTAGCGACTTGCTAGTAATGCTAAAATCATGCTAGTGACTTGCTAGTAATGATAAAATCATGCTAGCGACTTTGCTAGTCAGGCTAAAATCATGCTAGGGACTTGCTAGTCATGCTAAAATCATGCTAGTGACTTTGCTAATCATACTAAAATCATGCTAGCGACTTGCTTTTCATGCTAAAATCATGATAGCGACATGCTAAAATCATGCTAGCGACTTTCTAGTAATGCTAAAATCATGCTAGTGACTTGCTAATCATGCTAGCGACTTTCTAGTAATGCTAAAATCATGCTAGTGACTTGCTAATCATGCTAGCGACTTGCTTGTCATGCTAAAATCATGCTAGCGATTTGTTAAAATCATGCTAGTGACTTGCTAGTCATGCTAAAATCATGCTAGCGACTTGCTAATCATGTTAAAATCATGCTAGCGACTTGCTTGTCATGCTAAAATCATGCTACCGACTTGCTAATCATGTTAAAATCATGCTAGCGATTTGCTTGTCATGCTAAAATCATGCTACCGACTTGCTAATCATGCTAAAATCATGCTAGCGACTTGCTAGTCATGCTAAAATCATGCTAGTGACTTGCTAGTCGTGCTAGGATCATGCTAGTAACTTGTTAGTCATGCTAGTATCATCCTAAAATCATGCTAGCGATTTGCTTGTCATGCTAAAATCATGCTACCGACTTGCTAATCATGTTAAAATCATGCTAGCAACTTGCTAGTCATGCTAAAATCATGCTAGCGACTTGCTAGTCATGCTAAAATCATGCTAGCGACTTGCTAGTCATGCTAAAATCATGCTAGTGACTTGCTAGTCGTGCTAGGATCATGCTAGTAACTTGTTAGTCATGCTTGTCTATCTATAAATCTATCCATCTATTAATCTGTCTATCTATAAATCTATATCTATTAATCTATCTATCTATTAATCTGTCTATCTATAAATCTATATCTATTAATCTATCTATCTATTAATCTGTCTATCTATAAATCTATATCTATTAATCTATCTATCTATAAATCTGTCTATAAATCTGTCTATAAATCTATCTGTCTATAAATCTATATATCTATTAATCTATCTATAAATCTGTCTATTAATCTGTCTATAAATCTATCTGTCTATAAATCTATCTATCTATAAATCTGTCTATTAATCTGTCTATAAATCTATCTGTCTATAAATCTATCCATCTATAAATCTGTCTATCAGTTTAAGCTTTAAAACTACTTTAAACTTAAAACTATTTCAGACTGAAAACCTTCAAACTTAAATCTTTTCAAACTTTTTCTATCTTTAAACTTTAAAAACTAATCAAACTGCTTAAAGCTTTCAAAACTTCTTTAAACTTTAAGGCAAAGCTTTCTCAAGCCAACTTAAAGTTTGTCTCGACGAACTTTTTTATCTAGTTATTATTAAAATTCTTCTGAGACTAAAATTCTATACGCTACTCCTCCTAGAGCTTTAAGGCTACAAGCCCCAAACTCGGCGGAGCCCTGGGCCCTAGTCACGAAAGTGTTGCTATATCTTTTTGGAATGATCAGACTTACAGTTGATTTAATATTAATTTTTTTGCATTAAAAATTCCTAAAATTTCGCCCTCTAATGGAGCAATATTCCAGTATGGCAAGCTGTTTTAACCTAAAATCCACACACGATCCTCTATGGCAAGCTGTTTTAGCCTAAAATATACTAAGCATTTCTTGTCGTACTGCCATTTTTACTAGCAACAATTCAATTAGAGAGCTTTAAGTGTTCTGGTCTGGCCCTTTTGCCCCAAGGCTGCCCGGTTTGGCTCTCCAAGCCAACATTTAAAGTTTGTCATCGAACTTTAGCTTCTAGTTATTATTCAACCTTCTTCTGAGACTAATTTTCTATACGCTACTCCTCCTAGAGCTTTAAGGCTACAAGCCCCAAACCTGGCTGAGCCCTGGGCCCTGGTCACCAAAGTGTTGCTATATCTTTTTGGAATGATCAGACTTACAGTTGATTTAATATTAATTTTTTTACATGAAAAATTTCTATAGGATTTCAATGGGCTGAGAAAAAATGCGCCATCTAGAGGCGCAATACCTCTCCACTGAAGAGGCGGGACTCAAGCCTCTTGCTTACAGTCACTCTGAAATCGGTGGAAATACAAATAAATACGGCTTTTTAAAATGTAAATATTACAGCGATTTAACTCTAAATACCCATTAGAACACATCAACAGCTTAATTCAGTGGTTTGTGAGCAGTTCTTGTAAAAGAAAAGCTTGCACCCTTCAGCGAGTACAAGCCGTCAGCACGAACTCTCTCTGTATGTGCTCATAAACAACATAACTTGCACGAATTAGAACGCCTTTAAAATTAATATATTTCAGCGATTTATTTGTAAATACCCATTAGAACACATCAACAAATCAGCCTTTTGTGATCTGTTTTATTTCAAAGTTAAGTTAGCTCCGAGCCGTGAAGCTCATCTGTATAACACACATTTGCTGAAGACTGCTTTAACGTTACCCGACTGAGAATTATACATGACTGCACGTCTTTTAAAAGCATTTAAATAAAAACACTCCAGCGATCCAACACAATAAATATACAAGAATATTTTAAAGAACAACATTAGCTGCAAATGAGCTATTCAATAGGTTTCACTAACGAACATGTTCCCAAGCTGTGACCCACACTTTCAATTTGACTTCGGTGGAAAATGCATATAAATAACGCCTTTAAAATTACAATATTCCAGCCATTTAATTTTAAATACCCATTAGAACACATCAAGACCTGAATTCAGCTGTTTGAGCGAATTTATTCAAAACCCTAAGCATTTCCTTCACCGCGTACAGATTGCTTTCAACGAGTATAAATGGAGACGAACGATATAATTTGGACGAATTAGAATGCCTTTAAAATTACAATATTGCAGCGATTTAATTCATTCCACCCATTAGAAAATATCAACAGCTAAATGCAGTTGTTTGTGAGTATTTTTTTTTCCATACAGAGAGCGCTGTGTTCAGCAGTGTAGACATGAGCTCCGAGATGTCTGTCTGAGAATTATACATGACTGAACGTCTTTTAAAGGCATGTAAATACAAACACTCCAGCGATTGCACACAATACATATAGAAGAATATTTTAAAGACCTGCATTGGGTGCAAATTACTTTTTTCATAGGCTTAACTAACAGGAGATGCACGGCTGCATTTATGTGTCTGTTAACAAAGACATCATTTGCACGTCTTTTAAAGGTATTTAAATTCAAACACTCCAGCGATTAAACACAATAATAGTAGAGTAATATACTACACAGCTTAAATGCTTGCTTATTTCTGCTTTTAGGCTCAACCGCACAGCAACGCGTCGTGGCTTTCAAGCACCCGCTGCACACTTGTTGTATGGCAAGCCGGATTAACCTAAAATACACATAAATCCTCTATGGCAAGCTGTTTAGCCTAAAATATACTAAGCATTACTTATCGTATTAGCATTTTTACTAGCAACAATTCAATCAGAGAGCTCTAAGTGTTCTGGGCTGGCCCTTTTGCCCGAAGGCTGCCCGGTTTGCTTCTCCAAGCCAACATTTAAAGTTTGTCATCGAACTTTAGCTTCTAGTTATGTTGGCTTGGAGAAGCCAACATATTGTTATGCTATTTAAACTTATTATTATTATTATTAAAATTCTTCTGAGACTAAAATTCTATACGCTACTCCTCCTAGAGCTTTAAGGCTACAAGCCCCAAACTCGGCGGAGCCCTGGGCCCTGGTCACGAAAGTGTTGCTATATCTTTTTGGAATGATCAGACTTACAGTTGATTTAATATTAATTTTTTTACATGAAAAATTTCTATAGGATTTCAATGGGCTGAGAAAAAATGCGCCATCTAGAGGCGCAATACCTCTCGACTGAAGAGGCGGGACTCAAACCTCTTGCTTACAGTCACTCTGAAATCGGTGTAAATACAAATAAATACCGCCTTTTAAAATTAAATATTCCAGCGATTTAATTGTAAATACCCATTAGAACACATCAACAGCTAAATTCAGTGGTTTGTGAGCAGTTCTTGTAAAAGAAATGCTTGCACCCTTCAGCGAGTATACAAGCCGTCAGCACGAACTCTCTCTGTATGTGCTCATAAACAACATAAATTGCACGAATTAGAGTGCCTTTAAAATTTATATATTTCAGCGATTTATTTGTAAATACCCATTAGAACACATCAACAAATCAACATTTTGTGATCTGTTTTATTTCAAAGTTAAAGCACTGTCTTCAGCAAATGTGTTATACAGATGAGCTTTACGGCTCGGAGCTAATTTACCCGACTGAGAATTATACATGACTGCGCGTCTTTTAAAAGCATTTAAATAAAAACACTCCAGCGATCCAACACAATAAATATACAAGAATATTTTAAAGAACTATATTAGCTGCAAATGAGCTGTTCAATAGGTTTCACTAACGAACATGTTACCGAGCTGTAACCTATACTTTCACTTTGACTTCGGTGTAAAATGCATATAAATAACGTCTTTAAAATTACAATATTCCAGCCATTTAATTATAAATACCCATTAGAACACATCAAGACCTGAATTCAGCTGTTTGAACGAATTTATTGAAAACCCTAAGCATTTCCTTCACCGTGTACAGATTGCCTTCAACTATGATACATGGAGACGAACGACATAATTTGCACGAATTTGACCGCCTTTAAAATTACAATATTGCAGCGATTTAATTAAGTCCACCCATTAGAGAATATCAACAGCTAAATGCAGTTGTTCGTGAGTATTTTTTTTTTCATACAGAGAGCGCTGTGTTCAGCAGTGTGTTATGAGCTCCGAGATGTCCAACTGACAATTATACATGACTGCACGTCTTTTAAAGGCATTTAAATACAAACACTCCAGCGATTGCACACAATAAATATAGAAGAATATTTTAAAGACCTACATTGAGTGCAAATGACTTTTTTCACTGGCTTAACTAACTAACATTGAATGCACTGCTCAGTCTTCATCTGCATCAAAGACATCATTTGCACGTCTTTTAAAGGTATACAAACACTCCAGCGATTAAACACAATAATAGTAGAGTAATATATTACACAGCTTAAATGCTTGCTTATTTCTGCTTTTAGGCTCAACCGCACAGCAACGCTTTCAAGCACGCGCTGCACACTTGTTGTATGGCAAGCCGTTTTAACCTAAAATACACATAAATCCTCTATGGCAAGCTGTTTAGCCTAAAATATACTAAGCATTACTTATCGTAATAGCATTTTTACTAGCAACAATTCAATCAGAGAGCTCTAAGTGTTCTGGGCTGGCCCTTTTGCCCGAAGGCTGCCCGGTTTGCTTCTCCAAGCCAACATTTAAAGTTTGTCATCGAACTTTAGCTTCTAGTTATGTTGGCTTGGAGAAGCCAACATATTGTTATGCTATTTAAACTTATTATTATTATTATTATTAAAATTCTTCTGAGACTAAAATTCTATACGCTACTCCTCCTAGAGCTTTAAGGCTACAAGCCCCAAACTCGGCGGAGCCCTGGGCCCTGGTCACGAAAGTGTTGCTATATCTTTTTGGAATGATCAGACTTACAGTTTATTTAATATTAATTTTTTTACATGAAAAATTTATATAGGATTTCAATGGGCTGAGAAAAAATGCGCCATCTAGAGGCGCAATACCTCTCCACTGAAGAGGCGGGACTCAAACCTCTTGCTTACAGTCACTCTGAAATCGGTGGAAATACAAATAAATACCGCTTTTTAAAATTTAAATATTACAGCGATTTAACTCTAAATACCCATTAGAACACATCAACAGCTAAAGTCAGTGGTTTGTGAGCAGTTCTTGTAAAAGAAAAGCTTGCACCCTTCAGCGAGTATACAAGCCGTCAGCACGAACAGACTGTATGTGCTCATAAACAACATAATTTGCACGAATTAGAACGCCTTTAAAATTAATATATTTCAGCAATTTATTTGTAAATACCCATTAGAACACATCAACAAATCAGCCTTTTGTGATCTGTTTTATTTCAAAGTTAAAGCACTGTCTTCAGCAAATGTGTGTTATACAGACGAGCTTTCACGGCTCGGAGCTAACTTACCCGACTGAGAATTGAACATGACTGCACGTCTTTTAAAAGCATTTAAATAAAAACACTCCAGCGATCCAACACAATAAATATACAAGAATATTTTAAAGAACTACATTAGCTGCAAATGAGCTATTCAATAGGTTTCACTAACGAACATGTTACCGAGCTGTGACTTACTTTCACTTTGACTTCGGTGGAAAATGCATATAAATAACGCCTTTAAAATTACAATATTCCAGCCATTTAATTGTAAATACCCATTAGAACACATCAAGACCTGAATTCAGCTGTTTGAGCGAATTTATTCAAAACCCTAGCATTTCCTTCACCGCATACAGATTGCCTTCAACGAGTATACATGGAGACGAACGACATAATTTGCACGAATTTGACCGCCTTTAAAATTACAATATTGCAGCGATTTAATTCAGTCCACCCATTAGAAAATATCAACAGATAAATGCAGTTGTTTGTGAGCTTTTTTTTTTTCATACAGAGAGCGATGTGTAGTGTGTTAGACATGAGCTCCGAGATGTCCGACTGAGAATTATACATGACTGCACTTCTTTTAAAGGCATGTAAATACAAACACTCCAGCGATTGCACACAATAAATATAGAAGAATATTTTAAAGACCTGCATTGGGTGCAAATGACTTTTTTCATAGGCTTAAATAACTAACAGGAGATGCACAGCTGCATTTATGTGTCTGTTAACAAAGACATCATTTGCACGTCTTTTAAAGGTATTTTAATACAAACACTCCAGCGATTCCACACAATAAATATAGAAGAATATTTTAAAGACCTTCATTGAGTGCAAATTACTTTTTTCACAGGCTTAACTAACTAACATTGAATGCACTGCTCAGTCTTCGTCTGCATCAAAGACATCATTTGCACGTCTTTTAAATGTATTTAAATACAAACACTCCAGCGATTAAACACAATAATAGTAGAGTAATATATTACACAGCTTAAATGCTTGCTTATTTCTGCTTTTAGGCTCAACCGCACAGCAACGCTTTCAAGCACCCGCTGCACACTTGTTGTATGGCAAGCCGTTTTAACCTAAAATACAAATAAATCCTCTATGGCAAGCTATCTTAGCCTAAAATATACTAAGTATTACTTTTCGTGATAGCATTTTTACTAGCAACAATTCAATCAGAGAGCTCTAAGTGTTCTTGGCTGGCCCTTTTGCCCGAAGGCTGCCCGGTTTGCTTCTCCAAGCCAACATTTAAAGTTTGTCATCAAACTTTAGCTTCTAGTTATTATTAAACTTCTTCTGAGACTAAAATTCTATACGCTACTCCTCCTAGAGCTTTAAGGCTACAAGCCCCAAACTCGGCAGAGCCCTGGGCCCTGGTCACGAAAGTGTTGCTATATCTTTTTGGAATGATCAGACTTACAGTTGATTTAATATTAATTTTTTTACATTAAAAATTCCTAAAATTTCGCCCTCTAATGGAGCAATATTCCAGTATGGCAAGCCGTTTTAACCTAAAATCCACACATGATCCTCTATGGCAAGCTGTTTTAGCCTAAAATATACTAAGCATTTCTTGTCGTACTGCCATTTTTACTAGCAACAATTCAATTAGAGAGCTCTAAGTGTTCTGGGCTGGCCATTTTGCCCCAAGGCTGCCCGGTTTGGCTCTCCAAGCCAACATTTAAAGTTTGTCATCGAACTTTAGCTTCTAGTTATATGTTATTATTCTTATGGTACACGAATTTACAAACGCTACTCCTCCTAGGGCTTGAATGCCACAAGCCCCAAACTTGGCAGATACCTGGGTCCTGCTCTGAAGTTAGTTGCTATATCTTTTTAGACTGATCAGACTTACAGTTGATTTATTATTAATTTTTGAATATGACACATTTCCCAATGAATTACATGGGCTGAGAAAAAATGCGCCCTCTAACAGTAATACCTCTCGACTGAAGAGGCGGGACTCAAACCTCTCACTTACAGTCACTCTGAAATCGGTGGAAATACAAATAAATATCGCCTTAAAAATTTAATTATTACAGCGATTTAACTCTAAATAAATACCCATTAGAACATATCAACAGTTAAATTCAGTGGTTTTATAGTTCTTGTAAAAGAAAAGCTCGCACCCTTCAGCGCTTATACAAGCCGTCAGCACTACTCTCTCTGTGCATGTGCTCACAAACAACATAAATTGCACGAATTAGAACGCCTTTAAAATAAATATATTTCAGCGATTTGTTTGTAAATACTCATTAGAACACATCAACAAATCAGCCTTTTGTGATCTGTTTTATTTCAAAGTTAAAGCACTGTCTTCAGCAAATGTGTTACACAGACGAGCTTTCACGGCTCGGAGCTAACTTACCCGACTGAGAATAATACATGACTGAACGTCTTTTAAAAGCATTTAAATAAAAACACTCCAGCGATCCAACACAATAAATATACAAGAATATTTTAAAGAACTACATTAGCTGCAAATGAGCTATTCAATAGGTTTCACTAACGATCATGTTACCGAGCTGTGACCTATACTTTCACTTTGACTTCGGTGGAAAATGCATATAAATAACGCCTTTAAAATTACAATATTCCAGCCATTTAATTGTAAATACCCATTAGAACACATCAAGACCTGAATTCAGCTGTTTGAGTGAATTTATTGAAACCCCTAAGCATTTCCTTCACCGCGTACAGATTGCTTTCAACGAGTTTACATGGAGACGAACGACATAATTTGCACGAATTAGAACGCCTTTAAAATTACAATATTGCAGCGATTTAATTCAGTCCACCCATTAGAAAATATCAACAGCTAAATGCAGTTGTTTGTGAGCATTTTGTTTTCATACAGAGAGCGCTGCGTTCAGCTGTGTGTTAGACATGAGCTCCGAGATGTCCGACTGACAATTATACATGACTGCACGTCTTTTAAAGGCATTTAAATACAAACACTCCAGCGATTGCACACAATAAATATAGAAGAATATTTTAAAGACCTACATTGGGTGCAAATGACTTTTTTCATAGGCTTAACTAACATTGGATGCACTGCTCAGTCTTCGTCTGCATCATCAAACACATCATTTGCACGTCTTTTAAAGGTATTTAAATACAAACACTCCAGCGATTAAACACAATAATAGTAGAGTAATATATTACACAGCTTAAATACTTGCTTATTAATGCTTTTAGGCTCAACCGCACAGCAACGCGTCGTGGGTTTCAAGCATGCGCTGCAAACTTGTTGTATGGCAAGCCGTTTTAACGTAAAATCCACACACGATGCTCTATGTTTTAGCCTAAAATATACTAAGCATTTCTTGTCGTACTGCCATTTTTACTAGCAACAATTCAATCAGAGAGCTCTAAGTGTTCTGGGCTGGCCCTTTTGCCCCAAGGCTGCCCAATTTGGCTCTCCAAGCCAACATTTAAAGTTTGTCATCGAACTTTAGCTTCTAGTTATTATTATTATGTTGGCTTGGAGAGCCAACATACTGTTATGCTATTTAAACTTATTATTATGTTGGCTTGGAGAGCCAACATACTGTTATGCTATTTAAACTTATTATTATTATTATATTTTATTATTCTTATGACCTAAAGAAATTTCTGACAGCTACTCCTCCGAGGCCTTTGAAGCCACAAGGCCCAAACTTGGCAGAGACCTGGGCCCTTGTCCCGAAAGAGTTGCTATATCTATTTGGACTGATCAGATGTACAGTTGATTTATTATTAATTTTTGAATATGACAAATTTCCCAATGAATTACATGGGCTGAGAAAAAATGCGCCCTCTAACAGTAATACCTCTCGACTGAAGAGGCGGGACTCAAACCTCTCACTTACAGTCACTCTGAAATCGGTGGAAATACAAATAAATATCGCCTTAAAATTTTAATTATTACAGCGATTTAACTCTAAATAACCATTAGAACATATCAACAGCTAAATTCAGTGGTTTGTGAGTAGTTCTTGTAAAAGAAAAGCTCGCACCCTTCAGCGCTTATACAAGCCGTCAGCACTAGGCTACTCTCTCTGTACATGTGCTCACAAACAACATGAATTGCACGAATTAGAACGCCTTTAAAATAAATATATTTCAGCGATTTGTTTGTAAATACCCATTAGAACACATCAACAAATCAGCCTTTTGTGATCTGTTTTATTTCAAAGTTAAAGCACTGTCTTCAGCAAATGTGTTATACAGACGAGCTTTCAGGCTCGGAGCTAACTTACCCGACTGAGAATTATGACTGCACGTCTTTTAAAAGCATTTAAATAAAAACACTCCAGCGATCCAACACAATAAATATACAAGAATATTTTAAAGAACTACATTAGCTGCAAATGAGCTTTTCAGTTTCACTAACGACCATGTTACCGAGCTGTGACTTACTTTCACTTTGAACTCGGTGGAAAATGCATATAAATAATGCCTTTAAAATTACAATATTCCAGCCATTTAATTGTAAATACCCATTAGAACACATCAAGACCTGAATTCAGCTGTTTGAGCGAATTTATTGAAAACCCTAAGCATTTCCTTCACCGCATATGGTTGCCTTCAACGAGTATACATGGAGACGAACGACATAATTTGCACGAATTTGACCGCCTTTAAAATTACAATATTGCAGCGATTTAATTCAGTCCACCCATTAGAAAATATCAACAGCTAAATGCAGTTGTTTGTGAGCATTTTGTTTTCACCCAGAGAGCGATGTATTCAGCAGTGTGTTAGACATGAGCTCCGAGATGTCCGTCTGAGAATTATACATGACTGCACGTCTTTTAAAGGCATTTAAATACAAACACTCCAGCGATTGCACACAATAAATATATAAGAATATTTTAAAGACCTACATTGAGTGCAAATGACTTTTTTCACAGGCTTAACTAACTAACATTGAATGCACTGCTCAGTCTTCATCTGCATCAAAGACATCATTTGCACGTCTTTTAAAGGTATTTAAATACAAACACTCCAGCGATTAAACACAATTATAGTAGAGTAATATATTACACAGCTTAAATGCTTGCTTATTAATGCTTTTAGGCTCAACCGCACAGCAACGCTTTCAAGCACGCGCTGCACACTTGTTGTATGGCAAGCTGTTTTAACCTAAAATACACATAAATCCTCTATGGCAAGCTGTTTAGCCTAAAATATACTAAGCATTTCTTATCGTAATAGCATTTTTACTATCAACAATTCAATCAGAGAGCTCTAAGTGTTCTGGGCTGGCCCTTTTCCCCGAAGGCTGCCCAATTTGGCTCTCCAAGCCAACATTTAAAGTTTGTCATCGAACTTTAGCTTCTAGTTATATTTTATTATTCTTATGACCTACAGAAATTTCTGACAGCTACTCCTCCGAGGCCTTTGAAGCCACAAGGCCCAAACTTGGCAGAGACCTGGGCCCTTGTCCCGAAAGAGTTGCTATATCTATTTGGACTGATCAGATGTACAGTTGATTTATTATTAATTTTTGAATATGACAAACTTCCCAATGAATTACATGGGCTGAGAAAAAATGCGCCCTCTAACAGTAATACCTCTCGACTGAAGAGGCGGGACTCAAACCTCTTACTTACAGTCACTCTGAAATCCGTGGAAATACAAATAAATATCGCCTTAAAATGTCATTATTACAGCGATTTAACTCTAAATACCCATTAGAACATATCAACAGCTAAATTCAGTGGTTTGTGAGTAGTTCTTGTAAAAGAAAAGCTCGCACCCTTCAGCGCTTATACAAGCCGTCAGCACTAGGCTACTCTCTCTCTACATGTGCTCGCAAACAACATAAATTGCACGAATTAGAACGCCTTTAAAATAAATATATTTCAGCGATTTGTTTGTAAATACCCATTAGAACACATCAACAAATCAGCCTTTTGTGATCTGTTTTATTTCAAAGTTAAAGCACTGTCTTCAGCAAATTTATACAGACGAGCTTTCACGGATCGGAGCTAACTTACCCGACTGAGAATTAAACATGACTGCACGTCTTTTAAAAGCATTTAAATAAAAACACTCCAGCAATCCAACACAATAAATATACAAGAATATTTTAAAGAACTACATTAGCTGCAAATGAGCTGTTCAATAGGTTTCACTAACGAACATGTTACCGAGCTGTGACTTACTTTCACTTTGAATTTGGTGGAAAATGCATATAAATAACGCCTTTAAAATTACAATACTCCAGCCATTTAATTGTAAATACCCATTAGAACACATCAAGACCTGAATTCAGCTGTTTGAGCGAATTTATTGAAACCCCTAAGCATTTCCTTCACCGCGTACAGATTGCTTTCAAAGAGTTTACATGGAGACGAACGACATAATTTGCACGAATTAGAACGCCTTTAAAATTACAATATTGCAGCGATTTAATTCATTCCACCCATTAGAAAATATCAACAGCTAAATGCAGTTGTTTGTGAGCATTTTGTTTTCATACAGAGATCGCTGCGTACAGCAGTGTGTTAGACATGAGCTCCGAGATGTCCGACTGAGAATTATACATGACTGCACGTCTTTTAAAGGCATTTAAATAAAAACACTCCAGCGATTCAACACAATAAATATAGAAGAATATTTTAAAGACCTACATTGGGTGCAAATGACTTTTTTCATAGGCTTAACTAACTAACATGAGATGCACGGCTGCATTTATGTGTCTGTTAACAAAGACATCATTTGCACGTCTTTTAAAGGTATTTTAATTCAAACACTCCAGCGATTCAACACAATAATAGTACAGTCATATAATAAAAAGGTTAAATGCTTGCTTATTGCAACCGCACGGCAACGCGACGCGGCTTTGAAGCAGGCGCTCATCACATATTCCAGTATGGCAAGCCGTTTTAACCTAAAATACACATTAATCCACTATGGCAAGCTGTTTTAGCCTAAAATATACTAAGCATTACTTATAGCATTTTTACTAGCAAAAATTCAATTACAGAGCTCTAAGTGTTCTGGGCTGGCCCTTTTGCCCGAAGGCTGCCCAATTTGGCTCTCCAAGCCAACATTTAAAGTTTGTCATCGAACTTTAGCTTCTAGTTATGTTGGCTTGGAGAGCCAACATATTGTTATGCTATTTAAACTTATTATTATTATTAAAATTCTTCTGAGACTAAAATTCTATACGCTACTCCTCCTAGAGCTTTAAGCCTACAAGCCCCAAACTCGGCGGAGCCCTGGGCCCTGGTCACGAAAGTGTTGCTATATCTTTTTGGAATGATCAGACTTACAGTTGATTTAATATTAATTTTTTTATATTAAAAATTCCTAAAATTTCGCCCTCTAATGGAGCAATACCTCTCCACTGAATGGAAATATGTCCCATAGAATTGAATGGGCTGAGAAAAAGGCGCCCTCTAAAGGAGTAAATCCTCTCTACTCAACAGGAGATCGCTGAGCTCTGACCTACTTTCACTTTGACTTAGGTGGAAAATGCAAATAAATAACGCCTTTAAAATTAAAATATTCCAGCGATTTAATTGTAAATACCCATTAGAACACACCAAGACCTGAATTCAGCTATTTGAGCTAATTTATTCAAAACTCTAAGCATTTCCTTCACCGTGTACAGCTTCAGCGCGTACTCTCTCTGAATATCTGCTCACAAACGACCTAATTTGCTCGAATTAGAACGCCTTTAAAATTAAAATATTACAGCGATTTAACTCTAAATACCCATTACAACACATCAACAGCTAAATCAGTTTGTGATCTGTTTTATTTCAAAGTTGAAGCAGTGTCTTCAGCAAATGTATTACACAGACGAGCTTCACGGCTCGGAGCTAACTTACGTTACCTGACTGAGAATTATACATGACTGCACGTCTTTTAAAAGCATTTAAATAAAAACACTCCAGCGATTGCACACAATAAATATAGAACAATATTTTAAAGAGCCGCATTGAATGCAAATGACCTGTTTCAAAGGTTTTTACTAACGAACATGAGATGCACGGCTGCATCCGTCTGTGTCAACAAAGAATTCATTTGCACGTCTTTTAAAGGTAATCAAATAAAAACATTCCAGCGATTGCACACAATAAATATAAAAGAATATTTTAAAGAGCTGCATTGAGTGTAAATGAGCTATTTCAAACGTTTCACTAACGAACATGAGATGCACGGCTGCATTTATGTGTCTGTTAACAAAGACATCATTTGCACGACTTTTAAAGGTATTTTAATACAAACACTCCAGCGATTCAACACAATAATAGTACAGTCATATAATAAAAAGGTTAAATGCTTGCTTATTTCTGCTTTTCGCCTCAACCGCACAGCAACGCGTCGTGGCTTTGAAGCAAGCGCTGCACGAATCTCGTATGGCAAGCCGTTTTAACCTAAAATACACATATTAATCCACTATGGCAAGCTGTTTTAGCCTAAAATATACTAAGCATTACTTATCGTAATAGCATTTTTACTAGCAACAATTCAATTACAGAGCTCTAAGTGTTCTGGGCTGGCCCTTTTGCCCCAAGGCTGCCCAATTTGGCTCTCCAAGCCAACATTTAAAGTTTGTCATCGAACTTTAGCTTCTAGTTATATGTTATTATTCTTATGGTACACGAATTTACAAACGCTACTCCTCCTAGGGCTTGAATGCCACAAGCCCCAAACTTGGCAGATACCTGGGTCCTGCTCTAAAGTTAGTTGCTATATCTTTTTAGACTGATCAGACTTACAGTTGATTTATTATTAATTTTTGAATATGACACATTTCCCAATGAATTACATGGGCTGAGAAAAAATGCGCCCTCTAACAGTAATACCTCTCGACTGAAGAGGCGGGACTCAAACCTCTCACTTACAGTCACTCTGAAATCGGTGGAAATACAAATAAATATCGCCTTAAAAATTTAATTATTACAGCGATTTAACTCTAAATACCCATTAGAACATATCAACAGTTAAATTCAGTGGTTTTATAGTTCTTGTAAAAGAAAAGCTCGCACCCTTCAGCGCTTATACAAGCCGTCAGCACTAGGCTACTCTCTCTGTGCATGTGCTCACAAACAACATAAATTGCACGAATTAGAACGCCTTTAAAATAAATATATTTCAGCGATTTGTTTGTAAATACTCATTAGAACACATCAACAAATCAGCCTTTTGTGATCTGTTTTATTTCAAAGTTAAAGCACTGTCTTCAGCAAATGTGTTACACAGACGAGCTTTCACGGCTCGGAGCTAACTTACCCGACTGAGAATAATACATGACTGAACGTCTTTTAAAAGCATTTAAATAAAAACACTCCAGCGATCCAACACAATAAATATACAAGAATATTTTAAAGAACTACATTAGCTGCAAATGAGCTATTCAATAGGTTTCACTAACGATCATGTTACCGAGCTGTGACCTATACTTTCACTTTGACTTCGGTGGAAAATGCATATAAATAACGCCTTTAAAATTACAATATTCCAGCCATTTAATTGTAAATACCCATTAGAACACATCAAGACCTAAATTCAGCTGTTTGAGTGAATTTATTGAAACCCCTAAGCATTTCCTTCACCGCGTACAGATTGCTTTCAACGAGTTTACATGGAGACGAACGACATAATTTGCACGAATTAGAACGCCTTTAAAATTACAATATTGCAGCGATTTAATTCAGTCCACCCATTAGAAAATATCAACAGCTAAATGCAGTTGTTTGTGAGCATTTTGTTTTCATACAGAGAGCGCTGCGTTCAGCTGTGTGTTAGACATGAGCTCCGAGATGTCCGACTGACAATTATACATGACTGCACGTCTTTTAAAGGCATTTAAATACAAACACTCCAGCGATTGCACACAATAAATATAGAAGAATATTTTAAAGACCTACATTGGGTGCAAATGACTTTTTTCATAGGCTTAACTAACATTGGATGCACTGCTCAGTCTTCGTCTGCATCATCAAACACATCATTTGCACGTCTTTTAAAGGTATTTAAATACAAACACTCCAGCGATTAAACACAATAATAGTAGAGTAATATATTACACAGCTTAAATACTTGCTTATTAATGCTTTTAGGCTATACCGCACAGCAACGCGTCGTGGGTTTCAAGCATGCGCTGCAAACTTGTTGTATGGCAAGCCGTTTTAACGTAAAATCCACACACGATGCTCTATGTTTTAGCCTAAAATATACTAAGCATTTCTTGTCGTACTGCCATTTTTACTAGCAACAATTCAATCAGAGAGCTCTAAGTGTTCTGGGCTGGCCCTTTTGCCCCAAGGCTGCCCAATTTGGCTCTCCAAGCCAACATTTAAAGTTTGTCATCGAACTTTAGCTTCTAGTTATGTTGGCTTGGAGAAGCCAACATATTGTTATGCTATTTAAACTTATTATTATTATTAAACTTCTTCTGAGACTAAAATTCTATACGCTACTCCTCCTAGAGCTTTAAGGCTACAAGCCCCAAACTCGGCGGAGCCCTGGGCCCTGGTCACGAAAGTGTTGCTATATCTTTTTGGAATGATCAGACTTACAGTTGATTTAATATTAATTTTTTTACATGAAAAATTTCTATGGGATTTCAATGGGCTGAGAAAAAATGCGCCATCTAAAGGCGCAATACCTCTCCACTGAAGAGGCGGGACTCAAACCTCTTGCTTACAGTCACTCTGAAATCGGTGGAAATACAAATAAATACCGCTTTTTAAAATTTAAATATTACAGCGATTTAACTCTAAATACCCATTAGAACACATCAACAGCTAAATTCAGTGGTTTGAGAGCAGTTCTTGTAAAAGGAAAGCTTGCACCCTTCAGCGAGTATACAAGCCGTCAGCACGAACTCTCTCTGTATGTGCTCACAAACAACATAAATTGCACGAATTAGAACGCCTTTAAAATAAATATATTTCAGCGATTTGTTTGTAAATACCCATTAGAACACATCAACAAATCAGCCTTTTGTGATCTGTTTTATTTCAAAGTTAAAGCACTGTCTTCAGCAAATGTGTTACACAGACGAGCTTTCACGGATCGGAGCTAACCTGACTGGCATTATACATGACTGCACGTCTTTTAAAAGCATTTAAATAAAAACACTCCAGCGATCCAACACAATAAATATACAAGAATATTTTAAAGAACTATATTAGCTGCAAATGAGCTGTTCAATAGGTTTCACTAACGAACATGTTACCGAGATGAGACTTACTTTCACTTTGATTTCGGTGGAAAATGCATATAAATAACGCCTTTAAAAATACAATATTCCAGCCATTTAATTGTAAATACCCATTAGAAACACATCAAGACCTGAATTCAGCTGTTTGAGCGAATTTATTGAAACCCCTAAGCATTTCCTTCACCGCGTACAGATTGCTTTCAACGAGTTTACATGGATACGAACGACATAATTTGCACAAATTTGACCGCCTTTAAAATTACAATATTGCGGCGATTTAATTCAGTCCACCCATTAGAAAATATCAACAGCTAAATGCAGTTGTTTGTGACTATTTTTTTTTTTCATACAGAAAGCGCTGCATTCAGCAGTGTGTTAGACATGAGCTCCGAGATGTCCGACTGAGAATTATACATGACTGCACGTCTTTTAAAGGCATTTAAATAAAAACACTCCAGCGATTCAACACAATAAATATAGAAGAATATTTTAAAGACCTGCATTGGGTGCAAATGACGTTTTTCATAGGCTTAACTATCATGAGATGCACGGCTGCATTTATGTGTCTGTTAACAAAGACATCATTTGCACGTCTTTAAAAGGTATTTTAATACAAACACTCCGGCGATTCAACACAATAATAGTTCAGTCATATAATAAAAAGTTTAAATGCTTGCTTATTTCTGCTTTTCGGCTCAACCGCACGGCAACGCAACGCGGCTTTGAAGCAGGCGCTCATCACTTATTCCAGTATGGCAAGCCGTTTTAACCTAAAATACACATTAATCCACTATGGTGTTCTGGGCTGGCCCTTTTGCCCGAAGGCTGCCCGGTTTGCTTCTCCAAGCCAACATTTAAAGTTTGTCATCGAACTTTAGCTTCTAGTTATTATTAAAATTCTTCTGAGACTAAAATTCTATACGCTACTCCTCCTAGAGCTTTAAGGCTACAAGCCCCAAACTCGGCGGAGCCCTGGGCCCTGGTCACCAAAGTGTTGCTATATCTTTTTGGAATGATCAGACTTACAGTTGATTTAATATTATTTTTTTTACATGAAAAATTTCTATAGGATTTCAATGGGCTGAGAAAAAATGCGCCATCTAGAGGCGCAATACCTCTCGACTGAAGAGGCGGGACTCAAACCTCTTGCTTACAGTCACTCTGAAATCGGTGTAAATACAAATAAATACCGCCTTTTAAAATTAAATATTCCAGCGATTTAATTGTAAATACCCATTAGAACACATCAACAGCTAAATTCAGTGGTTTGTGAGCAGTTCTTGTAAAAGAAATGCTTGCACCCTTCAGCGAGTATACAAGCCGTCAGCACGAACTCTCTCTGTATGTGCTCATAAACAACATAAATTGCACGAATTAGAGTGCCTTTAAAATTTATATATTTCAGCGATTTATTTGTAAATACCCATTAGAACACATCAACAAATCAACCTTTTGTGATCTGTTTTATTTCAAAGTTAAAGCACTGTCTTCAGCAAATGTGTTATACAGATGAGCTTTACGGCTCGGAGCTAATTTACCCGACTGAGAATTATACATGACTGCGCGTCTTTTAAAAGCATTTAAATAAAAACACTCCAGCGATCCAACACAATAAATATACAAGAATATTTTAAAGAACTATATTAGCTGCAAATGAGCTGTTCAATAGGTTTCACTAACGAACATGTTACCGAGCTGTAACCTATACTTTCACTTTAACTTCGGTGGAAAATGCATATAAATAACGCCTTTAAAATTACAATATTCCAGCCATTTAATTGTAAATACCCATTAGAACACATCAAGACCTGAATTCAGCTGTTTGAGCGAATTTATTGAAACCCCTAAGCATTTCCTTCACCGCATACAGGTTGCCTTAAACGAGTATACATGGAGATGAACGACATAATTTGCACGAATTTGACCGCCTTTAAAATTACAATATTGCAGCGATTTAATTCAGTCCACCCATTAGAAAATATCAACAGCTAAATGCAGTTGTTTGTGAGCTTTTTTTTTTCATACAGAGAGTGATGTGTTCAGCAGTGTGTTAAGACATGAGCTCCGAGATGTCCGACTGACAATTATACATGACTGCACGTCTTCTAAAGGCATTTAAATACAAACACTCCAGCGATTGCACACAATAAATATAGAAGAATATTTTAAAGACCTACATTGAGTGCAAATGACTTTTTTCACTGGCTTAACTAACTAACATTGAATGCACTGCTCAGTCTTCATCTGCATCAAAGACATAATTTGCACGTCTTTTAAAGGTATTTAAATACAAACACTCCAGCGATTAAACACAATAATAGTAAAGTAATATATTACACAGCTTAAATGCTTGCTTATTTCTGCTTTTAGGCTCAACCGCACAGCAACACTTTCAAGCACGCGCTGCACACTTGTTGTATGGCAAGCCGTTTTAACCTAAAATACACATAAATCCTCTATGGCAAGCTGTTTAGCCTAAAATATACTAAGCATTACTTATCGTAATAGCATTTTTACTAGCAACAATTCAATCAGAGAGCTCTAAGTGTTCTGGGCTGGCCCTTTTGCCCGAAGGCTGCCCGGTTTGCTTCTCCAAGCCAACATTTAAAGTTTGTCATCGAACTTTAGCTTCTAGTTATATGTTATTATTCTTATGGTACACGAATTTACAAACGCTACTCCTCCTAGGGCTTGAATGCCACAAGCCCCAAACTTGGCAGATACCTGGGTCCTGCTCTAAAGTTAGTTGCTATATCTTTTTAGACTGATCAGACTTACAGTTGATTTATTATTAATTTTTGAATATGACACATTTCCCAATGAATTACATGGGCTGAGAAAAAATGCGCCCTCTAACAGTAATACCTCTCGACTGAAGAGGCGGGACTCAAACCTCTCACTTACAGTCACTCTGAAATCGGTGGAAATACAAATAAATATCGCCTTAAAAATTTAATTATTACAGCGATTTAACTCTAAATACCCATTAGAACATATCAACAGTTAAATTCAGTGGTTTTATAGTTCTTGTAAAAGAAAAGCTCGCACCCTTCAGCGCTTATACAAGCCGTCAGCACTAGGCTACTCTCTCTGTGCATGTGCTCACAAACAACATAAATTGCACGAATTAGAACGCCTTTAAAATAAATATATTTCAGCGATTTGTTTGTAAATACTCATTAGAACACATCAACAAATCAGCCTTTTGTGATCTGTTTTATTTCAAAGTTAAAGCACTGTCTTCAGCAAATGTGTTACACAGACGAGCTTTCACGGCTCGGAGCTAACTTACCCGACTGAGAATAATACATGACTGAACGTCTTTTAAAAGCATTTAAATAAAAACACTCCAGCGATCCAACACAATAAATATACAAGAATATTTTAAAGAACTACATTAGCTGCAAATGAGCTATTCAATAGGTTTCACTAACGATCATGTTACCGAGCTGTGACCTATACTTTCACTTTGACTTCGGTGGAAAATGCATATAAATAACGCCTTTAAAATTACAATATTCCAGCCATTTAATTGTAAATACCCATTAGAACACATCAAGACCTGAATTCAGCTGTTTGAGTGAATTTATTGAAACCCCTAAGCATTTCCTTCACCGCGTACAGATTGCTTTCAACGAGTATACATGGAGACGAACGACATAATTTGCACGAATTAGAACGCCTTTAAAATTACAATATTGCAGCGATTTAATTCAGTCCACCCATTAGAAAATATCAACAGCTAAATGCAGTTGTTTGTGAGCATTTTGTTTTCATACAGAGAGCGCTGCGTTCAGCTGTATGTTAGACATGAGCTCCGAGATGTCCGACTGACAATTATACATGACTGCACGTCTTTTAAAGGCATTTAAATACAAACACTCCAGCGATTGCACACAATAAATATAGAAGAATATTTTAAAGACCTACATTGGGTGCAAATGACTTTTTTCATAGGCTTAACTAACATTGGATGCACTGCTATGTCTTCGTCTGCATCATCAAACACATCATTTGCACGTCTTTTAAAGGTATTTAAATACAAACACTCCAGCGATTAAACACAATAATAGTAGAGTAATATAATACACAGCTTAAATGCTTGCTTATTTCTGCTTTTAGGCTCAACCGCACAGCAACGCGTCGTGGGTTTCAAGCATGCGCTGCAAACTTGTTGTATGGCAAGCCGTTTTAACGTAAAATCCACACACGATCCTCTATGTTTTAGCCTAAAATATACTAAGCATTTCTTGTCGTACTGCCATTTTTACTAGCAACAATTCAATCAGAGAGCTCTAAGTGTTCTGGGCTGGCCCTTTTGCCCCAAGGCTGCCCAATTTGGCTCTCCAAGCCAACATTTAAAGTTTGTCATCGAACTTTAGCTTCTAGTTATGTTGGCTTGGAGAAGCCAACATATTGTTATGCTATTTAAACTTATTATTATTTAACCTTCTTCTGAGACTAATTTTCTATACGCTACTCCTCCTAGGGCTTTAAGGCTACAAGCCCCAAACTCGGCGGAGCCCTGGGCCCTGGTCACGAAAGTGTTGCTATATCTTTTTGGAATGATCAGACTTACAGTTGATTTAATATTAATTTTTTTACATGAAAAATTTCTATAGGATTTCAATGGGCTGAGAAAAAATGCGCCATCTAGAGGCGCAATACCTCTCCACTGAAGAGGCGGGACTCAAACCTCTTACTTACAGTCACTCTGAAATCGGTGGAAATACAAATAAATACCGCCTTTAAAATTTAAATATTGCAGCGATTTAATTGTAAATACCCATTAGAACACATCAACAGCTACATTCAGCTGTGAGCTGTTTTGTGTAAAAGTTCAACCGCTGTCTTTAGAGAGTGTGTTACAGATGAGCTTCACATCTCTGTCTGAGAATTATACATGACTGAACGTCTTTTAAAAGCATTTAAATAAAAACACTCCAGCGATTGTACACAATAAATATAGAATAATATTTTAAAGAACTACATTAGCTGCAAATGAGCTATTCAATAGGTTTCACTAACGAACATGTTACCGAGCTGTGACTTACTTTCACTTTGACTTCGGTGGAAAATGCATATAAATAACGCCTTTAAAATTACAATATTCCAGCCATTTAATTGTAAATACCCATTAGAACACATCAAGACCTGAATTCAGCTGTTTGAGCGAATTTATTCAAAACCCTAAGCATTTTCTTCACCGCATACAGGTTGCCTTCACCGAGTATACATGGAGACGAACGACATAATTTGCACGAATTTGACCGCCTTTAAAATTACAATATTGCAGCGATTTAATTCATTCCACCCATTAGAGAATATCAACAGCTAAATGCAGTTGTTTGTGAGCATTTTTTTTCATACAGAGCTTTTAGACATGAGCTCCGAGATGTCCGACTGAGAATTATACATGACTGCACGTCTTTTAAAGGCATTTAAATAAAAACACTCCAGCGATTCAACACAATAAATATAGAAGAATATTTTAAAGACCTGCATTGGGTGCAAATTACTTTTTTCATAGGCTTAACTAACTAACATGAGATGCACTGCTCAGTCTTCATCTGCATCATCAAAGACATCATTTGCACGTCTTTTAAAGGTATTTAAATACAAACACTCCAGCGATTAAAAACAATAATAGTAGAGTAATATATTACACAGCTTAAATGCTTGCTTATTAATGCTTTTAGGCTCAACCGCACATCAAGCACGCGCTGCACACTTGTTGTATGGCAAGCCGTTTTAACCTAAAATACACATAAATCCACTATGGCAAGCTGTTTTAACCTAAAATATACTAAGCATTACTTATCGTAATAGCATTTTTACTAGCAACAATTCAATCAGAGAGCTCTAAGTGTTCTGGGCTGGACCTTTTGCCCGAAGGCTGCCCGGTTTGCTTCTCCAAGCCAACATTTAAAGTTTGTCATCGAACTTTAGCTTCTAGTTATTATTAAAATTCTTCTGAGACTAAAATTCTATACGCTACTCCTCCTAGAGCTTTAAGGCTACAAGCCCCAAACTCGGCGGAGCCCTGGGCCCTGGTCACCAAAGTGTTGCTATATCTTTTTGGAATGATCAGACTTACAGTTGATTTAATATTAATTTTTTTACATGAAAAATTTCTATAGGATTTCAATGGGCTGAGAAAAAATGCGCCATCTAGAGGCGCAATACCTCTCGACTGAAGAGGCGGGACTCAAACCTCTTGCTTACAGTCACTCTGAAATCGGTGTAAATACAAATAAATACCGCCTTTTAAAATTAAATATTCCAGCGATTTAATTGTAAATACCCATTAGAACACATCAACAGCTAAATTCAGTGGTTTGTGAGCAGTTCTTGTAAAAGAAATGCTTGCACCCTTCAGCGAGTATACAAGCCGTCAGCACGAACTCTCTCTGTATGTGCTCATAAACAACATAAATTGCACGAATTAGAGTGCCTTTAAAATTTATATATTTCAGCGATTTATTTGTAAATACCCATTAGAACACATCAACAAATCAACCTTTTGTGATCTGTTTTATTTCAAAGTTAAAGCACTGTCTTCAGCAAATGTGTTATACAGATGAGCTTTACGGCTCGGAGCTAATTTACCCGACTGAGAATTATACATGACTGCGCGTCTTTTAAAAGCATTTAAATAAAAACACTCCAGCGATCCAACACAATAAATATACAAGAATATTTTAAAGAACTATATTAGCTGCAAATGAGCTGTTCAATAGGTTTCACTAACGAACATGTTACCGAGCTGTAACCTATACTTTCACTTTGACTTCGGTGTAAAATGCATATAAATAACGCCTTTAAAATTACAATATTCCAGCCATTTAATTATAAATACCCATTAGAACACATCAAGACCTGAATTCAGCTGTTTGAACGAATTTATTGAAAACCCTAAGCATTTCCTTCACCGCGTACAGATTGCCTTCAACTATGATACATGGAGACGAACGACATAATTTGCACGAATTTGACCGCCTTTAAAATTACAATATTGCAGCGATTTAATTAAGTCCACCCATTAGAGAATATCAACAGCTAAATGCAGTTGTTCGTGAGTATTTTTTTTTTTCATACAGAGAGCGCTGTGTTCAGCAGTGTGTTATGAGCTCCGAGATGTCCAACTGACAATTATACATGACTGCACGTCTTTTAAAGGCATTTAAATACAAACACTCCAGCGATTGCACACAATAAATATAGAAGAATATTTTAAAGACCTACATTGAGTGCAAATGACTTTTTTCACTGGCTTAACTAACTAACATTGAATGCACTGCTCAGTCTTCATCTGCATCAAAGACATCATTTGCACGTCTTTTAAAGGTATACAAACACTCCAGCGATTAAACACAATAATAGTAGAGTAATATATTACACAGCTTAAATGCTTGCTTATTTCTGCTTTTAGGCTCAACCGCACAGCAACGCTTTCAAGCACGCGCTGCACACTTGTTGTATGGCAAGCCGTTTTAACCTAAAATACACATAAATCCTCTATGGCAAGCTGTTTAGCCTAAAATATACTAAGCATTACTTATCGTAATAGCATTTTTACTAGCAACAATTCAATCAGAGAGCTCTAAGTGTTCTGGGCTGGCCCTTTTGCCCGAAGGCTGCCCGGTTTGCTTCTCCAAGCCAACATTTAAAGTTTGTCATCGAACTTTAGCTTCTAGTTATGTTGGCTTGGAGAAGCCAACATATTGTTATGCTATTTAAACTTATTATTATTATTATTATTATTAAAATTCTTCTGAGACTAAAATTCTATACGCTACTCCTCCTAGAGCTTTAAGGCTACAAGCCCCAAACTTGGCAGAGACCTGGGCCCTTGTCTCGAAAGTGTTGCTATATCTATTTGGACTGATCAGATTTACAGTTGATTTATTATTAATTTTTTTACATTAAAAATTCCTAAAATTTCGCCCTCTAATGGAGCAATACCTCTCCACTGAATGGAACTCTCCACTGAATGGAAATATGTCCCATAGATTTGAATGGGCTGAGAAAAAAAGCGCCCTCTAAAGGAGTAATTCCTCTCTACTCAACAGGAGATCGCTGAGCTCTGACCAACTTCCACTTTGACTTCGATGGAAAATGCAAATAAATAACGCCTTTAAAATTAAAATATTCCAGCGATTTAATTGTAAATACCCATTAGAACACATCAAGACCTGAATTCAGCTATTTGAGCAAATTTATTCAAAACTCTAAGCATTCCTTCACCGTGTACAGCTTCAGCACGTACTCTCTCTGTATATCTGCTCACAAACGACCTAATTTGCACGAATTAGAACGCCTTTAAAATTAAAATATTACAGCGATTTAACTCTAAATACCCATTACAACACATCAACAGCTAAATCAGTTTGTGATCTGTTTTATTTCAAAGTTGAAGTACTGTCTTCAGCAAATGTGTTACACAGACGAGCTTCACGGCTCGGAGCTAACCCGACTGAGAATTATACATGACTGAACGTCTTTTAAAAGCATTTAAATAAAAACACTCCAGCGATTGTACACTATAAATATAGAAGAATATTTTAAAGAGCTACATTGGGTGTAAATGAGCTATTTCAAACGTTTTACTAACGAACATGAGATGTATGGCTGCATTATCAGTCTGTCAACAAATACATCATTTGCACGTCTTTTAAAGGCATTTAAATAAAAACACTCCAGCGATTGCACACAATAAATATAGAAGAAAATTTTAAAGAGCCGCATTGAATGCAAATGACCTGTTTCAAAGGTTTTTAAGGAACATAAGGCTGCATTATCAGTCTGTCAACAAAGAATTCATTTGCACGTCTTTTAAAGGTAATCAAATAAAAACATTCCAGCGATTGCACACAATAAATATAGAAGAATATTTTAAAGAGCTGCATTGAGTGCAAATGAGCTGTTTGCACTGCTTAGTTCTTCGTCTGCATCATCAAAGACATCATTTGCACGTCTTTTAAAGGTATTTAAATACAAAAACTGCAGCGATTTAACACAATAATAGTATAGTAATATATTACAAAGGTTAAATGCTTGCTTATTTCTGCTTTTCGGCTCAACCGCACGGCAACGCGACGCGGCTTTGAAGCAGGCGCTCATCACATATTCTAGTATGGCAAGCCGTTTTAACCTAAAATCCACACACGATCCTCTATGGCAAGCTGTTTTAGCCTAAAATATACTAAGCATTTCTAGTCGTACTGCCATTTTTACTAGCAACAATTCAATTACAGAGCTCTAAGTGTTCTGGGCTGGCCCTTTTGCCCGAAGGCTGCCCAATTTGGCTCTCCAAGCCAACATTTAAAGTTTGTCATCGAACTTTAGCTTCTAGTTATTATTAAACTTCTTCTGAGACTAAAATTCTATACGCTACTCCTCCTAGAGCTTTAAGGCTACAAGCCCCAAATTCGGCGGAGCCCTGGGCCCTGGTCACCAAAGTGTTGCTATATCTTTTTGGAATGATCAGACTTACAGTTGATTTAATAATAATTTTTTTACATTAAAAATTTCTATGGGATTTCAATGGGCTGAGAAAAAATGCGCCATCTAAAGGCGCAATACCTCTCCACTGAAGAGGCGGGACTCAACCTCTTACTTACAGTCACTCTGAAATCGGTGGAAATACAAATAAATACCGCTTTTTAAAATTTAAATATTACAGCGATTTAACTCTAAATACCCATTAGAACACATCAACAGCTAAATTCAGTGGTTTGAGAGCAGTTCTTGTAAAAGGAAAGCTTGCACCCTTCAGCGAGTATACAAGCCGTCAGCACGAACTCTCTCTGTATGTGCTCATAAACAAAATAATTTGCACGAATTAGAACGCCTTTAAAATTAATATATTTCAGCGATTTATTTGTAAATACCCATTAGAACAGTGTTTCTCAACTCCAGTCCTCGGGACCCACTGCTCTGCACATTTTGTATGTCTTCCTCATTTAAGGCACCTGATTTTGATCATCAGCTCATTAGTAGAAAGATTCATGAACTGAACTGAGTGTGTCAGACTCAGAAACATACAAAATGTGCAGAGCAGTGGGTCCCGAGGACTGGAGTTGAGAAACACTGCATTAGAACACATCAACAAATCAGCCTTTTGTGATCTGTTTTATTTCAAAGTTAACTTAGCTCCGAGCCGTGAAGCTCGTCTGTATAACACACATTTGCTGAAGACAGTGCTTTAACGTTACCCGACTGAGAATTAGACTGCACGTCTTTTAAAAGCATTTAAATAAAAACACTCCAGCGATCCAACACAATAAATATAAAAGAATATTTTAAAGAACTACATTAGCTGCAAATGAGCTATTCAATAGGTTTCAACGAACATGTTACCAAGCTGTGACCCACACTTTCACTTTGACTTCGGTGGAAAATGCATATAAATAACACCTTTAAAATTACAATATTCCAGCCATTTAATTTTAAATACCCATTAGAACACATCAAGACCTGAATTCAGCTGTTTGAGCGAATTTATTCAAAACCCTAAGCACAGATTGCCTTCAACGAGTATACATGGAGACGAACGACATAATTTGCACGAATTAGAACGCCTTTAAAATTACAATATTGCAGCGATTTAATTCATTCCACCCATTAGAAAATATCAACAGCTAAATGCAGTTGTTTGTGAGTTTTTTTTTTTTTTCATACAGAGAGCGCTGTGTTCAGCAGTGTAGACATGAGCTCCGAGATGTCCGTCTGAGAATTATACATGACTGCACTTCTTTTAAAGGCATGTAAATACAAACACTCCAGCGATTGCACACAATAAATATAGAAGAATATTTTAAAGACCTGCATTGGGTGCAAATGACTTTTTTCATAGGCTTAACTAACAGGAGATGCACGGCTGCATTTATGTGTCTGTTAACAAAGACATCATTTGCACGTCTTTTAAAGGTATTTTAATACAAACACTCCAGCGATTCCACACAATAAATATAGAAGAATATTTTAAAGACCTACATTGAGTTCAAATGACTTTTTTCACAGGCTTAACTAACTAACATTGAATGCACTGCTCAGTCTTCGTCTGCATCAAAGACATCATTTGCACGTCTTTTAAATGTATTTAAATACAAACACTCCAGCGATTAAACACAATAATAGTAGAGTAATATATTACACAGCTTAAATGCTTGCTTATTTCTGCTTTTAGGCTCAACCGCACAGCAACGCGTCGTGGCTTTCAAGCACGCGCTGTACACTTGTTGTATGGCAAGCCGTTTTAACCTAAAATACACATAAATCCTCTATGGCAAGCTGTTTTAGCCTAAAATATACTAAGTATTACTTTTCGTGATAGCATTTTTACTAGCAACAATTCAATCAGAGAGCTCTAAGGGTTCTGGGCTGGCCCTTTTGCCCGAAGGCTGCCCGGTTTGCTTCTCCAAGCCAACATTTAAAGTTTGTCATCGAACTTTAGCTTCTAGTTATTATTATATTTTTTCTGAGACTAAATTTTTATACGCTACTCCTCCTAGGCCTTTAATGCCACAAGCCCCAAACTTGGCAGAGACCTGGGCCCTGGTCATGAAAGTGTTGCTATATCTATTTGGACTGATCAGACTTACAGTTGATTTATTATTTTTACATGAAAAATTCCTATAGGATTTCAATGGGCTGAGAAAAAATGCCTCCTCTAAAGGAGCAATTCACTCCACTGAATGGAAATATGTCCCATAGACCAGCGGTTCCCAACCGGGGGGTCCCGACCCACTAGGGGGCCTCAGTGATCCGCGAGATTTCTTAAAATTAATTTAAATGTTATCCTATAATTGTTTAATTTCATTATTAATGTGCTAAATGAAAAGAATAAAAGCACAACCTCTCTCGTGTTCTGTGATTGATTGCTTCAGACTTGGCGCAGCAAGCCTCATCGCACTGTTAAATCCAGACTGAATGGCGGCTCAAAACTTCCAAACGCTGTACGCAAACTAATGTTTCATCTCTCGGCTGCATGCATGAAGCAAACCGTCGCGCTAATTTAAAGGTAAAGACGATTAGTGTAGGCTAATAATAGAGAACTTGCGGGTGCCTAATGTATAACACTCGTGTATATCAGAGTCGTACATTAGACACGCAATTGATTCACAAACTATGCGTGTTCTCGGGGCTCTTATCCCTATCTTATTTTTGCGTGACATTTCAAAACATTTTCCTAGTTGTCCAAATTATTGTCCTGTGAGTGTTTTATAATGGATGCGCACCCATTAGAAGAGGAATGAGGCTCGGTGTTTATGAGCATCAGGCGTGCACTGACAGAGTTCACTGATCCCGTCTTCGTCAAACCTTTACATCGATGTGTTTCAACAGATTTAGAATGTATTTGCTGTATTTTAAATTTGTGTATTATTTTTTAATGGATACAAACAGTAGCTATTCAGTCAGTCAAGTTCAAAGGTATAGGTTTAGTGGTCTTTTGGTATGTCCCTGTTGTTTAATTAAGAAAAAGTCTAACTTATTTAAGAAAAAGTAGCCTACTATGAAGTTGTAAAGAATGTCTGAAGTAAAGAATTCAGGAGCTTTAAGTGTGTGTGTGTGTGTGTGTGTGTGTGTGTACCTGGTATTCATCACGTTATGGGGACCAAATGTCCCCACAAGGATAGGAATACCAGTAGATTTTGACCGTGTGGGGACATTTCTCAGGTCCCCATGAGGAAACAGGCTTATAAATCATGCACAATGAGGTTTTTTTGAGGAAGTAAAAGTGTGCACAATCTCCTGTGAGGGCTAGGTTTAGGTGTAGGGCCATAGAAAGTACGGTTTGTACAGTATAAAAACCATTATGCCTATGGAATGTCCCCATAAAACATGTAAACCCAACATGTGTGTGTGTGTGTGTGTGTGTAATTTTAAAAAGTTAGAATTGAGCAGAGGTTTTCTTTAAAGATTAGGTATATTTAAAATTTTAATTTAAAGTTTGTTTGAATTTTTTTTTTGAGTTTTTTATAACATACAGTAGAAGAATAAAAAGGCAAAACAGTTGTTTTGGTTAATAAAAAAAGGTTTAAAAATAAAAAAATTTCTCTTTAGTGTGGAAGTGCAGTATAAGAGGACATGTCAGGCATAGGGGGGCCTTGCAAAATTGACCGGAGAAGGAGGGGGGCCCTGGGGAAAAAAGGTTGGGAACCCCTGCCACAGACTTACATGGGCTGAGAAAAAATGCGCCCTCTAAAGGAGTAATTCCACTCCACTCAACAGGAGATTGCTGAGCTCTTACCTACTTTCACTTTCACATCGGTGGAAAATGCAAATAAATAACGCTTTAAAATAACGCTGTTTGTGAGCCGTTTTATTCAAAACCCTAAGCATTTCCTTCACCGCGTACAGCTTGCCTTCAACGCGTATACGTGGTCACAAACGACATAATTTGCACGAATTTGACAGCCTTTAAAATTACAATATTGCAGCGATTTAATTCAGTCCACCCATTAGAAAATATCAAGAGCTAAATGCAGGTGTTTGTGAGCAGTTTTTTTTTTTTTTCATACAGAGAGCGCTGTGTTCAGCAGTGTGTTAGACTTGAGCTTCACGGCTCTGAGATGTCCGTCTGCGAACTATACATCACTGAACGTCTTTTAAAGGTATTTAAATACAAACACTAAATTCAACACAATAAATATAGAAGAATATTTTAAAGAGCTGCATTGAGTGCAAATGAGCTGTTTCATATGTTTAAATAACTAACATGGGATGCACGGCTGCATTTATCCGTCTGTGTCAACAAAGACATCATTTGCACGTCTTTTAAAGGTATTTAAATACAAACACTCCAGCGATTCAGCACAATAATAGTAGAGTAACCGCACAGCAACGGGTCGTGGCTTTGAGGCACGCGCTCCACACATTAGTCTTCTATGGCAAACAGTTTTAGCCTAAAATATACTAAGCATTACTTGTCGTAATAGCATTTTTACTAGTAACAATTCAATTAGAGAGCTCTAAGTGTTCTGGCCCTTTTGCCCCAAGGCTGCCCGGTTTGGCTCTCCAAGCCAACATTTAAAGTTTGTCATCGAACTTTAGCTTCTAGTTATTATTATTATTATTATTATTATTATTAATCTTCTGAGACTAAATTTTATACGCTACTCCTCCTAGGGCTTTAAGGCTACAAGCCCCAAACTCGGCGGAGCCCTGAGCCCTGACCAACCAGATTGTTGCTATATCTTTTTAGACTGATCAGACTTAGAGTTTATTTATTATTAATTTTTGAATGTGAAAAAAATTCCCATAGACTTGCATAGGCTGAGAAAAAATGCCCCCTCTAAAGGAGCAATTCCTCTCCACTGAATGGAAAAATGTCCCATAGACTTTCATGGGCTGATGAAAAATGCGCCCTCTAAAGGAGCGATTCCACTCCACTCAACAGGAGAGCGGTGACCTACTTTCACTTTGAAATCGTGGAAAATACAAATAACTACCGCCTTTAAATTATAATATTCCAGCGATTTAATTCTAAATACCCATTAGAACACATCAAGAGCTAAATTCAGCTGATTGTGAGCTGTTTAATTCAAAACCGAAAGCTTTCCTTCAGCGCGTATACATGCCTTCAGCGCGACATCATTTGCACGTCTTTTAAAGGTATTTAAATGCAAACACTCCAGCAATTCAACACAATAAATATAGAAGAACATTTTAAAGAGCTACATTGAGTGCAAATGAGCTGCTTTATATGTTTAACTAACTACCCTGCTGAAAAAAACTGCTAATACCAGCCTAGGCTGGTTGGCTGGTCTTAGCTGGTTTAAAGGGATAGTTCACCCAAAAATGATAATTTGATGTTTATTTGTTTACCCCCAGGGCATCCAAGATGTAGGTGACTTTGTTTCCTCAGCAGAACACAAACGAAGATTTTTAACAAAAACCGGTGCAGTCTATCAGTCAAATAATGGCAGTCAATGGTTACCAAATCTTTAGAGGAAAGAAAAGCATACACAGACAAATCCAAATTACACCCTGCGGCTTGTGACGATACACTGATGTCCTAAGACACGAAACAATCAGTTTTTGTGAGAAACTGAACAGTATTTATATGATTTTTTACCTTTGATACACAGCCACGTCCATCTCTCCTGAGCACGAGTTTAGCTTTCGGCTCGTTACATGTGAACACGTTCTGACGTAGTATACGTAGCTATCTGTCGCGTGTATACGACACTCATTGTTTACACAGTGCACACAGACTGTGGGTATAGCAGCTATTCAAAATGGTAATTACTTGCGCTTATCCTGATTGTTCAAACCGATTTAAAGCTAAAAGATTACATTTGCTTGCGCAAACTCATCCGGGACTTTTAACCGATTTCCCCTTACGGTGTTTGAGAAATAAATCGGATGTGGATCATTATATTGGATTTCAACATTTAAAGCAGATGCATTCTGCTTTCTGTCTTTAATGTTACTCCATAAAAAAAATTACAATAAAAAAAATTGTTCATTTGTCTTGGCTTCTTTTATGTATTTATGTATGCATTTATTTATTGCTCTAACAAGAATCAGTATATAATGGAAACGATGCAATGTTAATATGATTCAGAGATGAAGGCAATAATGCTAATGTTGTCCAAAAGAGGGGGCCACAGGATAACCAATCCTTCAAGATCTCAATTCAAAGACCTATTTACAGTGTTTCATTTAGATGACAGAACGTTGAAATAGTAAAGAGGGAAAACAATTACAAGCATATGAAAACAACACAAAAAATTGTTTCACATCCAGCTAGCCAACTCTGTTGAACCAGCTGTCATAGCCTAGTCTGCTTTTTTATTTGAATATGAAATGGCAAGGGCGCATTTTCGCAGCGGGGCAGCTCAAGAACGCAGGAGCTGCATTGAGTGCAAATGAGCTGTTTCATATGTTTAAATAACTAACATGGGATGCACGGCTGCATTTATCCGTCTGTGTCAACAAAGACATCATTTGCACGTCTTTTAAAGGTATTTAAATACAAACACTCCAGCGATTCAACACAATAATAGTAGAGTAACCGCACAGCAACCCGTCGTGGCTTTGATGGCAAGCCGTTTTAGCCTAAAATATACTAAGCATTACTTGTCGTAATAGCATTTTTACTAGTAACAATTCAATTAGAGAGCTCTAAGTGTTCTGGCCCTTTTGCCCCAAGGCTGCCCGGTTTGGCTCTCCAAGCCGACATTTAAAATTGTCATCGAACTTTAGCTTCTAGTTGTTATTACAGTGCATTTAAAGCTTGAATGTTTGTCCCCACCAGGAGACTAGAACTTTCTAAATCCAAAGTGAAATGTATCATGATCTAGACCCGCGTTTCCCATCTCCAGCCCCACAACCCCCCGGAAATATTTTGCATGCCTCTCTTAGTTAACACACCTAATTATACGATAACCAGCTAGTTAGAAGAGAGCTACGTGCATAAACTGTGTTTCGATTGACATGATCCCTACACAGTGTCCATTTCTCCCTACTCCCTAAGCAGGGGAAATCCGTTAAAATTTACTTCACTTCGGAACGTTCATTTATGGATTTGCCCTTTGCCGGTGCCCGTAGCGTCTTCACATACAGATAAAACTGTGAAATGTAACATTATATACCTCTAAATAAATAAATTTTAATTCCTGTCACGTACTATTTAATGCCCTTATGGAATATATATCACTTGTTTCGAACTGGAATCATGGCGGAATACATGATGATGTCAACTTTGCAGGGCACTTTATGGTCGAATAGAACAATTGCCATACGTGATAAGAGATACATACAAAATATGCAGAGCAGGGGGGCGCGAGGACTGACGTTGGGAAACGCTGATCTAGGGGGTGAAACATAAAAGTGACAAAGGTTTTTTTATTACTTTATTTCTATTTTTCCTGAACAGCCCTTAACTCCTACAGCTTTCTAGAAGTCTGGTTTTAGGCTTTTACAAAACATTTACTCATAGGAACATAGTGTTAATTATTATAATCTTAGTAATAATAGTTAAAATTGGAGTCATCTTACACTTGGACAAGATATATCCAACGGCACATAATGGAGTTATAACACTGCAACCTCACACCAGATACAGCTACCAGAGTAGCTCAGCTCAACTAAATGCACAGCTCTCTTCCTCTGAACTCACAAACAGAGTAAACTCATAAACTGAGTTTATAAGCACACCAATCCACACTCCTGGACTACATATCTTGTTAGGCTGGTGCACACTTAGATTTGTTTGATCTGGTGTGAAAGGTGTTTCCTGTACTTAACACACAGTCTGCACCACAAGCTTTGTGAAAACTCTGTTATGGCTATAGAGCACATGCAGTTTGAAAAATAGAATTTCACTGTACAGTTGCACATGCAATATATAATAAGAGCAGGTATCCTGACTGTTCTGTCTGTTACTGTTCACAGGCAGATAATGAAGAGACAAAGGAGCGCCTCTATGAGAGCCTGCTGGCGGAGTGTAGAGACACCATCCAAGCTGTCAGAGAGGAGCTCAGGACTGATGTGGTAAGAGGCCCATTACTGCTGTGTTACACTTTCCTAAATATGATTATGTGATGCATCAATGTACCCTTAGTGAGATTTTAGCAGTGTGCTCTCTCTCTCTTGCTCTTTCAGTTTCTTAGGTGCTTTATTGGCATGACAATAATTTGTACATTTGTATTGCCAAAACACTGGCGTTGCTGCATACAGTCAAAACAGTGCAAAATTAGAGTAATATTAAATGTTAAAAATAATGGCTTTTAGTTATACTTTAATGTTGAATGGCTATAATTGTTTGGCTAAAA
This sequence comes from Garra rufa, assembly GCF_049309525.1. Classification (NCBI taxonomy): domain Eukaryota; kingdom Metazoa; phylum Chordata; class Actinopteri; order Cypriniformes; family Cyprinidae; genus Garra; species Garra rufa. Next base: position 18,025,594 of record NC_133372.1, on the reverse strand, counting down.
CCGTTATTTTTACAAAGAGATTGGTGGGTCTATTAGTAAAATCTGTTGACTTCAGCAATCTTTGTTACATTATTTGCCAATGGTGACCATTCAAAAATGTGTAATCTCAAAAATGTCTGTAACTCATGACAAGCAGTATTAATACCTGTATTATATCTATGGTGTTAAAGCAGTATTATATCTTAATACCCTTTTAGAATTTGGTTTCGGATCTTCATTTTTACGGCCATATATGGTTCAGTTCTGGAGGTATTGGGATCTAAATATTTTTCCAGCAGTAAATTGTTACATTGCCAGTGGTCAAAAATTAAACGTGGGCCACTTTGCATACAGATGATACTTATTTTTTCTTTTAAAGAGGAATTTCTGAAGAACAAATAATGTTGAAACTAGAAATCTTGTTGATTCCTGTATCTTGTTTCCTTCTGTCAAAACTACTGCATTCAACGCACCTGACTGCCACAAATCTTCTTTTCCCAAAGTTTGTTTACCTGTAACTCAAGAAGTATTAAAGACATTTCATTATGATTTTAGATTCTAGTACTTATCTTCGTTTTCAAGGCCCTATATAATTTACCTAGAGAGATGGGGATCTCAATCCAGCTCCATTTTCAGTATTTGAAAACAAAATGTTTACGACTTTGTATACAGCTTATACTTACTGTATTTAAAGAGGAATGTCTAAAGAATAACGTTACATTTATCTTGTTTCCCTCTATCGAAACAATTGCATAGTACCGAAATGTTCCCTTTTTTTAACAGTTGCCATTGGCATATAATGTAGCAAGGATTGCTACATTAGTCAACAGATTTTACTAATAGACCTACCAATCTCTTTGTAAAAATAACACGATGCTGCTATCTTTCTCGAGTCATTTTAGCCCTATGTAATTTGGCTCTGAATCTCAGGAGAAAATTGTCATTTGATCCCCCTCTACAAAATAGTGGTTTACTCAGTGAATATACATTAATGAAATGTTATAGTTTGGCTTTCATCATTATACACGTTTATATATCTTCACAACAAATATTGGCAAAATCTAAAATTTGAGCCAATGACCCAAATTTAAAATATACCATCTTTGTTGTTTCTACTTTAATTTCTAGATTAAGTATGCAATTTATACAGTATAATATTATATTGATATGCAATTAATTGAGATATTAATTACAGAAATGTGTGAATAACAAGTAGATGGAATAGAAATAGAATAGAAAGTGCTAGTGTTAGAGGGTGAAGCTTTAGCCGTTTCTTGAAGATGGCTGTTAAGGCTCAACTGCTTTGATTGAGATCCCTGATCACCTGCAGGGAACTGTTATATATGTGTTTGTGTGTGTGTGTGTGTGTGTATATGTGTGTAAATATAAATATATAAAAATATATAAGATTTGATCTCATCGTCTATCTGGAATGACATGAAGAAACAGAACAAACTGAGACAGACTAAATCCAGAAGAACTGTGGCAACTTCTCTAAGATGCTTCAAGAGACCTACCTGCAAAGCTACCTGGAAAAACTATGCGCAAGTGCACCTAGGGCTAAAGCTGCTTTAAACGCAAAGGATGGTCACACCAAATGTTTTAATTTAGTTAATAGAGGATAATTAATTAAAAAAAATACTATTTATGACATCATTTTTGAATGCATCCTCATTTTATAGCATTTTTACACAAGTGCCCAAAACTTTTAATAGTAGGGGTGTAAATATTAATCGATTTGTATCGATGCATCGATTATGCAGCCGACGATTCAATGCATCGATTCGTCTGCAAGAGTATCAATTAATGTGTTTATTTTGCCGCCTGTTTGTTCACTTGTCTATTTTTAGCATCCGTTCCGACCTTTCTTTTACTGTATATGGCTCCGACGTATTAAGCGTACTACCTACTCCTAAGCTGCGGGTGGCGCTAACCTCATTATTGTCTTCACACGCGTTACTTTCGTTTCACAGTCTATCTATGTTGTTCATGTTCACACACCTCATGTTGTCTGACTTTCAAGAGCGATGATTTTGAACTGATTTTGTGGAGTAGTATTCTATTTGCAGTTCATCTACTGCAGAGGATGTGTGACCATTACCTCTTAATAAGATGCAAATTGTATTTTCAAAATGTAACCAATTTTGTATGAAAGAAACTTTTTTAAAACCGCGAATAGGCTAATTGGCCATAGTAGACCTGCACTATAAGCATTAGACTTTTTTTTTTTGTTGTTGTTCTTATTACAATTTATCTGATTGTACTTTGTAGATGCAGTAACTGTTATATTTGCTGTTCTATTTGCAGTGCATTGAGCACAACTGCTTTAGTGTAACATGCACATTATGTGAATAGAATACTGTTTCTGTATTCTCAATAAAAGGCAAATTATTTACTATTTTTGTTGATTTATTTGAAACTTAATAGATATCATGTAAAAATATCTAGTATTGAATCGAATCGGATCGAATCGCATCATATCACAGGGAATTCTGAAGTATCGAAAATAATCAAATCGTTGGCTTAAGAAATCGGTATCGTATCGAATCGTCTTGAAGGCTCCGATTTACACCCCTATTTAATAGTACTGTAGCTTTGCAGGTAGGTTTCTTGAAGCATCTTGGTGACATTGCCACAGTTCATCTGGATTTAGTCTGTCTCAGTTTTTGTTTCTTCATATCATTCCAGACAGACTGGATGATGATGAGATCAGATCTCCATGAGATCTGTTGTCTCACTGGATTATTACAATTAATGGTGTATGCTGTATGTATATATTTTTTAAACTTCAAATCATAAGCATAAGTAAGTTAGCAGATAGCTCAGATTCATGCTTTCAGTTTGAATAGAAATGTTTTACAATATTACAGTTAGTCAATCTAAAATGGTATAATTGTGCATTAACAGCTGACAACATTGTTGGTGTGCAATTGAATTGCTTAGCAACTTTTGTAATGGCTGTTGTTGCTTATTAAATGTTGTTGTAAGGTTGTAAACTGCACTTTTTTTTTTCTTTTAATAGCACCTTTTAAAGACAAATGCACTGAGCAGTGTTGTCATTAAAAATTGAAAAAAAAAAAAGTGTTGTTATTCAGTTCTTTTTTTGTTAAAGATTTTTGGAGGTGGGATAGATAGGAGGATGGGATCACAAAAGGTCTGCAAGCCGGGACTCGAACTCTGGATACCCAAAATTTGTTCTATATGTTGCATGTTGCCCACAAGGCTATTGGCTCCGACAGTTCTTTTCATAATAACAAAAGATTTTAAGAATAATAAGTCTAATACTATTTTCAATCGCCACAGTCTTGCTAATTAATGACAAACACTGACATCCAAAAACCTATAATGTAAAAAACTGTTGAACTTAAAGGTGTGTGTGTTTTTGTGTTTTGCCTCCACAGAAGCAGAGAGAGAGAGCAGCAGAAGGTGCTGATAGTGGCAAGGTGTCCAACCTGCAATACCTGCACAGGTTAGTATGACAACTGGTGAAAAATCAGAAGTCATTTTTAAACTACTTGTGTTGTGATGCCTGACAATCATATGGTTATATACATATGCCTGACAATCACATGTGGTGATATACATATCTACATGCAGCTATCTGACATATATCAAGCTGTGGACTGTGGTGAGGAGGAATGAGAGCATGGCTCATGCGCTGCAAGCCAAACTGAAGGAGCCACAGACTGATGAGAACAAGAGAGGACCACGACCACAGGACCTCATACGACTCTATGACATCATCCTGCAGGTTCAGAGATCTCACATTCTTCATGCATGTAAACATTAGGGGTGTAACTGTTCTAATGGTTGACTTTGCTGTATTATCAAAAATTACAGTTCAAAACTCCAGCACATTTATTTTGTGCCCATTTACTGTCCTGGTCCAGAACTTTTCACAGCCCTATTATAATTTACATTTGATGAGCAGTTTTACTCTGAAACATGTTACAGTAAAGAAAATTAAGTCTGCTGTAACTTCTGTTATATGATTTTAAGTTTGCTGAGCAGGGCACTAATTATGAGATGATCTGAAATCACAAATCAAAGTGAGAGGTTTAGTTACATTTAAATTGACATTGCCTTTTCTAGACAGTAAGGTTAAAACTAGCTATTGACATGCACTAGTGTTTAGTTGACTGTGATATTTTTGGACTTGGACTTGACTGAGGCTTGACTGGTTAAAGACTCAAACTCTAGAATTGGACTAGGTCGCTTGCTGGTAATAAACTTTGCGATTCAAAGTTTGCACTCTTTATTTTCATTCGCTTGCTATCCTGTTCACTAATAGGCTGCATAACGTGAATGCTTATTCAATAACATTCATGTGCCACGATAGACACTCCCAAGAAAGTGATATAGAGTGTGACGAAATGAGAGGGGAGTATCACCAATAAATCAAACACAAATATTCACAGAAGACACATTTGAAATGCATGTTAATACCAGATGGAAATGGTAATGCATCTAGTCTGATCGCTTATGATCAGATCACTAAAAAACCTTTTAATTAACTCAACATTGTATAACTCTATATCATGATTAATAATATAATCATCCACTATGCACACATTTTGTACCATGATACATTGTTGCACAATATATTGCTACTTCAGAACAAATAACTACATTCAAACTGAAAACATGTTCTTTTACTTAAAACTGTATAAAATAATGGTCTTAAACAAGAATTGTAAGTAGCAGATAATCAAGAGAACTAACGCATAAAGCAGGGGTGCTCAACCCTGTTCCTGGAGATCTACCTTACTGTAGAGTTCAGCTCCAACCCTGATCAAACACACTTGAACCAATGAATTAGGATCTTAAGGAGCACTTGATGATTACAGACAGGTGTGTTTGATTAGGGTTGGAACTAAACTCTGCAGTAAGGTAGATCTCCAGAAACGTGGGTGGGCACCCCTGGCATAAAGCATCACACACCTGAACTGTATGGCTGTTATGCCTCTTTTGCTTCTAATTCCTTTAATTTTTACACTATTTTATGCATTCTTTCTTCAGAGTCTTGCTGAGCTATCATCACTGCAGGGTCTAGAGGAGGACCACACCTTCCAGAAAGAAATAGCACTCAAGACTTTGGTCTACAAAGCTTACAGGCGAGTTAGTCCATGATGACTGCTTATGTACACTGTAAAAAATGACAGTAATTTTTAATGGTAAAAGATTGTAAAAATGCTACAGTAAAAAAAACTAATAATTGGTTAATGGTAAGTTCCCCTACTAAATATGGTGAAAAACTATATTGAACATTACATGTAATTTTACGGTAGTATAGACCATTTCAAGGACATAAACAATAACAAGCGCGTTGGAACGCTACTGCGCATGTCTGGTCCCGAAGCATTTCCGGTAGTGCCATTTCTCTGATCTTTCAATACAAGCTCATACTTTTTAAGTCTAGCAAAAACGCTAGTTAAAGTTAAAAAAAAAAAAAAGCTGTTCATTATCTAATGATCGATGCTGCGTGCGTGTACACGAGAGATGGCGCTGAAAGCATATGGCAGTCTGGATGCGAACGGAAATGTTGCGTACATTTAACGTTATTCATACAATGGATGACATAAGTCTGAAGCAAGACAGTGCAACTTACCTCATGTTTTGTCCCTAAGATATATGGAGAGGTTATTCGTTATTAATTCACTTCCATTGCTTGGTCAGTCTGTATTTCTATGCAAATATTCATATTTATTAATACATTTCATT
>NC_133372.1:17947545-18017545 GCF_049309525.1 Garra rufa | reverse complement strand
AATCAAAATGCTAGGTGCATATGTAAACAATGACAAAATGGTACTTTAAATTACGCAGCATCATACTTAAAGAGTTAACGTAAAGAAATACAAATAATCAAATGAATTAAAAACGACATTTACTTGCCTGAATCGAAATGTGCGCTGTATACTGCTAGTTGTTATCCAGCCTTCTCTCTTCACTGCCACAACTCAGGCACGTCTTTCGGAATTTTACCGTTAAACACGTCTCAGAATGTTAGTTCCGGCCCAGAGGAAGCACCCAACCACCGAACGACAAAGATCTAATTTTAATTTAGACATTTTAAGCAGGACGATTGTATACGATCGCAGTCCCGCTGTACAATAGTTCTTGAAATGGTCTATACTGTTTTTGGAAGTGAAAAGGAACAGATTATTTACAGTGAATAACTCTAAATTGACATTCCCAGAAATCCTTGCGTTACATTTTACATTTGATGTTTCTTTGTTGAAATAACTATATTTCTTAGTTTTTTCTTATCAGTTGTGTATATTAGGGTTGTATGTCACACATAATGCTGTTAAATTAATGTCTGTTGCATTATTTCATGTTTAATGTGTGTTACCATGATGGTGTTTGGTGTTTGTGTGAATGACACTGTGCACCTTCTGTATATGATAGTATTTAAAAGCTGCGTGTGATGAGCTTTGGTTCATCATGTGACTTTCTCATTACCACCTGCTTTTGGTGGATATCAGTGTATTTGTGGTTGCATCACATTTTATACTAGAAACAAGACTATGCTTGCTTACATGTTCTGCCAGTTCTCTTTTTAAGTAGAAAAATTAAGAATACTTTTGAAATGTTTGTGTCTTTGTGCTTTGGACAGGTGTTTCTATATAGCTCAGTCCTATGTTCTGGTGAAGAAATGGAGTGAAGCTCTGGTGCTGTATGAAAGGGTTCTGAAATATACCAGAGAGGTCCAGTCCAAAGCCAAGAGCCTCAATAACAGCCTTAAGGTACCAAACATTAAACACTAGACATAAACTACACATTTTTGGTCATAATTTTGTGTATTTGGTGTAATGCAGTGTGTTTACGCGGTTTGAGGATCAAAAAAGATGAAGGAAAACATGAAATCACATCTTATGTTTATTTGAAGCGCACACTTAATAAATCTTAGATGTGTTAAAGGAGGTACAAAAAACAGACCTCTGTTGCAGCACGTGCTTTAATTTTTTTAAGTTCGTCATCTGGAAAAAATGTCCTGAAAGTGATTCCTCTGTGTTATTGTCATTATGTGGTTGGGGTGGACATCATTTGGAACCTCATGATTTAATTCAATTATTGGGGCTACGATATTTGATAAATGCGTAGATCTGATTCTAAACTTAGAATAGAATAAACATGTAAAATTTCACGTCCTTTACTCGTTTCGTAACAAAAATGGGTGATCTAAAACACAACTTTTGTCCTTAAAGCTCCCCGAGATCTTTTAAGTACAGCTCATAGGTGTAATTATTAAAGTTTAAAAACATTTTGAAGTAAATGCAAAGGGAGTTCCTCCTGTTGCTGTTGTGAAGAATGCAACTTTAACGTGCATCTAATTGAAAGATAAATGACACATTCTTATTTCAGTGTTTATTAAATAACTTTGTGGTTATTTAAGCAGACATACCTTCATTTAGATTAACAGCATTAATAGTATGTTCCTGTTGATTTAAAAACATGACATCCTAATATTTCTCGTCATGAAAAAAGCCACAGAAGCTGGAATGCTGTTAAACCCAAATAAACTAACTCACATAAAAGTGGTTTTAAAAATCATACCATTAAAATTACAGTTGATTTAAATAGGTTAGCAGCAAATTTAATGTACCATTACTTTCATCTGATTAAAAAAGGGAAAATCCTGCAATTTTCTGGTGTTATTTTACAAGTGATTGAGGCTGTTTTATCAAACTTCTCAACATATATCCTGCCACAAGATTGCTTGTGATTGCAAGATTTAAGTGTACAAATCATTAAAAAAGGTTAACAATAAGATTGTATTTGTACTTTTCTACGTTTTACTTTCAGCTATGTGGTTCTACTAGTTGAAATAGATATATGCTATTCAGTGAGTTCCACCATATAAACATTTTGGCATACAGTTTAGCCCTCATACTGTTACTCCATTTCACTTAGGATCTTCCTGATGTCCAAGAGCTGATTGCTGAGGTAAATGCTGAAAAGTACTCCCTCCAAGCTGCAGCCATCTTAGGTGGGTGAACATAACCGCAACCATTTCCATTGCACAAGAATCCAGTCATTCTTGTATTGACCTTTCACCCTCATCCACAGACACAGTTGCCATATGTTTTGAAAGCTTCATTAGCTGCAACTGACTGTGATATGGTATTTGTGTTTTAGACACAGAAGATGTTGCTGAGGTGCCAGCACAGCAGCAAATTAAAGACACTACGGTAAGGACAAATGGAAACTTCACCAAATATATCCAGACGTTGTGCCAGAGTTTACCTTTATTAGCATTGTTATGTGCCGCAGAAAAATATTCAGAGGTAAAAAATAAATAAATAAATAACTGATTGGTATAGACAAGCTCAAGGCCCTGTCTAGTTTACCATTTTAGACAATACATGCAGACATTTAACTGCTCTCTAGATGCTCATACACAGATGTGTTGAAGGGGAAGGATTAGGAGGAGAATAGTAAAATGTTGTTTTGCAGATTGCTTTGTATGTGTTGCAGCTTCATAGCGTGTTGTGCTCTGGATAGTTCATTTAAAAATTGATTTGTGATTGTTTACTCACCTTCTGGTTCTAGTTTGTATTTGATAGTGATCACATCTGTCAAGCAGCAAAGAGTATAGGCATAGGCATCATTTGTGGGTGGGACAAGTCCCCACTTTTCCAAAGCCATTGAAACAGTTTGCAGAAGGCATGTACAACACAGAAGATAGTTTTTCAGAAGATATTCTTGAAACTACTTATCCCTACATCTCAGGCAAAAAATTGAGAATCACCCTGTTAATGTTTTAAAGGAATAGTTCACCCAGAAAATCCTTAACCCCCCCCCATGCAATCTAACATGTAGTTGAGTTTGTTCCTTCATCAAAAAAAAAAAAAAAAGATTTGGAGAAATTTACCGTTAACTTTTTTGCCAAATTAATTAATGCTCAATTTCTCCAAATCTGTTCCAATGAAGAAACAAACTCATCTTTATCTGTGATGACCTGGTAAGTATATTTGTAATTTATTTGCCTTCTATGAAAACGTGAAATTAACAAACATGCAAAGGGCGGGGAATGTGTTAAGTTTTGTGAATGAAGGGTATTTACATTAATGCACATACTGAGCTGAGCTTGTGATAAGAAGGTTGGTTTTGAATCTTAAAGCTTTTTTCTTTTTTTTCTTTTAGCCTCTGTCTGACCGTTTGGACAATTTCCGGATAGACCCCTCCCTCTTGAGCAAGCAGCCCAATCTGGTGCAGTTCCCTCCAGATTTCCAGCCAATTCCATGCAAGCCTCTCTTCTTTGACCTGGCTCTCAACCATGTAGCTTTTCCACCTCTTGATGACAAGGTGGAGCAGAAGGGCAAGGGTGGCATTACTGGCTACTTCAGAGGCTTTTTTGGCTTTGGAAGCTAAGTCTGGCCTGTTTGGATGTATTTAAAGTCATCTGAATAGACCATAGCTCATCAAGACCAAGAGTTTCATTCGGATCATTGGATCAGACTTTTTTTTTTTATTATTATTATTATTATTATATAAATCCTGCCAAGTATATTTATCAGTGGTAATGCTTGGTGTCACTATACCTATTATCATCCAGAGTAAAAAGTTTTAGTCTATCTATATTTGATTTAATTTTTTTTAAAATAAGATGCCTTTGTTTGCCTACTGTAGATCTCAGTCTGCCTAGTACATTATAAAAGTGGGTTTATTGTTTTACTGAAAAAGTAATACTGAACATAGCTGAGGATCTAAAACATTTGTTCCAGCTGTGAGCTTTAGTGGTCGGTCAGTCAGTCGTTATGATCACATGAACTCAGTGTTCATTCTATAAGAGGATGTTACTGTCACTTGAACAATCATTAGTGACAGAAAACAGGAATTGCCCTCATCATGTTTGATGTATAGATAACATGAAGAACAATAGGATATATCATTTTGCATGTACCTTAGAAATATACACTGGCATAACTTTGTTTAAAAGTTAAATGACTTATATTTTAAACTATCATCTGAATACAAAGCCATAAAGAGGACAAGCGTGATTTGCTAGTGTTTTGTGATTGTCTACTAATATAATTTGCTAACTTTTCTTCTAAAGATTTTTTTTTCTAGTTGCTTTTAACTTGCAGATGACTGTTTGCTAATTTACTTTTTTTTTTTTTATTCCTTGTTTTTGTGAAACAAATGTTGGTGAGAATTCATTTAATCTTCAGTAGACAGACATTAACACCATTATGATGATCCTGTTAAAATGGTTATGAAATTATAAATGATAAAAGCAGAGTGATTTTTTTTTTGTTTTGTTTTGTTTTAAGTCTCCTGATTTAACAATAAAAAGAAAAAACTTTTTGGTCATCACTGCATGTACCATTGATTTGAACTGGGTCAGATATTAAAGATTTTGTCTGCCTTTGCATGTACGTGCAAATCAGGTTTGTAAGCATACCAAATGCATGAGACTAGACCAAACTTTAGTCACATTCTACCTATGATTAAGAAGTCTCGAGTAGATCTCTATCACAGCTCTTGACAGCTTTCTGTTGTCATCTGTTCATCTTCACATTCCTGACCACATGCACAGCGTTCCAGGCAGGGTGCATTTCAGGCCTGAGGAATGTTACACACAAGCGAGTTCAAACAGAGCTGTCAGTTAGAAGGCTGCTTTTTTTATTTGGTTGCAGCTTGAATTTTATTATGTTTGGTAATTGGTTAATCAGTTATATATCAGAGCACAAAAAGTCCTTTATTTTTTTTTATTTAGTGAAGGTAAAGTTCAGTTTATTGTGACACAGAATTAATAGATACGTCTATCAGCAGAATTTAGTGTTTTGTTTGATGGAGACAGACAACTAATTGTAAGGCCAAAATAAGCCCAAAATAAAATATCCGTTGGTATATACATGCAAGTACCACACCCAATGTGAATGATCCTCCCTCAATTCCAGGCACTCCTTCACTGCTTTGTTATTTTATTATTATTATTTTTTTAAGTATTAAAATACTGAATTAGTGGACATGCTTTATGTAATCTAAAACCAGTCCAAAAAAATAATAATTCAAACATTTTCTAATAATTGTATAATTATAGATGAAGTTTTTACAACATCCTATTAACTGAGAGGCTACATATGTTGTTAAACTATTTAACCACCACTTTAAAAAGTATATACTGGGATGAAACCATTCAAAAAATAATAATAATAATAATAATAATTAGGTACAGAAAAATCAACATTTAATTGTTTAATTTAATTCAGGTTAATGTAATTATTTTGATAACATTTATTCAGAACTAAAATATCACGGCTGACCAGACAGGAAAGGCTATTACACTATTTTCCCCACGGGCCCACCATGAATGCGCAAAAAAGTGTTTTTGTTAGTGTAGTTTTATGTGTCTGTGTTTGTAGTTGTTTGCTATTTTAGAATTATTAATAATTAATTATTAATTATTATTAAAATGCTTGATTTGATTGACAATAAATTTTAAAAATTTAAACTGATGTCCATATTTTATTAGTGTTACAACCCAAGTACTATCAAAAAGTACAACTCACTACGGTAGTGGAGTAAGTTATGACAACAATACTATTTGACATTGATCTTCACAATTTAGGGGTAGGTTGTACATTGAGACAGAAAAAAAATTGTTACAAAATGCAAAGTTTGTAACAAATAAATGAGGAAATACAAAAATACTATCAATACTACCTGGGTAAGGGTGGTAGAGAGAAAGAGGGAGTGACTAGGGCAAGACATTACGCCTCAATCTCTGTCACACCCTACCATGTGACTCTACATGTTAGAAATGTGGGCTAACTACCACAGCCCTGAGAGAAAGTGACCCAACAACATTCCACGTCATCTTGCATTCACAGATTCTACGCATTTAACAAGCTAACAAGTATTAAAAAGGACAGTGTCCTGAAAATAATTAATATGAACTCATGGTTATAATAAACTACTGTTAATAAAAATAATTCTTCAACAGTGCAACATGTCCAACAAAACTGGGCCAATGTTAATACAATATTAAAACTAAATACTAAATCACTATAATTCAAAGATTAGAGTGATTTACTAGTCACAATCTAATTTTAGGATTATTGTTAATGTTGTGACTTATATTTCTTCCTTTTGCTATAACTTTTAATTACTATCAACTGGGCTAGACGGTTAAAAAAAAAACAGAGCAATTGTAGAGATATGTGTAAATGTGTGTGTGGGTGAAAAAAAATGGGAAGGTGAAACTGGTCTGCCCGGTCCTGCAAAAGGAGGTGGTCTGGGTGTTGCCCAACACCTGTTACTCAGGGCGGAGTAGAGACAGAAGAACAGCTTTACTTCACCACTGTATGACAGTACTAGAGAGGCAGAAAGTGTGTACAGAGAAACTTGTGGAGGTAAAGGATAGAAGTGAGAAGTGGGGCAGATTAACAAAATTCCACCCGGAGCAGAGAAGGTGAATCTCACCTCACTACAACCTTTAGGATGTTCAGGAAGAAAGAAAACACGATGAAAGATGATTCCAAGATAAGCAAGTGAGTGCTGTTGGATATTTTATCCTCTAGGCTGTTTTGGTTCTGTTCTGTTGCCAGGCAGGTCTGAGATCAGTTTTAGACAGACTCGAGTAACCAGAGCCCAGTGAAGGTGTAAAGATGGTTAACTCTATATTTTCCTGGGAACATTAGATCTGAAATCTGTAATGGTTAACGCTTTACAATCAAAAATGATCTGTAAATTTAATTCTGTACTATTTAGGTCAGTGATATTTTATTCTCACTTTACATTTTACATTTTTCACTTAATCATAAGTTTATTAGCCTAAATAATAGAAGGAAATGGAAACATTCCAGAAAGAATAACTAGTCCTGTGGGCCATTACGCTGATTGTTTTGGTTATAATATAACCTTTGCTTTCTAAACACAAGTTATAATGGATAAAAATCTTTTTCAGGGGTGATGAAGAACAGAGACATGAAATAGAAAAAATGTAAAATCTAAAAGATATAAAATCAAACCAGCTTATTTAATTAATAGCTCATTAGTAGTCCTATCCGCTCTGCTAAATAGAATCATTACATTGTTTTTGTATGATATGAAATCAGCACCATCTATATATACATTTTGCTTGTTATGTGTATGTAAACACATACAATTAGCAATATAAACTATAATTTAAAAGAAACATTACAGATGTATAAGAAATCTAATTAACAATTACTCTATATGTCATCCTTGTTCTCGCTAATTATTCATTCATTCATCCATTCATTCATTCAACTTTATTTATAAAGCACTTTACAACCACCCAGTAGCAGACCAAAGTGCTGAACAATAAGATAAGATAAAAAACACACATAGTTCAAAGTATACATTTAAAATAATAAGACTGCACACATACGCCATACATTTACACTATGAATTATCTTCATCCTTTGGGTCAGTGCAGTACATTATTAGCTGCACTGGGATCAGGTCAAGAGCTTAATTTGTAACAAAGCAAACCTGACGAACTGACTGTCTGTTGATCATCTGTAAGCATGTTCTTACATATCAGAATTGTTGTATAGAGATCAGATCTCCCATCTGAACACACCAATAGTCAAATTGGATTAAAGCATGAGTAATATAGATACAACTGAACAGCTAAATAAAGTTGTTAACATGTTGTGTAAACATGCAGTAATCAGGGTCTCCCAATAAAACTATTAAAATAATAATAATAATAATAACAATAATAATAGAAACTGTGTAAGGATTGTCCTGGCTGTCTCAGCTCAGTTCCTGTAAGGGCTGATGTTCTTGTTCCTCCACTAGGTTGCTGGGTGTTGGTCCATTGTTTCGACACGGTCATGCAAACGTGACATTTCAAAGACAAACACAATATAGTTCTAGTAAAATGTTGTAGAAGGCAGAAAGTAACAAATTCTATAAATAGAACAGATAAAAGTAGACATTAGAACCATTCAGAAAAACTATTACTTTTTAGTTATTGTATACTCTATGTATTATGTAATTTTGTATTTTCCAACCTGGATGTGGATCCATTTTGGATGTGTCCTTTATCTGACCTATTATGGAATTTGGTGTGAGCTGAAATGGAACAAAATTATGTATGAATTCTTCAGGACTCAGCTAAGAGCCTCAAACAATGTCAGCAGTTATCTTCTGCTGGTTGATTTCATGAACTAAACCAACGTTTAGATGACAGCTGACTTTAGACTTTTATGATTTTCCTTATGTGTAATAATCTTACTTTTTCCTGAAGTCACTGACTTATATTTTTTATCAAATTAAATTTAGCTACAATATGAGGTCATTGTCGTCCTGTGTGTTGGTTTAGAGGAATCTGCGAAAACAATTGCTGTTTAACAATGCCACACCACCCTCCGCACACCATGGAAATTGTAAAGGAATTAGTCATAAATAGGTTTCTCTTGATCAGATGTTGTCAGTACAGCAAGTTCTGCTCTTTACACAGCTCCAAAAAAGGTGGATGTATGGGTGGGTGTAGAGATGTTAAGAGAACAGGTGTGTGTAGGGTGGTGTGGCATTGTTTGCATTCTTAGGAACAATGATGAAACTGTTTGGACTAGCATGGTATGATGGGGAAGAGATAAAAATACAATTTTATCTGTTTGACAGTGGAAGTTTTCATTCAGATGAATTTCACAAAATTTGGTTTAGTGAATGATGATGTAACAAAGCAGTTTAACTGACTGGATCTAACTAATACCCACCAACTAGCTAATAAATCAGGGGTGGTAATTAAATAAACTGGGATGGTGTGTAATTCCACTGGAATCCCACTGAGGTCCAATTAACAGGTACGAAAATGTTTTACCCTGTAAACTCCCAAATGCATTGTTTTTATTCAGGGAGGAAGTAAACACTGAAGATGACAGAATGATAAAGAACAGAAAAAAAGTACATAATCCCAAAGTTTCAATACACAGGGATTTCAACTGGGCTAGACAATTTAATGCTTGTCCAAAAAAGGTGGATGCATGGGCGGGTGAAAAGATGTTGAGAGAACGGGTGTGTGGAGGGTGGTGTGGCATTGTTTGCATTCATAGGAAAAATGATGAAACTCTTTGGACTAGCATGGTTTGATGGGGAACAGATAAAATTACAGTTTTTACAATTTGAGTGGAACTAGTTTTCAATCAGATGAATGTCACACAAAATTTGGTTTCACTAATCTGAGTAAGATTAGTGAATGATGATGTAACAAAGCATCCTAACTGACTGGATCTAACTAATATCCACCAACAAGCTAATAAATCAGGGGTGGTGATTAAAATAAACTGGGATGATGAGTAATTCCACTGGAATCCCACTTAACAGGTAGGAATTTGTTTAATGTTTACCCTGTAAGCTCCCAAATACATTGTTTTTATTTCTTCAGGGAGGAAGTAAACACTGAAGATGACAGAATGATAAAGAACAGAAAAAAGTACATAATTCCAGAGTTTCAGGGAACCACAATATAAAAAGATGGCATTCATTAATAATTAACATTCATTAGGACCATTTACATCTTTACCTGATATACCATTTAACAGATGATTAGTTCATAGTTACAATGTATTTAACGGGTATGTTTAAGACTTGAAGGTACATAAATCCTCAAATCATGATTCTAATCCTTGTCAAATTAAGTTTCTTGGACCTCAGTAAAACAATGCCAAATACATTCATGTTTTATGCCTGAAACAGTTCTGCTGACCATATTCTTTTGACATCATGAGAAAATGTTCTCTGTTACAGTATCTCTAATCAAAACTGTACTCAACTCAAATCTAACATGCTTAATTTACAGTAAATCCGATATGTGTGATCATCCTGAGAGATCTGATGCTCTACGCATATTTCCTAATGTCTAATGCAACTAATTTTTCCTTTATTTTGAACTTGAGTATCTTTTACACATTGTCATACTAACTCTTAATTTTGAACTGACAGAACACAGGTGAGCAACCTGGCCTTGCTGATTGCACGTATGCAGAAGAATGCAGACACTGTTGAGAAAGATGTACTACGAGCAGAAGAGCTGTTACTCATTGTAAGACAACACATTCTATTATATATATGTTTGTGTATGTACAGTATATGTTAGTAAATGGCATATAAATATAAATACCCCTTTTGCCCCCTTTGCTCAGGATGCTGACAATGAGAAAAATAACAGGAAATTACAACATCAGAAGGAAAATGCAGACCTATTAGGCCGAGCAGAGGGGCTTCTAAAAGATCTGTTCCTGGATATGGACAAAGCCAAAAAAATGAAACACCCTCAGGCTGGAGAAATAGAGAATGAGTGAGTGAGACAAAAGGCATCCTTCACACCCTAATGTTTATGACTAAGTCTGTTGTTCTGTCACATCGAAACTGAGCTAACAGAGTTGCATGGTGTATTTTCTGTCTCATCTTTATGATTATATTGAAAACTAATAGTAACTGTGATGATTTCTACAAGCTCCATAAATTGTTATTTTTATTTGCCACTAAACAGTGTTAGTCGTCTTCATGAACGTTGGCTGAAAGACTGTTCCCTTTACCGAGAGCTGTATGAGCCATTGAATGAGGTGGAACTACAGCCAAGGATTAACTGGGCTCTGGTGCTAAACCAAAAACAGGTCAGAAAACACATGCATATGCACACAAAAAAGAGAGAGGGAGACTAATCATTTACTTTTGTAGTAATAATCAAAAGTAATTGTCAAATTAACACACAATAATAATTACACAATAATAACCGATACAGTAATAACCCTGATGTTGATGATGATGAATCTGACCCCCAAAAAAAAAGATACATAAGGGCAGTTTAAAACATTGATATCCTAGGGGTACACTTTGTTACTTCATGTATCTTGAATGATCAGATTATTTCAGTTAAAAAAGTAAAAGCAAATTCAGTTGAGTTCACTTCAAAAAAGTTCATAACTTTTAATAAAAAATCTCAGTGGGACAAAGAGCTGAATCGTCACTGGTGTGAAAAAATAGCATTCACAACTTTAAAATGAACAACCAGTATCCATCTACGCTTAGCTGAGTTGTGTCTGGAATGCCTCTTCAGCAGGTCTCGAAAGCATCTTTAGTGATCCAGTTAGTGAAAATACATGAAGTGGATGATCTCCATAATAAATTAATACAAAAGTTAAACTAATGTCCACATTGTGTATTATTGTTACGATTGGTAGTATCAGGTAACAACACACTTTGTACAGTCAAGATACCAGTTTGAACAGTTTGTATGTAAGCGGTAGATTTCTTTAATTTATAGCAGATGAATGTAAAAAAAAAATCTCAAAATCTGAATAGCTTTCTTTAGGGGGAAAAATTACAAAACCGTGTAAAATGTTGCAACATAAAGTGGTCTCCCATATGCACTATTTAATTCTTTGCTGCAAGAGTATATAGATGCAAACACACAAAAGTGTGTGTGTGTGTGTGTGTGTGTGTGTGTGTGTATGGGCGCGAAAAAAAATTGTTCAAAAGTCACATAACACAGTCTCATAAGTTTAAATAATTTGTCTAGTTTTAAGGTCTGTAAGAGGACAAACTTAGATTACAAGAGAAATGGTTAATATTTTACATTTTATTTTCGACCTGCAATGAACAAATGTGCATATCAATATACAGCTGTTATTTAAAAAATAGAATAACTTTGGTTTTATATTAAGTAGGGCATGATTCATAAATTGTGGATATTTTTTTATGTGTGATGAGAACTCTTTAAATATTTTTTAAAAATGTGTTTGTGGTGGAAATGACATGGTGGTGGTGGAAATGACAGCGTATTGTGGAAATGACAAGAAATTAAGGTAAATGTAGGGAAGCTTCATCCCAATGCTGGAACATGACTGTTTCTGGATTGAAACATTTGCAGTCATGCAAATCTATTCTCACAATCCATATAAATTGTACTTTGTAACCATGAATGTCATTTCCACCACAGAGGACAGTGTGGTGGAAATGACTGTGGTGGAAATGACATTTCTGTAGTTTTTTGTGAAAAAATGGAAGATAGCTTCACTGATTGGCTTTGAATTATTACTTAGCATTTCGTGTATGTAAAATACTCTTATTTAACTTAAATTTTTTAGCTTTTTAATAACACCATTGACGGTACAGCATGTGGTGGAAATGACGTAGCATAAATATCAAGCAATTTTTACTTTGATTTTTCTTCATTTGTTGTTGATGAAAATGTAAATTCCCTCCATGTCCAACATGTGCTCTGATGTCACTCAACATTTCCATAGAAAACATCAAAAAAAAATTTCACACAAACTTTTTAAAGATATATTACAGTGTTGTGGTGGAAATGACACCAATACTGTGCGACAGCTATATTTTGTATAAAAAGTAATATTGATAGAGGTCTCATATTAAATACTATAATGTATTTTAATTATTTTACTAATGCTTAATTCAAGGACATTAATAGTTACCAGATAAGTCATATTTTTAAACTGTATTTTCATTGTTGAAGTTTAAAAGTCTGGGTGTGCGACAAGAAGAAAACACTGATTTTGACACCTATAAGAAGGTTGAAAAGTATGAAAAAATCATAATACAAAGGTAGTAATTTTTTTTAGGTTGGTTCTATTGATAGCTTGACAAAGAAAGAGGAATTTGTCCAAAATTATATGTATTTTTAAAAATATGACCAAAGTGCATAAAAGTGCCCATAGTCTAAGAATCACCCATATATGTCTGTGTTTGTGTGTCTCAATTAATTAGTATTTCTGAATAATTCTGAATATTACAGAAAGAGGCAAGCAAAGAGGAGTATGGCCCAAGTCTGGCTGACCTGAAGAAGCAGATTGCAGCTCATAACATCCTTCATAAAGAGATTGAGTCTTACAACAACCAGCTATCCCTTGGATCAACCAGTTCCCCGGTGAGCTTAAAAAATCCCATCAATTAGGCACTTTTTGTGTGTGTGTTACCAAGACTTGCATACATTATGATCAGTTTTGTCTCAGGTTGATTACAAATATTGTCATCTGTGTTCTGAAAATTTAGAATATAAGCCTTAAATTTTTGAGAGAATTTAGATTTTTTGGTTAACATACCCTTTATTCTTAAAACCTTAAATTCATTCCTTAATGTCATTCCAGGAGGAATATGCTGCCATTAAGAAGCAATATACTAACCTGCTGGTAAGAAATCATTCACATTACTGATACATGATTTTTGAAGTCAACTTGTCATGCCTCTTCAAATTGTAAGAGATACTGTTGGTGCCAGGAACGTACAGTGAGTTTTAATAAGAACCGAAAGAAAACAGAAAAATTCTCATTTAGCATTTTCAATGCTTTACAGGATAACTCAAAATGGAGACGTCACTATCTCAACAGCCTGTACGACTACATGCAAGACTGTGAGAAGGAGGTGGCATACATGAAAGAGGAACAGAACAAGATTCTTAAACAAGACTGGAGTGATCAGATGGCTGACCATGCTGATATCCGCAGACAGTATGAGGTGAGCTATGATCAAATGATTTGTATAATGGAGAACAACATTCCTTAAACTGGGGTACTTGGGGTCCATCTTACTAGTCAGGGAAGCTGAAAGAATATTATTCAAAAACAAAAACTTCTTTATGACAGTTATATTTATTATTACTTTTATATTTTTTTACATATATAATTATATTTTCCTTCCCTTCATAGACACAGAGAGTATGAAGCAAACCTAACAGTTCTGCCGTGAATTACAACATACATAAAATTTAAATATATAAATGAGTTCACTTTGAGTACTTTGAGTGTGTTCAGTACTTTGCTAATCGTACTGAATATGATACCGATATTTGATAAAAATTTGATTTTTTTTTTTATGAAGCAAGAATAAAACAGCTTTTTGTTTGTTTAAAAGTAGAGGCTGTTATTTATTTTGGTGTATTGCATGTTTAGATAATCATACGACAAAATGTTCTGGGGGCCATTAAATGTTAGTGAAAATGATCAAAAATGCTGGTAGTGGCTGGTAACTTAAAAAAAAAAAAAAAAAACGTTGGTGGGGAAAGAATTAAGTACAAAATAAGTATGTGAAAATAGAGCACTAATTATTTGGTTAACTGCAAAAGTCACAACAGCACATTTTAAAGAAAACATTATATTAACCCTTTGGTCTCTTGTCTTTTGCAGAACTTCAAGAATAACAGTCTGCTGTCCCATGAAAGTGAGGTCAACAAATTACAGGATGATGGAGACCGACTAGTTGAGCTGAAACATCCTGCAGCCAGCACTGTTCAGGTAACTTTATTATGTGACACAGTGAGCTTACACGCTGACAAATGAGTGGAATGGCAAATTCGAGTTGACTAATGACACTTAATTATATGATGTGTTCAGTTATTAAATATTGCATTCAGTATGCCACAACATAATCAAAGCTGAGCTCTGATGTGCTATTTGTGTGTCCAGGCCCAGAGAGACACCGTGAGGAATGAATGGCAGAAGTTTCTGAATCTTTGCATCTGTCAGGAAACACATCTGGACAATATAGAAGAGTACAAAAGGGTAGGTAGGGCAAATAGATGGATCCATCATTTTTGTTAAACACATTTATTTATCAACAGTTTGTTTATTTGTAAAGCATAATCAAGTTTGCGTTCTTCTCCACAGTACCAACTGGATGCAGATACCTTGTCTGAATCTTTATCTAAGCTTGGCTCCACTGTTGATGCCAAAGCATTCAATGGCAAGACCAGCACTGAAATTCAGATGCAGCTTGAGGTGAAAGTACATTTTTGACTAATTGATACAAAAAAACCCATTTATTGATTGATTGATTGATTGATTGATTGAAAGTGCAGTTCAAGTTCCAAGCCACTGTATATTAAAAAAGCATATTTTGACCGTGTGAATATTGTGTATTCTATGTCTGAAGGCTGAGGAAAGGCCACTACAACGCAATGAGCAGCTATTGGCTGACCTGAGGAAGCGGAGCACCTCTATCACACCACTAAAGCTTCGCCACACTCCTCCAAGCAAAACTACCACGGTTGAGTCTCTGTGTGACTGGAAAACTCCCAAGGTTAGAATTTTTTTTTTTTTAAACATTAAACATAAATTTTAAAGATTTTTTTTCTAACATGTAGCATGACAAGTTTTGGTTACTAATTTTAATTTGTTAATCAATGGTATTCTTCTCAGGCTTCATTGAACAGAGGAGAGCTGTTTAATCTGAAGTCCAACACAGACAATGACAACTGGGAGGTCCAGTCCAATGACGGGACAATCAAAAAAATTCCTGGAGTTTGCTTTATGGTTCCTCCACCTGATCCTGATGCCATCAACAGGGTTGACCTGTAAGAATAAAAATTATGAAAGTGTTTCACAAGTTTTCAGTAAGGAACTCAAGCCTATCAACAGTTTCTGGTTTAAGAAATGTTTTGTGGCATGACACCATATTCCCATTGGCACATGAGCACTTCTTGACTAATTTGAAGAAGGGGTGAAATTGCCAATTGATGTCATCTTTAGCACATTCATTTTGATTTTCAACATATATAATGTAATTTTATATTTATTTTATAATTTGCGATAATAGCCCTAATATTATGATATTTGCTCAGCTTCACTCCAAAGACATTGGAAAAGTCTGTTGTGAATCCTTAGGGCATGCTAATGTCTAATGAGTAAAGCAATATCTAATAATGACTTGTGCTTCTATGAGCAGGCTGGGCAAAGAGTTGGAAGATCTAAAGAAAAGGCGGACTGCTTTGAGAACTTCGCTAAACAATCAACCATCAAAGGCCTCTGTTTTACAGGCTCCAGGTAATGTAAAAACTCATTAAGGCCTGTCTACACCAATTTGTATTTTTATTGCTATATTTTTACTACATTGTAGCTTATTTTGTTCAAAAGCATGATCTATTTAAGTCATGCTAACAGGAAAATGTGATTATAATCATGTTGAGAGCTGTAGTTCTAACCACACAACTTCTCCAGTTCTAATGATGATGTAAAATATGGCAAAAAAAAAAAAAAATAAATAAATAATATTCATATTTGAATTTGCTCATCCCAAAATAAAAAAAAATAAAAAACTGATTTCACCTAGTTATAAATTCTGGTTATTCTGAAAATGCACAATAGCCAATTAGAAAGAACTGATCACAGAAAGTATGTGGTACTCATAAAACAAGTAGGAAATGCTTATCATAAATAAACACTGAACTTAGCTTTAAGATAATAAATAGATAATGAATCAGTGTCATATTGCGTAGAGCTGCCACCCAGGTAAAAAAAAAATCTGAGCTTTATCACGTTTGTACAATATAATTATCACGTTCGTACAATATAATATCACGTTTGTACAATATAATTATCACGTTTGTACAATATACTATCACGTTCTTACAATATAATATCACGTTTGTACAATATAATTATCACGTTCGTACAATATAATATCACGTTTGTACAATATAATTATCACGTTCGTACAATATAATATCACGTTTGTACAATATACTATCACGTTCGTACAATATAATATCACGTTTGTACAATATAATTATCACGTTCGTACAATATAATATCACGTTTGTACAATATAATTATCACGTTCGTACAATATAATATCACGTTTGTACAATATAATTATCACGTTCGTACAATATAATATCACGTTTGTACAATATAATTATCACGTTCGTACAATATATTATCACGTTTGTACAATATAATTATCACGTTCGTACAATATAATATCACGTTTGTACAATATACTTTTCACGTTCGTACAATATAATATCACGTTCTTACAATATAATATCACGTTTGTACAATATAATTATCAGGTTCGTACAATATAATATCACGTTTGTACAATATAATATCACGTTTGTACAATATAATTATCACGTTCTTACAATATAATTGTAAGCGCCGGCCTCCGCACACGCACACCACGCACTGCGCATAGGGCACCAAGTGCCTGGGGGGGCACCAAAAAATCTGGGTCGTGAAAAATCATCACAACAGGCTACTAGTATAAATAACAAATAAAATATGTCTAAAGCATGTTGATATACAAAAGCAAGTTCAGGTATAAAACAATGTTAATTTCAACATTAAACTAATATATAAGTGTTTATATTCACCGCCTGTGTTTTATCCTATTGGTAATTATTGTAAAATAAAGGCTAAAACGCTTGTGTTTTCTGAGTCAGTGTCTAGCAAGGATGAAGTTGCCGATCGCCATTTCCTCTTAATTTGGACGCGCCTTTAGAGAAAAATTAATCTTTACAGACTACAGAAATAGTTTTTGTTTTTGATTTGTTCTATTTCGTTAAGTAATAATTTAAAGCTTTCTATAAATACATGTATCTTGTCTGTGAGTTATGTATTTGCTGAGTTTTGCTGAGAAGAACTCCTGTTGAGATGACATGAGGGGATCATGTTTGTTTCCAACTTTTCAAGCACCGTTTGCAACGTTTTGTTGATATTGTGAGTGCACACAAATAAAAGTAGACCCTTTACAGTTCCGAATAATGTATTACTCGTACCTTTATGAACAAAAATGACGGAATATTTTAAATTGTTTCCACTGCAAAAATGCAAGTGATTGTGCTGGCTCCTCCATGTCCTGCAAAGCGGCTCTCCGTACAAACGATTGCATTTGTGCCTAATACCGCACATTTATATTATTTTAACGTTGAAATGAACATTGTTTTATACTTTAACTCTTTTAGGCCTAGATCTATATTTATTTTAGGCAAGTCATGATTATCTGAGAAGGCAAAATTGATCAAACACAATATGATCAACTCATTCTCTGCCGCTGCCGCTTGGTCCTTACTTTAAAAATCAAAAACTTATATTTAATGAACAAAAAATGCTCCAAACGTTTTTTCTAAATTAACTTAATAAAAACGAAACGAAATATAATCACTTTGCGTTACATACAAAACTGGACTATTTTAATAGCTGAAACAATAATGCAGGGCTCTTATGTGTGTGACAGCAATGCTCACCGTAAATAATACTAATAATTGTAATTATTATAATTATTATTTAAATTTGTAGACTAAATAAATGGGTATACTTAAGACAGTAAACTGTTTATAATGAATGCTTTATTTTTAAATAACCTTTTACAGCTTTGGAAATGTGTTATACTATTCATTCTTAACACGTAGACGAATTTTGGCGATTTTATTATAAGCTTTTCACCCAGAGTTAGATGCATGCTTTACTGTTAATGTTATTATTAAAGGGCTCTTCGTTTTCGCACCTGACAATAAATTTTTCACGTAATAACGTGATAATTATATTGTATGAACATGATATTATATTGTATGAATGGGAAAAGTATATTGTACAAACGTGATATTATATTGTAAGAACGTGATAATTATATTGTACAAACGTGATATTATATTGTACGAACGTGAAAAGTATATTGTACAAACGTGATATTATATTGTACGAACGTGATAATTATATTGTACAAACGTGATATTATATTGTACGAACGTGATAATTATATTGTACAAACGTGATATTATATTGTACGAACGTGATAGTATATTGTACAAACGTGATATTATATTGTACGAACGTGATAATTATATTGTACAAACGTGATATTATATTGTACGAACGTGATAATTATATTGTACAAACGTGATATTATATTGTAAGAACGTGATAGTATATTGTACAAACGTGATAATTATATTGTACAAACGTGATATTATATTGTACGAACGTGATAATTATATTATACAAACGTGATAAAGCTCAGATTTTTTTTTACCTGGGTGGCAGCTCTACGCTTCCGTAATATTTTGCTTTTATATTTTTATTTATATATTTTTTTATATTTCATATTTTTGAAGTTCCTGCTCCAAGAGCTGAGGAGAACTCCAAAGCTGTAGAGGTAGCTAGCCGCCTAAACCAAATGGATAAAGAACTAGCTCAAGTTGAGATGGCCACTCTGAGCAGTCTAAGAGCCCCACTGAACCGCACTGACCCTGCCACAGACCTCGCTAAACGTCTGCAGGAGCAAGAGGTGAGACATGCTTTAGATATCTAATTACAGGTAAACTGCCTTGCTCTAGGTTTTTACACATAACACAAAGTGTCAGAATGAGCTACTGACTGTTACTGACTATGCCGAAAACTCAATTATGTTGGTTAAAAATTATGATATGCGATAAAACCAATATAAAGTTGGTTTCATGGCTGTCAACAACCTTAATCTCTAAAGCAGTGTTTCTCAGCCCTGTTCAATAAAACACATCTGATTCAGGTAGAGACTCCAATACCTGAAATAGATGTGCCAGACAAAGCAAACATTTCAATTGTGGAGTGTTGGGGGGCCTCAGGAACAAGGTTGATAACCACTGCTCTAAAATGGCTTTTTGAAAGAATGTCGGTAGATTGAGAGTACCATGTTTAACAATACTCTGCTTATTTGTAATTATT
Organism: Garra rufa; assembly: GCF_049309525.1. Taxonomy (NCBI): domain Eukaryota; kingdom Metazoa; phylum Chordata; class Actinopteri; order Cypriniformes; family Cyprinidae; genus Garra; species Garra rufa. The sequence continues at coordinate 17,997,886 of NC_133372.1, read as the reverse complement.
ATTCTCTAAACAGAGAACAGCTGCAGCTCTCCAGCAGTTGGAAAAACAGAGGGCTGCTGCCCAAAAGGACCTGGAACCTCTACTTTCAAAGGACTCTAATGGGCCAACCTCTTCCACTTTACCTCAAAAACTCAATGATGCCAAAAACAAGCAAGACAGTCTAGCTGCTCTCATTGACCTGTACAGAAAGAAGTATGCATAACAACAAATGTATTAATATAGGAAATTATAGAATTCTAGATGTTGCAACTCTTGACTCTTTTTTTTAAACATTAGAGCAAATGCTTCTATGGCATTGGAGCGACAGCTGAGGAATATGGACAGCACTATTTCAGGATTTGAGAAACAGCTCAGTGATGATGGTACCATCCCAGACAAAACTAGTGCCATTCAAACCCGTACACAGGAGATTCAGGTAAAGACATTTCATTCATGATTTAGTAGGATGCATTCCCATTCATGTTTTCCTTTTTTGTGTATCATTTACTTAGGCTACATAACCACAGCTATAGCATTAAAATATTCCTTGATTTTCTTTTTCTTTTTCTTTTTTTTCTTTTTTTTACTAAGGGTAAAAATACTTAAAAAGTTATAGTTATATATATATTTAATCATTTATATTAATTATTATTAATTTGAATTTTACAAGTGAAATGTCTGAAAACCATGTTTTTATTAAATATATCATTTAAATATTGGGGTCAAAATTGGGGTCACTAAGATTTTTAAATACTTCTTTTCAGCAAGGATACATTATTGCTCAAAAGTGACAGTGAAGATTTCTATTGACAGACAAATGCTGTACTTTTGAACTTTTCTTTAATCAGAGAATCCTAAAAATATCTATAATGTCTACAAAGATATTAAGCAGCACAACTGTTTTCAACATTTAAATGTCCTTAAGTAGCAAATCAGCATTTTAGAATGATTTCTGAAGGATCATGTGACACTGAATAGTGGAGTAATAATGCTGAAAATTCAGCTTTGCATTACATGAATAAATTACGTTTCTAAATATATTTAAATTAATACAGTATTAACAATATTTTAAATTGAACAAATATTTTAATATGTTTACTGCATTTTTGATCAAATAAATAGACATAAACATAAGAGCTTTATTTCTTTCAACAAACGATAAAAAATCTTACACCAAACTTTAAATGTTTCATTTTGAATAGTTTACATTTCTTACCCAGCTTGCAAATATATATTTTTTTACCATTATAAATGTCTTTACTGTCTCTTTTGATCAATTTAATGTAGAGCTGCAAAACGATTAGTCACAATTAATCGATTCAAAATAAAAGCTTGTTTACGTACTGTGTGTACTGTGTATATACATATGTGTATGTATATGTATATATATATATATATATATATATATATATATATATATATACACACACACATATATATATATAGTTATATATATATCGTATATAGAGCATCTTGAAGACGTTGCCACAGTTCTTCTGAATTTAGACTGTCTCAGTTTGTTGTTTTCACAACAAATTTCCCAACATATTATAATAATTTTTCTGTCTTTCATCCAGAGTTTGAGAAAAGATGTTGCTGGAGCTCAAAGTGAGATGCAGAAGCTTAGTGAGGAACTAGAGGCACTTAAGAAGGTATGCAGTTCACTTCAGCAGGGTTACCAGGAGTATTGTCCTGATATACGCAGACAGGAAGCAGAAGTGAAGAATCTTCAAAGCCGATATGCCAATGTGAGCAACCAGCTTAATGAAAGGTTAGTTCTACTCATGCAAAAAAATGTATTTAATATCTAAACTGTTTAAAATTGTTGTTGCTGTAATATACCTTCTCTGACTTCTCTACGGTGATGAGCTGAAAAAAAAATTGTTACCTAAAAAAAAAGTTGTCCTAAAAATGTTTTTATGTGTAGAGAGAGGCTTTTGCAAGAGGTCAACACAAAACACCAGGACTTCCAGAATGTGAGCCAATCACTGAGCTCCTTCTTAAACAATCTACCTAACAACAAGATTAACCCCACAGATGATTTGTCTCAAATTAATGCAAAGCAGAACTCTCAGAAGGTTAGATTTGTAGACTGTATCAGATTATATCATATAAATGATAGAAGAAAAAAAAAACTGTACAATTTTTTAAATTGTGGTTTTCTTTAACTCAAAAGAGGGTGACAGATGATATACAGAGGAAAGGTGATGACATGGACAGGGTGGTTGATCTCTCCAAGGATGTACAGAATGTTCTCAAGGTAAGTTAAATATTTGTGCTATAGTAAATGTCTTTATCCAGAAGTACACACCAAATATATAGTACTGTCCAAGATGTTTCAAGAAATCTACCTGCAAAGTTACCTGAAAAACTATGTGAAAGTGTAGCTAGGGCAAAAGCTGCTTTAAACACAAAGGATGGTCACACCAAATTCTGATTTAGTTTAGTTAACAGAAGTTAATTTATAAATATAATCTATTTATGACATTATTTTTGACAGCATCCTTATTTTATAGCATTTTTACACAATTCCCTTAAACTTTTAACAGTACTGTATCTTCGTAGGTAGGTCTCTTGAAGCATATTGGAGACATTGCCACAGTTCTTCTGGATTTAGTCTGTCTCGGTTTTTCTTCAAGATGATGGGATCAGAGCTCTGTGTGGAGCACTGGCTATTGTCAGACTCCTTGTGCAAACAAACATTTCACTGGATTATTACAATGAATGGCAAAATTAATGTTTGGAAACACTACAGCAAAAGATAGAAATAACTTAAAAACATTTTTTGTTGGTAAAAGTTTTAGTGGCCTAAACCTTTTGCACAGTACTGTACATTTTTATTTACATGGGGGTATAAAACTACGACAGTATTTTATTGTGAGACGAAAAAATTACAAGAATAAATTCATAGCTATACAAGATACATCATACTATTTTGTGTGAATAAAGTTAATGTAAAAATTTCACCATGTACTCCACAAAAAACGTCTATTTTAAAAGTTAAAATACATGTGATGAATGAAAATTTGGATGTAACAGACGTTTTAGCAGAGTAGGTGGGATTTTCACATGAATTACCTTTATTCACACAATATACTACTTCATTCTCAAAATTTTGTATCTCGTATTGCTACAACTTAATTCTCGTAAAATACTTTTGACTTTAATTTCCTAATTGTATGACTTTATTTTATAATATATATTTGCAAAACTTTGATTTTGTAATTTAGGTTTATTTTTTATTTTACCATTGCACTAAAACACTATCGTAACAAAACTGTGATGTAATAAAACTTTTTTAAACTGTGTTACAAAATTGTATATTGCATTTATTTTGGGCAGGAATATGAGATGAATTGTGTTAAGTACAAAGCTACTCTTGATGACATACCTGCGACAGATGCTAAAAGACTTCACACCTCCACCCTAGCTAGCTCTGTGGCAAAACAGGTGAGATATCTGAAATGTAAAACATGATCAAAGACTTTATATATAGGAAGACTGTGCACTTCTATTACTTATGAATGGGAGAAAGTGCAACACCCAGTATGATCAATAAGCCCAGCCTTCTAAATGAAAGAGCCAGTCGTTCATGAGTAAAGTCATTGCGTCACTGCAGCTGCCGTTAGAAGCTTCGGTTCCTATAGAAACAGGCAGTGTTCGCAAACTCACGCTCATGATTGCGCATGTGGATTGGCTGGTCTAGCATCAAAAACAAGCTTTTTTAACAACATATGAATGTAAGAAACAAGCTTTATGAGACTGTTGTTGTCAGTTTTTATTAGTGTTTTCAAATATGAAATTTAATCGTAAGCTTAATGAGTAGTTTTGGAGTATTTGGTGTTTCCCTATTCAAAGAGATAGGAGCTGCACTTGCATGCCCAAGAGGCATCGGAGTGAAATGACTTGTCTTAAAAGGACTTTGACATGACATATAATTTCTAATAGCAATTAAATACTGTACTTAATTCTCTCTTTTTTGTACTACAGGAGAAGGATCTTACAAACCATTATGCTGAGACAGCCGCTGAGAGTCAACAATTACTCAACCAGATGAACTTAGCAAAGTCCATCATGGCTGAGGTGCAAATGTTATCAACATTTTTTGTAGTTTACCACTGATCAGAAGGGATTTGTACCATAAAATCCATTTTAATCTTTGTTGTGAAAAGTAAATCATCCATGTAAAGTGTTCAAACTAATAATCTTTGAAATATTAACTAGTCTTTCCTCTATTTATACAGAATGTGGTAAAAGTTAATGCTGTACAACAACAACAGATGCAACAAAAAGCTGCTGAGGACACTGAAGTTCTCCAGAAAGAATTAAAAGAGGAAATTGCAAAACGTACCAATGCAGAGAACAGCCTGAGCACCATCAAGAACAGATATTTTTCTCTGAAGAATCGAAGAGGAGTAGAGCGAGTGGAGGAGAAGGAAGTTCTGCAGTATTTCCGTGACCCAAAACTTGAGGCAAATGTGGAGGACTTTCAAAAGAAAATTCACGAGGAAGCAATGAAACGCACCAAAACACAGAGTGAGATTGAGGTACTGACCAGAAAGATAACTAGCCTAGAAAGTGAACTTAAGAACACCAAGCCCAGGCTAGTGACAAGAGAAGTGACAGAGGTAGAGAAAGACCCTCAGTTGGATTTAGAAGCATCAAACATTCGAGAAAACATAAGCAAATTGAGAAGTGAACTTAAAGTTAAAGATCAAGAGAAGGCTTACCTGCAAACAGAGATAAGAATGTTGGAGCAAAAGAAGCAAAACATAAAAGAGAGGGTGGTGCAAAAGGAAGTAGTAACACTGAAAAAAGATCCAGAAATGCTGAAGGCAGTTAGGACATTTGAGATGGCCATCTCAGATGAAGGTGAGAGGACCAAATCACTGAAAAGTGAAATCTCTCAAACCAAAAGCCAGATCAGTTCTCTTGAGAGGCTCATCCCAACTTTAGAGCCAAAAGTTGTCACCAAGGAGGTGAAGAGGGTTGAGCAGGACCCTGCACTCATAAGTGAGTCTAAAGATCTTTTTACTACAATAGAAGAAGTGAGAAATGAGAACAAAAGTCTCATGACCGCACTTAGCACACTTCAGTCACAATATGTCCAAATACAAAAGATAAAGCCCACAGTGGAAATCAAAGAAATCATAAATGAGAACTTCAGAGTGGCCCCTGAGACAGAGGCAGAGATGCAACGCTTGAGAAAGGAGCTTCAAGACCATAGCAGACAGTTCTCAGACATTGAGAGACAAATAAGCTTTGTCAAAACAGATCTCGGAGTGCTATACACACAGAAACCCAAAATTCAGTATGAGGAAGTAGTTCAGGATGTTGTAAAAGAAGAAAGAAGTCCAGAGAATGTAAAAGAAATACAGAGGCTCTCTGATCAAGTATATTCTTTGCAGAAAACCTACAGTACTTTGCAGGATGAGCTTATCCGTCTTAGAAATAACAGGGATGAATGGAAGGCTGAAAAGTCAAAGGTTGAGACCAAGATTGTCACTAAAGATGTAACTAGGTATGTTGATGACCCACTTCTGGAGAAGGAAGCAGATCGTCTCAGGAGAGAGGTCCGTGAGGAAACTCAAAGGCGCAGAACTATAGAGGAAATGGTGTTTGATCTTCAAAATAAATACATTCAGCTTGAGAGACAAAAGCCAGAGGAAAAAGTAGTAGTGCAAGAGGTGGTGCGTCTACAAAAGGACCCAAGGCAGATCCTTGATCATGATAGGCTAGGTAGGAGTCTGGATGAAGAAGTGAAGAATCGGAGAAAATTGGAGTTAGAGGTGCAGCAGATGAGAGCACTTATAGAGGACAAGGAGATAACCATGAGAAACAGTGATGAAAGGCAAAGAAAGATCCAAGTGGAAACTGAGTTGAGACAAATTAAATCCAGAATCCATGAGCTAGAAACTGCTCCACCTCCTATTGAAGAGAACATAGTCATAGAGGAAGTTCTGAAAGTTGAGAGGGATCCAAAACTAGATAAACTGACCAATGGTCTTCGAACAGATATGGATAAAGAGAGCAGTGACATTATGCGTTTAGAAAGAGATATCAGGAAACTGACACTGGAGATAGAAATCTTGCAGCGAGAGAAGTCCGTTGAGAAGACCATCTATAAAGACGTTGTTCGCGTAGAGAAAGATCAGGCTGTGGAAGCAGAGCGGTCTCACTTCAGAGAACAGTTAACTCAGAAGAAAAATGCCAGACGAGACCTTGAGGATGAAATCCACCGTCTAGATGAGAAACTTCAACGACTAGCAAGTAAAAGAACTACCGCGTCTCTGGAGGAGACCAACTTGATTCAAGATCGGGACAAGCTGCAAAGAGAAAAAGAAAACATCCAGAGAGAGCTTAGAACTTTGGAATCTGAAAGACAAAACATCAGCATCTCATTCCAGCAGCAGTCTAGGCTGATGAGTGAAAGAAATCAAATGAACAGGCAAAGAAGCATTAAAATGGAATCAGATGTTCAGAGGCTAGAAAGGGAGATCCTGGATGAGAAGGACAAAATTCATAAGCGAGATAACATAATCAGGGAACTAAAGAACAGTTTGAGGAAGGAGGATTCCTCAGAGATGCGCACTAAAGAAGTCAATGTGTCTACAAAAATCAGCATCTTGGACCCTAACACTGGTAAAGACATGTTACCATATGATGCCTACATGCAAGGCTTCATTGATCGCAACCAGTACATACAATTACAGGAACTAGAGTGCGACTGGGAGGAAATAACCACAATGGGGCCTGATGGTGAGATATCTGTTTTGCAAGATCGTAAGAGTGGCAAACAGTACTCCATCAATAATGCACTAAAAGAAGGCAGAGTGACTAAATACCAACTACAACAGTACAAGGATGGCAAAATGCCGATCTCAGAGTTTGCTCTTCTTGTGGCTGGTGAAACAAAATCTCGGCCATACACTCCAGTTACCAGCCAACAAACTCAACAGCTTAATGAAGAGTTCCCCATTTGTGGTGTGTATGATGTACACACTGATTCATGTCTTAATGTCCGCAGTGCCATGGATCGAAAGATGATTGACACCAACACAGCCCAAAAACTGCTTGAAGCACAGGCAGCCACTGGTGGTATTGTGGACATCAGCAACAGCATAAGATATTCTGTCCACAAAGCAGCTGATCGAAGTCTGATTGAGTCCAGTCAACTACAGCGGTTATTAAATGCTCAAAAAGCTTTCACTGGAGTTGAGGACCCTATGACCAAAGAACGTCTGTCAGTCGGAGAGGCTGTACAGAAAGGGTGGATGCCCAAAGAGAATGCCATGAGATACATGGAGGCACAATTTCTGACAGGTGGGTTGGTCAACCCCAACAAAGCAGGAAGAGTTAACATTGTAGATGCTGTCAGCTCTAAGATGATTGACAGCACAATGATGAGAGAGCTTCAGGAAGAGATCAACTATGCAAAGGAGCTGACTGACCCCATCACAAAGGAGAAGATCAACTACAAGCAGGCTTTGGCTCGTTGTAAGACAGACCCACTATCAGGTCTTCCTATGCTTCCTGCTTCCTCAAAAGATTCTGCCTATTCTTCCTCATATTTTAGTCATAAATAGCCACTTATAGTCTCATTGGTTTACAAAATATGTAATTCATTCAAGTTTCTGCACTGTTGACTTAATTGAATCATTTCTCATTGGTTATAATATTACTGTAATATTTATCACACACAAAAACAAACAAACAGTACAGTAAAGCTCTGCACCAGTTTATAATTGTGTTTAGTGGTTGTGTTGATTCAATGTATTCTTAAGAACAAAAAATAAATTGAATCTGCACACCATGTATGTGTTTAGACAAATAAAAGCTTTTTAAACTTGAGAAGAAAATAGTAAGATTTAATCTGATCTATACTGTACTTGTAATACAACATACTATAAATCTCAGGTGCTATATAAAATCTGCCAATTTAACCACATTAATGAAATTAGTTAAATTGAATGTAGTCATTTAAAAATCTCAGCCGCTAAGATGCTTGTTTTTTCATTTTATACAGTATATAATGGTGCAGAATATTGTATCACATGAATGCAAGAAATATTTATCAGAAAACAAATATGGATAATAAATTAGCCTTTTTTTATTTCCTTGGTATGATGGGCCAGAAATGTCATTACACTTTTATTTATGTCTTTAACATTCTCTATCCTTTCTGAAACTGCTGTTAAGAATAATTGAAAATAATTAAAAATGCAATGAATGACTTCTGTCCTTTTTTGTTGCATTGACTGTACTCTTTTTTTTGTTGCAAGAGTGGTATCAAATATATTATTTGCAGGCATATGCAAGGCTATTTAGTAAGCAGCACATATACTGGTATGTGTCTTTGTAATAGTGAAAAATGTATAATTGTATTGTTTTTTTTCAATAAAAAAACTGAAGCGGTATAGAGTTTTTACCTCTTGTACTTAACATTCATTATACACAGGGTGTGTCAAAATTTAAAGCAAATACCACACAGTATACAGCATCAAAATATATAACTGAAGAGCTATTCACCTTTGCTATAAACACAGCATATTTTACTTATTTCCAAAAATGTAAAAGTAGATTTATTTTCACAGCTAGCTAATGATAATCATTAGATAAATGTAAAAAGAAAATCTAACTTGATTTACATCTAATTTCTGTAAATAAACTTTACAATGCTATGCTTTTGAGAAGTTGATACAAAGTCATATACTCTCAAATTGTACAAAAACTCAACAATGAAAAATATTTCTCAAATAATCACATTTTACAGGTTTTTCATATATGAGGGCTCACAGCTGGGAGCTTGCACATTTATCTCAGGCATTCTCTCCTTAAAGAAACATCTCTGTTCCATAATGGCTTTTTGCAGCAGTGTGACGTCTATGCCATCAACACTACTCAAAGCACGAGCATGCAATACAGCTCCAATTAATCCTGAAAGAAGAAGCAACAGAAAATTCTGGTTAAATTCTGAATACAAACACAACCAAAATGCTTCTAGATATAGGCTGCAACTGCGGTTCATTTCAATTTCTGTACGTCTTACTCAAACTCACCATCAGTCTTTTCAATTTCACCAATAACAAAATACTGAGCTCCAAGTGTGGGTTGGAATGGTTCAACAAGTGTTGTTTGTACAGACACATGGCACTGTGCAGAAGAATGCTGACCACTCAGAATGGCTTTGGACCCTTCTGGCTCGTAACTTATAAGTCTAGATGGGAAGATAAACACAAGCTACATTTAGTTTTTGAAAAATTTTCCAGGTAAAAGAAATACATAAATGATGATTAAAAAGTCAAAATTAAGTAAATAAATAATTAAATAATTCATGAATATTTACTAGGAAACTGTAACAAGATTCAAGTAGAGTTTACTTCAAATTGACTAGTTTAATAAAATAATAACAGAGGAACAAAAGCACATGAAACAAGTAACAAGGAAACAGAACCAAGCTCATCTACATTACAACAACAAATAAAAAGGACTTGACAATGAACACAATATCAGGAAGAAGGAGTGGAAACAAAAGATAGGGAAAACTAATTTTTTTCATTACTAGGAAAAGTAAAAGTCTAAAACGGAACTTGTTGCAGCCACCTTAATTTGACTGCAATTATATGTAATATAACCAAAATCATTTTATTTCAGCATCCTCTAGAGCAGGGGTCATCAAACTTGATCCTGGAGGGTCGGTGTCCTGCAGAGTTTAGCTCCAACTTGCCACAACACACCTGCCTAGAAGTTTCAAGTATACCTATTAAGACCTTGATAAGCTGGTTCAGGTTTGTTTAATTAGGGCTGGAGCTAAACTCTGTAGGACCCCTGCTCTAGTGCACTGTCTGTCAATATTAAGAGTTACCAAAAACAAAAGTGTTTTTCTCTCAGTTGGAATGGCTATAAAACAAATGTCAGGTAAGCATTTAAGACATACTCTATATCAGGGGTAGGCAATGTCAGCCCTGGTGTGCCAATGTCCTACAGAATTTAGCTCCAACTCTGAAAAAAAAACCTCACCTGCCTATAGCCTTAGTAATCCTGATGACCGTGATTAGCTTGTTCAGGTGTGTAGGGTTATAGCTAAAATCTTTAGGACAGCGGCACTCCAGGACCGACGTCTTCTGCCATTCTATAACTTTCTGGTTTGGCTTGGCTACCAAATCAGACCTCAAAAGACCACAGTTGATAGTCCGAAAATCATTGGTACAGCTTTTCCTACTTTCCAAGAACTGTATGTAAAGTATGCAGAGTGAGGAAAAGGGCTGGTAAAATCATTCTGGACCCCTTAAATCCTGGCCACTTTCTCTGTGAACTGTTGCCATCTGGTCAGCACTACAGAGCACTGTGCATCCAGAACAGTCAGGCAAATTTCTTTCCTCAGGCTAACTACCTAATGAACAGTTAAATGCCCCCACTGTGCAATAAACAATTAACTATTTGTACTTTTTTTTTCAATTCAAAAAGAGCCTGAGATCTGCCCATATATATATATATTAGGGGTGGGCATAGATTAATTTTTTTAATCTAGATTAATCTAGATTAAATTGTCGAATTAATCTAGATTAATCTAGATTAAAATGGCTAATTTGAATTCTGCTGAAGGCATTCAGAATATGTATGCTACCCAAATAATGACTTAAAGTCTTTGAGAATGGATCATAAAGCTCATAAAGCTGTTCTATGATAATTTGTTGATGAAAATAAATTATGTTCAATTAGATGTACTTGTGTTTACTAACTAACTAACAATGAAATTAACTAACATGTTTTTTTAACGTCAACACCTAGCCAACCCATTACATGTTACACGGTACTTTTATTTTGACAGGTTTGCCATGAAGTTTCTGTGTCATACAGTATGATATGATGATAGTTTTGAAACGGTAAAAGTGACACTCACAGCAGTTTGGGAGATTGAGTTTATCTGTTCATGTGAGATGAAAATGCCAAAAATTACCGGGAGCGTCAGTATGCGTGTAGTAAAAGCTCGTCTCCGCCATGCATACATACAGCTAGGCAAACAGAACATATCGGATTCATATTAAAACGGTCTTTTTGCATTTCAGTTTTCACATACACTAGTCCATATCGCGATTTGAATTAAGTGACTGACCAACATTTGATTTATGAATCCAAAAAACGACGAATTTACGTGGCATTTTGCTATAGTAGATCCGGTTTTTATGAATGGAGGACGACGTGATCCCGTCTGTGTTTTGGCGGAGGAGATTTAAACGCGGCGACCATATTCTATAGTCTTTGGTATACATCCGCGTTAAACTATCAAGGTGAAAGTCACCATAGCTTGCGTAGTTCAGACCCAGCTCCCAACCCAGATTTGAGAATAGATTAACGGCGATATTTTTTTTATCGCGCAATAAGAGTTTCACGTTAACGCAGCACGTTAACGCCGATAACGGCCCACCACTAATATATATATATATATATATATATATATATATATATATATATATATATATATATATATATATATATATATAAAAACGCACTCAGGATTTCAAGAGGTCTGATACAATGTCAATAAGGTCCAACCAAAATTGTATTGTCTTTCTGGTGGCACCATGTATTTTGGCTGTGGTACACTCCAAGCGGGCAATGTCCAGCAAGTATGACATCCACGTCAATCTAACTGGGGTCGATGGTTCCAACCACAGTTTGGAAAGTTTGGCAGCAGTGAGAGCAGCAGACAGAATCTTTTTTTGATTGACAGATAATGTCAGTGACAAATCATCCAGCAAAAGGAAAAGCAATGGGTCCTTTTGGATCTGAGTCTTCAGAAGATCCGACAATAAGTCCTGTACCAAGGACCAGAGCAAGGCAATTCGGGGACAGTCCCAGAACATATGTATATATGTAACTTGACTAGAACTATTACACAGGTGACAGAAGAGGTCAGACTTTCTTTTCATTTTATATAATAAACAAGGAGTGGCATATGCCTTATAGATTAACTTATAATGGATCATTTGGTGAGCTGGGTTTTTAGAGGTAACGAAACAATTTCCCCAGACATTGTCCCAGTCAATCACAGTGTTAAGTTGTCTTTCCCAGAAACCCTCAATCGGAATGTTTGAATACTGTCGTACCACAAGTGATTTATAAATAATATTCACAATACCTTAGAAACCATACTGGAAATCTATCCAATTTACCATAGGATGAGGAAATATTTTAATCGACCAGGGTACTCTGTAAGCTTTCAGTGCAGATCTTAATCTTAAGTACAGAAAAAAAGAAAATCCTGGGAGCGAGAATTCATCCTTTAGGATCTGAAAGGACTTGAGCCCATAATCGTTGTACAGGTCTTTTAAAGTGTGGATACCACATTCAACCCAACATTTGGAAACAAACGGTTTGTTAACAGTACAAAGATTATTATTATGCCAAATGGGGGAAGAGTCACTATAAGAATCTGAAGCTCCCATAATCTTCTCTGCTGCTTTCCAGGTTTAGATAGAATGGCATATAATTGGACCAAACTTTTCCAAAACTTTCTTAGATATTCCCGTAAAAGGTAAATCCTGTACACGCAATGGGTAAATAATATTAGTTTCTAAAATCCGCCATGGGACAGGGGAGTAAACATTTAGCCACGTCCTAAGTGGTCTCATCTGGTATGATAAATAATAGGACCAAAAATCTGCACTGTAAAAAGTTTTCACCAGATTCAGCAGCTGCCTTAATTTTTTAAGTTAAATCAGCTTAAAGCTACAAGAGTAGTATTAAGATGGTGTTAATGTCAGAATGATTAATGACTTTGACCTTTGACCTTTGACCTTTTTGACATGTCAAAATATGACATTTGACCTCGCCCCCCTCGTGACCCTGGATATGTATAAATAGCCATAATTAAAATTCCGGAGATGACCCCGTGACCCCGGCTAATGACGTCTTTAGGGTTTTTTTGAAGATTAATGATGGTTGAACTCTGACCGGTGATGTCTTTAGGTTTTTTATGAAGATTAATGATGGTTGAACTATGACCGGTGAAATTGTAGTGACCACATTCAGTGACCACATGGCGACCACATGACAGGATCACATTTCTTCACAGGGTGAGAGACAATAAATATATATTAAATTATATATACAAGAATAAAAACCAATTCATATATATATATTCAATGGTCTGTCTGGTTATATGATTTATCAGAACACAGATTTGTATGCTTACATGGCTTTATGTGATACACTATAATTTTAAATGTGGTTTATGAGGGTATCTTTTGATGCATTTAAATTAAAATACTAACAAACATACTTATTTTTGAGCCATTATAATTAAAATACTTACATCCATGCATTTATTTAAAATACTTACATCCATGCATTGTAAATATGAACTGTAATCATTAATATTTTTTATGGAGAGCATACTAGAGTGTACAGAAAAGCAATATCTATGTACATAAACCTAACAATGAATAAAATCAGACAATAAAACAAAAGCTTAATGAAAAAAAGTCTCTTACATTTTCCAGAGGATAAAACACATCTTAATGTTACAAGTATCCTGTATCAAAAGGACTGCTCACAAAATGCACACGGCTTAAGTTAAATTAGATCCAACTTTTGAACAGTGGCGGATGTTCTCTTTCAATTCAAACAGCTTTATTGGCATGACAAAAGCACATTTTGCATTGCCAAAGCATACATAAGAATAGAGAACATATACAACATATGGTAATTTGGAACAATTGAGTTGATTGAAATAACATTTGAAGAAGTAAAATTAAAGGATGGACGTTAGAACAAGAAAGAAAAAAGATAAGAAGGTTATATTATATTAGAAGGTAATAATTGTGTAACAAATTTAGTTATTTAACTTATAAACTGAGAAACTGAAATCAACATATCTACAGTTACGTGTATTGGTTGGTTAGCCATATATTCATTGCATATTGTTTTCTTGGCTGTGGTTGTGCCTAAGGAGATGGCAGGCAGCTATAAATCTTGCAGCTATATTTGCACATTCAGATTTTTCGCCGAGAATGAAGGGGAGTTTTTCAATTGTGGTGTAATTATTAAATTTGGGAAATATTTTGTTTATTTTGGGATAATACTGGTTTCTGATAGTTTGGTATTTGGGGCATTTTGTGAGAAAGTGTATCTCAGTTTCTATTTCTCCCAGGCTGCAGTGGGAGCAGATTCTCTCTTCACGGGACAGCCATATCTGTCTGCGCCGGCCCGTCTCTATGGCTAGACTGTGCTCGCTGAGTCTGTACATTGTCAATGTTTTCCTGTGTTTCACATTAGTCACTGTGCTCAGGTAGTTTGCCATGGTGTATTCTCGATTTAGTGCCGAATAACATTCTAATTTGTGTTGATTTTTGATTGTGTTTGTCCAATAGGTGACATACTTGTCTTTTTCTGTGTTGATGATTTGTGTGGGCCGAATGGTTGAGAGTGTGTGTGAGTTCTGAGGCTGGCTGATCTCTGCAGGCGTGAGCTCAGTCAGTCTCAGCACCAACTGAAGAAGGGGACTCTTCATGGGGTTCAGCTCTTGGTGTTTTAGGGCTTTATAATGGTATGTGCTGGGGTCGCTTGTCTTTAGGTGTTTCCAGAATTTCAGGGCTCTTTTTTGGATGTTAAGAAGGAGAGGGTATTGGCCTAATTCTGCCCTGCATCCATTGTTTGGTGTTCTTCTTTGGACTTTGAGTGTTCTCTTACAAAAATCTAGATGAAGGGTTTCAGTTGGATGTTTTTCCCAATTTGGAAAGTCAAATTTTATAGATGGACCCCACACTTCACTGCCATATAGAACAATTGGTTCAATTATTGATTTAAAAAGTTTGAGCCAGATTTGGACTGGAATGTCAATTTTAATTGATCTTTTTATGGCATAGAAGGCCCTTTGTGCTTTCTCTTTGAGCCCCTTCACAGCTAAAGTAAAGTTACCTGTTGAGGTGATTTTTAGGCCAAGATAAGTATATGTTTTTGTGGTTTCAATGGTTCTGTGTGATAGTGTGAATGTGTGTGTTAGACCCTGAGGTCTGGAGCGGTTCTGAAAGATCATAACTTTAGTTTTTTGAAGGTTTACTGTCAGGGCCCAGGACTGGCAGTAACTCTCCAGCAGGTTCAGGCCGTCCTGCAGCCCTTCTTTAGTGGGCGACAGGAGAACCAGGTCGTCTGCATAGAGAAGGCACTTAATTTCTGTGTCATGTAGGGTGAGACTTTGGATAGGGGAGTGTTCTAGTGAATTAGCCAATTGATTGATGTAAATGTTGAAGAGGGTGGGGCTTAAACTGCATCCCTGTCTCACTCCACGCCCTTGAAGAAAAAATTCAGTTCTTTTGTTTTTAATTTTGACAGCACATTGACTGGTTGAGTACATTGATTTGATCAAATCATAGAATTTTCCGCCTATACCACTGTCAATTAGTTTCAAATATAATCCGTCATGCCAGATTGAGTCAAATGCTTTCTTGAAATCTATGAAACAAGCAAAAATTTTTCTTTTGTTTTGATGTACATATTTATCAATTAGTGTCTGTAATGTGAAGATGTGGTCAGATGTGCGGCATTTTGGGAGAAAACCAATTTGACATTTACTCAAGGCATTGTGTTTCATAAGGAAGTCTAAAAGTCTTGTGTTGCAGAAAACCTTCCCCAGGTTACTGTTCACACAGATGCCTCGGTAGTTGTTGGGGTCCAGTTTGTCTCCGTTCTTGTAAATGGGGCTGATGAGGCCTTGGTTCCAGATCTCAGGGAAGAACCCTACACACAGAACATCATTGAAGAGTTTCAGGATGGCCAGTTTGAAGTTTTGCCCTGTGTTTTTTAGCATCTCATTCAGGATGCCGTCAACACCGCAGGCTTTCTTGGGCTCAAGGCTTTGCAATTTATCTTCCAACTCTTTCATTGTTATGGGGAAATCTAAGGGGTTTTGGTTTGCTTTAATTGATTTTTCTAAATTGTCTAGCTTTTTAATTATTTCATTTTGATCAGAGTTTTGAATCTCAATTGAGCTATATAATTCTTGGAAATGGTTTTTCCATATTTCTCCATCTTGGATGGCCAGATCACCTTGATTTGATTTGTATAAAAACTTTCCATTTATCCCAGAATTTGTTTGAATTGATTGATTTTTCGATATCTTTAAACTGGTACTGCAAATATTCAGCTTTTTTCCGGCGGAGTGTGGTTTTGTATTGTCTTAGTGCCTCACAGTAATGAAGGCGGAGGTTCTGGTTTTCTGGTTGACGGTGTTTTTGGTTGGATAAATTTCTGAGTATTTTTCTCAGAGACTTACAGTCTGAATCAAACCATCTGTCGGTGTCCAATTTCTTTTTCTTAGGTTTTATAATTGTCATATTACTTTTTTGTGCTGTTTTATAGAATATGTAATTTATATCTTTCACTGCTTGATTGATGCCAAATTGATTTTTAGGGTATTCCTGTATTTGGAAAGAATGTAAGAGGGACTGGATTTCTGAAGATTCAGTAGCATTGATGTAAGTAGTGGTACTGGTTTCTGACCATCTGAATGATATAATTTTATGCATTTGATAGGGTGTGCTAATAGGTTTGAGTAATGTTTTCAGATTGCTTAATATAGAGGGTGATTTGGCTATGATCTGAGAAAGGTTTCAAGGGTTTCACTGTGAATGCTCTCAAAGAAGAGAGATCAAGATCTGTGATAGCATAATCAACTGTGCTGCTACCAAGAGCTGAGCTGAAGGTGAACCGACCAAGTGAGTCGCCTCGCAGTCTTCCATTGATGATGTACAGACCCAGATTCTGACAGAGCTGCAGCAGCTGCCGTCCGTGAGAGTTCACCATTTGATCACAGTTTTGTCTAGGGGGGTGGGTAGGGAAAAATGTGTTATTGCTGGTAACAAATCTGGTGCCTTGTGATTCTATAAAATCTAATTTGTCACCAGTTCTAGAATTGAAATCACCCACAAGCAGCACATTTCCCTGGGTCTGGAAATGGCTGATTTCTTGCTCTAAATTTTGAAAAGTTTCTTCTTGGAAATAGGGAGATTCAAGGGGTGGTATGTATATGGCACACAGGAAGACGGGTTGTGATGGTAATATGATGCCTTTTTTAATTTTCAACCACAGGTGGTATTGGTCTCTTTCTCTCACTAGCTCTGTGACTCACGCTCTCTCTCTCTCACTCTCTCACTCACTCTCTCTCTCACTCTCTCTCTCTCTCTCTCTCTCTCTCTCTCTCTCTCTCTCTCTCTCTCTCTTTCAATCATCCAAGTCTTATTCTCTGTTATATGTAATGAATATAAATAAATAATGTGATCACGCACAATATAAAACAAAGGCATTTACACTAGTTTTAGGTTGTTAAAAATAAAAATATTGTACATTTTTCCAGGAGCAGGAAAAAGAGATTAAGTAAGATTATAAACAGGTCAAATGATAAGGGATATTGTGACCCCCGACATGTCTGGACATGTCAAATGTTTTATGGAGGCTTTCCATAGACAAATTCAATACAGTTTACCATTTTTGTTTGTTATACGCTATTCGCAGAAAATTTAAGTTTCTACATTATAATGATAAATTATTATATTTATATTTACATTATTGTAATACATTTTATACTGTATCACCCTCTAAACCTACCCATCACAGTGATTGTAAATAAAAAATGCATTTTTATTTTTCATAAACATCAATTACTTTAACATATAATTTAAAAAGTTGTTATGTGCATCAGATATGGGTAATAGTTTGTCACCGGATGCAACTCCTACTGTTTTGCTCTGTTTAAAATGCACAATAGGTATTCTGTGTGGGTGCCTTACATTTGTGTCTTTCGAGAAGAAGCCCCCATCCATGATGCCTTTGGGGCGTGCATGCTGTGATATTTCCTCACAGAGGACAGCTAGCACAGAGGTCATTGTTCAAAATACTGATTCATCGATTAATCTAAAGTGAGAAATTTAGATGAAATATAAAATCTCAAAGTGTTTGTCATGTAAGTTTATAAACACTAATGTCAAAATAAGTAAAGCAGACTGTTTATTTTAACAGACCAAACCATAAGGATTATTGTGGACCTCGACATGCTTGGACATGTCAATCTGATATCAGCCCCTAAACCTGCCCAATCACAGTAAACTTTCTCTATTTCTCTATTTTTTAATAAACATCATTTGGTATGTTTTTATAAAGTTTTTACTGTGCAAACTGAGCACCTATCCATCACGGAAAAAAAAAAAAAAAACATACTACCATGTTTAATAAAATATTGTAAGTAATCTAAATTATTATAGTAGGACTCAAAACATTTCATCCTAAGTCACATTTACATTGTTATATCAGTCTAATATCCAAATTATTATACAAATTTGTGATCTAATAAGTCCTATAAACATTTCAAGTTGAAAAGCGACTCGATTAAAAGACAAAATCTTTTTGTGTTAAGCAACAAACATGTAGCTACAGCAAAACAAATCATTATTTAACATTTGTTATATTTTTGTTAAGTTTATTGAAGATGTAAAACATCAAAGTAACAAATGATACTACAGCAAAACAAATCATTCATCGTACATCTTAAACATGTATTCAACATTTATTTAGGTTTTTGAGCTTATAAAACACATCAGGGGCTTCTTTTTAAAGATGATACTAAACATCTCAATGTTTATAAAAAGAAACATTTAAGTCCTATAAACATTTCAAGTTAAAAAGTGACTCAATTAAAAGACAAAATCTTTTTGTATTAAGTAACAAAAATGTTACTACAGCAAAACAAATCATTGTTTAACATTTATATTATTAAGTTTATTGAAGTTATAAAACATCATAGTTACAAATATGTTACTACAGCTAAACAAATCATTATATATATATATACATTTTATTCAACATTTAAGTTTTTGAGCTTATAAAACACATCAGTTGCTTCTTTTCAAAGATGATACTAAACATTTACAATAGTTTTAAGTTATCATAAAAAATGGCTTACATTATTTTCTCTGAACAATGATGTCCATACATGGATGAGTGATTTACAAAATCACAAAACACACAAAAACATTTAGTTTAAGCTGAATTAGTAATAAAAAAATCACAGTACCATGTCTTGTCCATTGTGAAACTGCAAATCAGTCTGCCGCAGACCCTCACAGGATGGGGCGAGGGAGGAGACGGGAGGGGTGAGGGAGGAGATCCATACCAAATTACCAAATTCTCTGAGAAGTTGGTCACTTTTTCTAAGAGAACGTTTTGAAAGCGCAACATCTATTTCAAAGTGTAACATTACTTCAAAGTATAAATAAATACGACTACATCTGATTTCCTTTGGTAGAAATGGTCTGAAAAAGTAGCCACAAACTATAATTTATATTTGATTTCAAACACTTTAGATTGCTTAAAAGTTTACAGTAGGTTCTTTAAGTTTGTTCTTTCTACAAAGGTACTAACAAATAAGAGTGTTTTAAAATAGACCTGAACTAGACATTTTTAACTACATGTAAAAAATGATACATAACCTCAAACAAGTCCAATCATTAAAAATAGCTGCAGCTAACAATTTTTGTCCTCCGGTATAAATTATCTCCACTGTTAAAACCCAGTACACAATATGTGCTGAAACTACAGAATATATGAATTGTTGTAATACTTTTGTTAAGTTTTAAGGGTTCACAAGTCCATGGATCTACATGGTTTTACTGTTTTTCTACAAAGATTTACTTTCAAATAAATTTCGTAGTAAATGTAGGATCAAAACATGGTAAAACAAAATTATTATATTGACAAATATGTTTTAAGAAACAATGTGCGCCATACTGTGTTACACACACACACACACACACACACACACACACACACACACACACACACACACACACACACACACACACACACACACACACACACACACACACACACACACACACACACACACACACACACACACTGACAGCATTCAGAAAGGTCAACTTCCAGGTCAGCACTACTTGATCTGGGTAAAAATTGCTAAAAGTTAATTTACCAACTCTCTCCCAAAATCAAATATTGTGCATTCTATACTTTTTTTAATCTAGCCTGAAAATTTTAACAAAAAGTTAGCAAATGTATCTTCACACCCAATGTCATTATCTGATTCTCTTTAATTTATGAGATTTACATTTTTTTTCTACAAATGGTCATGCCGCTTTTATCAGTCTAATAAATATTGTGTATATCCAGATACAGTTTCTTAACCAAACAAAGACTGTATTTTATTTAATATTTTTGTACGAGTACCAAGGTTTCATGTTTTAAAGGCTTGTTTTAATGCTTTAGATGCATCAGAATGTGGATATTTCAGCATGCAACATGAAATGAAAGAGTTGTATTAGTTGAGCTTGTTTCAGCTGTTTATTGCCGTTTTCTTAACTCATTATTTTTGACTCGCATATAGAATAGGTAAGAATAAACCTTATTGTCCATGCTTTTTACCCATTTACAGGCCACAAAGAAAAGACCAAGCACATTTGTAAATTCAAGAGGCCTAGCCCTATCCCTAACAAACCATTTAAGAAAAGGGGCATACAGAATACAGAAACATACAGAATACAGAAACCCCCCTTGATTTGTTATGACTGGTGTTTTCCTATTGATTAGGACTACGGGAGACACTGTACACATTTGGCTTGTTGAACTGTATATGTCATTACTATGACTGCAGGTGAGACCTTCTCTGAGAACAATCAGCCTTCACTGTTTATAGAAATAAATGAACATTTTTTACTTGAGAGTATTTGACTAAATTAATACTTCTTTTGGGGCAATTATCCATGTCCATAACCGTACGACGAACCGTCAGTACATAACGCAAGGCTTGCTGTTTTACACTTACAACTGAAACATATCGCACCATTGCGCTCAAAGCTAGGCATTTAGTAAAGTCTGAGAGTGTTAAAGTTCTACACTCTTGAAAAGAATACAGACATTAAATATAAAGGAATCTGGTGCACACAAAACCCCTATGTAACACAAGAGCCCAAGTCACCAACAAAATTACCATATGAATGTGGAAAATACACTGTAAAATCTAATTAGTTGGGCTTACTTAAAAAAAAAAGAAAAAGAAAAAAAAAAAAAAGAATGCAAACCGATTGCCTTAAAAAATCCTTTACTTGATCCTTTACTTAAGGTTTACTCTTGACTTAGTATAGCTACTCACTGACGCCTAGAGTGCATTGCAGCTTGCATAAATTATGCAATTGCTTTGTTTTACTGTTGTTGTTTTTATTTGCGAATTTTATTTACTGTCTTGTGTCAGTAGTAGCGCAACAAAAAGAGCAAATCAAATAATAAAATGGTTATCGTCACAATTAATAAAAATAAAATAAAATTGTTACCATTGTTGTGATTCGCGTGCTGAATGTTGAAGTCTGTCTGTGACTCGAGCACATTACCACTAATATTAAATGATTGTCTCAACCCAATTAGTGTCGTCAAGCTGTTTATGAAGAACAATGAAATTGTTAAAGATCATTAATAAATATTTAAATTATATTAGTTAATGATTTAGTTAAATGGGCTACCTTCTAAAAGCAACCTGCATTGTTTTTGTCCCTTAAAATCAAAAATTATGATTCCATGTTGCATTGCTGCATCAATGGGGACAAAATTACAATAAAATAAACAAAGTTCGAAGTACCCAACCAAAGGGGACATTAATCACTATAATGGTAGGTAAAAACAAACAAACAACATTTCATGAAAATCAACATCAATTAATGAAGTCAGGTTATGTGATGTTATTTCATATATTTCAGTTGTATTGAAACAACATTCAAGATGACTTTGGGGAATTAGTGAATGTAACTTGTGAAAAATAACTGCAGATTAACTATTGCCCCACTTCAAAAACGTTTATTTTCCTCTTCTTTTTTATTTTATTTTGCAAATTAGCAACATATTAGTGCACTGCTGCCTCTCACTGGTTTATTAATGTCATTGTTTCCTTTGTGGATACTTGAATATTTTAAGTAAGCGTCACACGAAACAGTAAGTCAATTGTTTTACTTGCATTGAAAGTAGCTGTAACTTAATACAACCTAGTAATTATAGCAACCAAGTAAAGATAACTAATTATATCTAAGTAAGGTAAACTATTGGATTTTACAGTGTAGCATTCATTTGGTTATATTTTTAAAAACACTGTTTTAAATTACTTTTACTCGTACCACTAAATTTAGACCCTCTTGTTCAGATAGCTGATGGTAATATTTGTGCTTTATTCATCATACCGGCAACCTGTTACTTTTAGCGTTTCCAACAACATCATTAACTTTGTTTAATCATTTAGCTGTATCTGAGACCCTGACGGGGTTATTTCATGCACAGTGTTGAGAAGCTTACTTTGGAAAGTTATCGATCGATTCACAGAACGAACGTTCTCATAGTACCCTCCTTGTATCTGAAGATCCTTTATGACTGCAATCCGTGATATAAATTTTCGCTGGGGTTTACCATCTTTTAGCAGCAATGGCGCTGCATATGCGATAATTTGGAAAGTCCTTCGTTGTTGCTCAAGGTGTACCGCGATCTAGGATATTCAATCGTGGCGAGTCCTACTTCCCACTTTCCTTTTAGGTTTATAGCTTTTGCTAACCTGGTCGTATAACTAGATATACGATTTTGAGGATAAATCGACAAAGAAGCGTTGCACGGTAGTGTCAGATAGAAACCGTCGTCATCCATGGAGCGTCTTTCTATAAAGTCTTTAATTAAAAAAAATAATGATAGTGAAGCATGCATAGAAATGGTTACAGGGATATATTTTTAAAATGGTTACACAGCAACGAGAATACATTTTTTTAAAAATGGTTACACAGCAACGAGAATACAATTTAAAAATGGTTATTATTCAAAATGGTTTAGACAACTACAACCAAGATTAGTATTTCAAAAATAAAAAAGATTACATGATGATAAAATCAGATAGAGCGTTGTTACAGATTGTCTAACAAATAAAGACAATTTACACAGGCCATATAGTTGCAGTCTAGCATGTAGTTTACCAGAATCTCAACCATTTTATGAACATTGTTTTTCGAAACAAGTTTCAAACATACATCCGTTACATAAGTGCACAGACAGCGAACTTCGCTAATACCTATCTCACCATTGGCTGCTGATATCTCCTGTAGAATTTTTTTAAACGTCACAGCGGGAAGGTCGGTACTGTTTACACACATGTCTATCAGTTCACCCCACGAATCGGTCAGACTTCTCGCAATGTCCATTTGTTTCTTGAGGTTTTTTATACGTTTCGTTTGACCTTCGTAATCTTTCTCAGGATCACTCTCTCGCTCGATGACCGTAAGTAGCATCTCAATCATTTGATGTTTATAATGAGGGATGATCACAAAGGCTCTGAAAAAATTCATTACGCCACACACACAGCCCATGTCTTAGCTGTCACGTTCAGAGCCAGGGGGTACTACTTTTCCAGAGATCTACAGCATCGTAAATTACTTTCTTGTAGGTCTTGTCCTGCAGCAGCTTCTCCCTGATTTCTTGCAGCTTTGCGACGATGAACGGCTCTTCTCTTAATTCGTGCAGAATAGCTCCGGTAGTTCCTTGAATCCTTAGAACGTTGTTACTCGTCAGACCGCAGCGTCGCAGAGTGAAGTCGATAATGTTCTGAAAATCCGGTTTGAACAGTTTACGGCGCAGTTCGTCAAAGCGGGAGTCGAAGTAGTATGCAGCAGGTTCAAACAGACATGTATGTTGCAACTGGCTCGGGTGATCCGTTGCACATCCCTCACACTCTTCTCTCAGTTTGTTGTCGATGATGTGTTGCAGCAACAGCACGATCGTGGTTTTTATAATTTTAAACCCGAACCCGTCCGTGGCGTCGAACCCCGGGAGCGTTGAGGTAGCACACATAGTCTTCAGGTAGTTCATGTTACGGTATCCGAGTTCTGTGCAGAATTTTTCCATGTATTCCTTGGACAGGTCTGTCGAGGTAGTGTCGTGTGTTGGAAAATAATGGGTCGGATTATCATCAGGAGCTTTGAGGTTGTAAGGACCATAATCGCAGCATAGACCTTCGTCGTCTTGAGACATGATGGAAATGCGATGTGGGGTAGCGCTACTTACTGGTCTTTATAGTGTCTGTAACAGATGGCCCCAGATGGCAACACCCACTCGACGTCGCCCATGTAATGTTCAGGGTGAAACAGCCTTTTTTTTTAATTTTGTCGTACCCTTCCCGTCATTCGCACCAGCTGAACATCTTGTTTACGAACGTCAAGAGACCGGTTAGCAGATGTAGATCTTGCCACTTGAACAAAAACTGTACGGTAAACATATCGTGATATTCCTTACAAGGGTCACCCATCGGACGAACTATGAGCATTGCCCTGTTTCCACAGATTAATACGAACACGTGCTCAATCCATCAGACAAGGCCAAAAGGTCAAAGTCAATAACCATTCTTGACGTATGCATGTCCTTACTCACTACTAACAGTTAAAACATTACATATTTAGAAATGTAATGAAAAAAGTAATCTTTTTTAAAAAAAAAAAATACTTTTTAAAGTATCTGAAACAGTTACACTACTTATTAGATTTAAATAGGGTAACTTGTAATCTATAACCGATTTCCAAAGTAAGCTTCTCAACACTGTGCATGAAATAACCCCGTCAGGGTCTCAGATACAGCTAAATGATTAAACAAAGTTAATGATGTTGTTGGAAACGCTAAAAGTAACAGGTTGCCGGTATGATGAATAAAGCACAAATATTACCATCAGCTATCTGAACAAGAGGGTCTAAATTTAGTGGTACGAGTAAAAGTAATTTAAAACAGTGTTTTTAAAAATATAACCAATGAATGCTACACTGTAAAATCCAATAGTTTACCTTACTTAGATATAATTAGTTATCTTTACTTGGTTGCTATAATTACTAGGTTGTATTAAGTTACAGCTACTTTCAATGCAAGTAAAACAATTGACTTACTGTTTCGTGTGACGCTTACTTAAAATATTCAAGTATCCACAAAGGAAACAATGACATTAATAAACCAGTGAGAGGCAGCAGTGCACTAATATGTTGCTAATTTGCAAAATAAAATAAAAAAGAAGAGGAAAATAAACGTTTTTGAAGTGGGGCAATAGTTAATCTGCAGTTATTTTTCACAAGTTACATTCACTAATTCCCCAAAGTCATCTTGAATGTTGTTTCAATACAACTGAAATATATGAAATAACATCACATAACCTGACTTCATTAATTGATGTTGATTTTCATGAAATGTTGTTTGTTTGTTTTTACCTACCATTATAGTGATTAATGTCCCCTTTGGTTGGGTACTTCGAACTTTGTTTATTTTATTGTAATTTTGTCCCCATTGATGCAGCAATGCAACATGGAATCATAATTTTTGATTTCAAGGGACAAAAACAATGCAGGTTGCTTTTAGAAGGTAGCCCATTTAACTAAATCATTAACTAATATAATTTAAATATTTATTAATGATCTTTAACAATTTCATTGTTCTTCATAAACAGCTTGACGACACTAATTGGGTTGAGACAATCATTTAATATTAGTGGTAATGTGCTGGAGTCACAGACAGACTTCAACATTCAGCACGCGAATCACAACAATGGTAACAATTTTATTTTATTTTTATTAATTGTGACGATAACCATTTTATTATTTGATTTGCTCTTTTTGTTGCGCTACTACTGACACAAGACAGTAAATAAAATTCGCAAATAAAAACAACAACAGTAAAACAAAGCAATTGCATAATTTATGCAAGCTGCAATGCACTCTAGGCGTCAGTGAGTAGCTATACTAAGTCAAGAGTAAACCTTAAGTAAAGGATCAAGTAAAGGATTTTTTAAGGCAATCGGTTTGCATTCTTTTTTTTTTTTTTTCTTTTTCTTTTTTTTTAAGTAAGCCCAACTAATTAGATTTTACAGTGTATTTTCCACATTCATATGGTAATTTTGTTGGTGACTTGGGCTCTTGTGTTACATAGGGGTTTTGTGTGCACCAGATTCCTTTATATTTAATGTCTGTATTCTTTTCAAGAGTGTAGAACTTTAACACTCTCAGACTTTACTAAATGCCTAGCTTTGAGCGCAATGGTGCGATATGTTTCAGTTGCAAGTGTAAAACAGCAAGCCTTGCGTTATGTACTGACGGTTCGTCGTACGGTTATGGACATGGATAATTGCCCCAAAAGAAGTATTAATTTAGTCAAATACTCTCAAGTAAAAAATGTTCATTTATTTCTATAAACAGTGAAGGCTGATTGTTCTCAGAGAAGGTCTCACCTGCAGTCATAGTAATGACATATACAGTTCAACAAGCCAAATGTGTACAGTGTCTCCCGTAGTCCTAATCAATAGGAAAACACCAGTCATAACAAATCAAGGGGGGTTTCTGTATTCTGTATGTTTCTGTATTCTGTATGCCCCTTTTCTTAAATGGTTTGTTAGGGATAGGGCTAGGCCTCTTGAATTTACAAATGTGCTTGGTCTTTTCTTTGTGGCCTGTAAATGGGTAAAAAGCATGGACAATAAGGTTTATTCTTACCTATTCTATATGCGAGTCAAAAATAATGAGTTAAGAAAACGGCAATAAACAGCTGAAACAAGCTCAACTAATACAACTCTTTCATTTCATGTTGCATGCTGAAATATCCACATTCTGATGCATCTAAAGCATTAAAACAAGCCTTTAAAACATGAAACCTTGGTACTCGTACAAAAATATTAAATAAAATACAGTCTTTGTTTGGTTAAGAAACTGTATCTGGATATACACAATATTTATTAGACTGATAAAAGCGGCATGACCATTTGTAGAAAAAAAATGTAAATCTCATAAATTAAAGAGAATCAGATAATGACATTGGGTGTGAAGATACATTTGCTAACTTTTTGTTAAAATTTTCAGGCTAGATTAAAAAAAGTATAGAATGCACAATATTTGATTTTGGGAGAGAGTTGGTAAATTAACTTTTAGCAATTTTTACCCAGATCAAGTAGTGCTGACCTGGAAGTTGACCTTTCTGAATGCTGTCATTGTGTGTGTGTGTGTGTGTGTGTGTGTGTGTGTGTGTGTGTGTGTGTGTGTGTGTGTGTGTGTGTGTGTGTGTGTGTGTGTAACACAGTATGGCGCACATTGTTTCTTAAAACATATTTGTCAATATAATAATTTTGTTTTACCATGTTTTGATCCTACATTTACTACGAAATTTATTTGAAAGTAAATCTTTGTAGAAAAACAGTAAAACCATGTAGATCCATGGACTTGTGAACCCTTAAAACTTAACAAAAGTATTACAACAATTCATATATTCTGTAGTTTCAGCACATATTGTGTACTGGGTTTTAACAGTGGAGATAATTTATACCGGAGGACAAAAATTGTTAGCTGCAGCTATTTTTAATGATTGGACTTGTTTGAGGTTATGTATCATTTTTTACATGTAGTTAAAAATGTCTAGTTCAGGTCTATTTTAAAACACTCTTATTTGTTAGTACCTTTGTAGAAAGAACAAACTTAAAGAACCTACTGTAAACTTTTAAGCAATCTAAAGTGTTTGAAATCAAATATAAATTATAGTTTGTGGCTACTTTTTCAGACCATTTCTACCAAAGGAAATCAGATGTAGTCGTATTTATTTATACTTTGAAGTAATGTTACACTTTGAAATAGATGTTGCGCTTTCAAAACGTTCTCTTAGAAAAAGTGACCAACTTCTCAGAGAATTTGGTAATTTGGTATGGATCTCCTCCCTCACCCCTCCCGTCTCCTCCCTCGCCCCATCCTGTGAGGGTCTGCGGCAGACTGATTTGCAGTTTCACAATGGACAAGACATGGTACTGTGATTTTTTTTATTACTAATTCAGCTTAAACTAAATGTTTTTGTGTGTTTTGTGATTTTGTAAATCACTCATCCATGTATGGACATCATTGTTCAGAGAAAATAATGTAAGCCATTTTTTATGATAACTTAAAACTATTGTAAATGTTTAGTATCATCTTTGAAAAGAAGCAACTGATGTGTTTTATAAGCTCAAAAACTTAAATAAATGTTGAATAAAATGTATATATATATAATGATTTGTTTAGCTGTAGTAACATATTTGTAACTATGATGTTTTATAACTTCAATAAACTTAATAATATAAATGTTAAACAATGATTTGTTTTGCTGTAGTAACATTTTTGTTACTTAATACAAAAAGATTTTGTCTTTTAATTGAGTCACTTTTTAACTCGAAATGTTTATAGGACTTAAATGTTTCTTTTTATAAACATTGAGATGTTTAGTATCATCTTTAAAAAGAAGCCCCTGATGTGTTTTATAAGCTCAAAAACCTAAATAAATGTTGAATACATGTTTAAGATGTACGATGAATGATTTGTTTTGCTGTAGTATCATTTGTTACTTTGATGTTTTACATCTTCAATAAACTTAACAAAAATATAACAAATGTTAAATAATGATTTGTTTTGCTGTAGCTACATGTTTGTTGCTTAACACAAAAAGATTTTGTCTTTTAATCGAGTCGCTTTTCAACTTGAAATGTTTATAGGACTTATTAGATCACAAATTTGTATAATAATTTGGATATTAGACTGATATAACAATGTAAATGTGACTTAGGATGAAATGTTTTGAGTCCTACTATAATAATTTAGATTACTTACAATATTTTATTAAACATGGTAGTATGTTTTTTTTTTTTTTTTTTCCGTGATGGATAGGTGCTCAGTTTGCACAGTAAAAACTTTATAAAAACATACCAAATGATGTTTATTAAAAAATAGAGAAATAGAGAAAGTTTACTGTGATTGGGCAGGTTTAGGGGCTGATATCAGATTGACATGTCCAAGCATGTCGAGGTCCACAATAATCCTTATGGTTTGGTCTGTTAAAATAAACAGTCTGC
Source organism: Garra rufa (assembly GCF_049309525.1). Classification (NCBI taxonomy): domain Eukaryota; kingdom Metazoa; phylum Chordata; class Actinopteri; order Cypriniformes; family Cyprinidae; genus Garra; species Garra rufa. The sequence continues at coordinate 17,968,989 of NC_133372.1, read as the reverse complement.
TTTACTTATTTTGACATTAGTGTTTATAAACTTACATGACAAACACTTTGAGATTTTATATTTCATCTAAATTTCTCACTTTAGATTAATCGATGAATCAGTATTTTGAACAATGACCTCTGTGCTAGCTGTCCTCTGTGAGGAAATATCACAGCATGCACGCCCCAAAGGCATCATGGATGGGGGCTTCTTCTCGAAAGACACAAATGTAAGGCACCCACACAGAATACCTATTGTGCATTTTAAACAGAGCAAAACAGTAGGAGTTGCATCCGGTGACAAACTATTACCCATATCTGATGCACATAACAACTTTTTAAATTATATGTTAAAGTAATTGATGTTTATGAAAAATAAAAATGCATTTTTTATTTACAATCACTGTGATGGGTAGGTTTAGAGGGTGATACAGTATAAAATGTATTACAATAATGTAAATATAAATATAATAATTTATCATTATAATGTAGAAACTTAAATTTTCTGCGAATAGCGTATAACAAACAAAAATGGTAAACTGTATTGAATTTGTCTATGGAAAGCCTCCATAAAACATTTGACATGTCCAGACATGTCGGGGGTCACAATATCCCTTATCATTTGACCTGTTAAAATATATAAACTTTTTATTTATTTATTTTAATTTTTTTTTACATTTGGTGTTTATAATCTTACTTAATCTCTTTTTCCTGCTCCTGGAAAAATGTACAATATTTTTATTTTTAACAACCTAAAACTAGTGTAAATGCCTTTGTTTTATATTGTGCGTGATCACATTATTTATTTATATTCATTACATATAACAGAGAATAAGACTTGGATGATTGAAAGAGAGAGAGAGAGAGAGAGAGAGAGAGAGAGAGAGAGAGAGAGTGAGAGAGAGAGTGAGTGAGAGAGTGAGAGAGAGAGAGCGTGAGTCACAGAGCTAGTGAGAGAGAGAAAGAGAACATCCGCCACTGTTCAAAAGTTGGATCTAATTTAACTTAAGCCGTGTGCATTTTGTGAGCAGTCCTTTTGATACAGGATACTTGTAACATTAAGATGTGTTTTATCCTCTGGAAAATGTAAGAGACTTTTTTTCATTAAGCTTTTGTTTTATTGTCTGATTTTATTCATTGTTAGGTTTATGTACATAGATATTGCTTTTCTGTACACTCTAGTATGCTCTCCATAAAAAATATTAATGATTACAGTTCATATTTACAATGCATGGATGTAAGTATTTTAAATAAATGCATGGATGTAAGTATTTTAATTATAATGGCTCAAAAATAAGTATGTTTGTTAGTATTTTAATTTAAATGCATCAAAAGATACCCTCATAAACCACATTTAAAATTATAGTGTATCACATAAAGCCATGTAAGCATACAAATCTGTGTTCTGATAAATCATATAACCAGACAGACCATTGAATATATATATATGAATTGGTTTTTATTCTTGTATATATAATTTAATATATATTTATTGTCTCTCACCCTGTGAAGAAATGTGATCCTGTCATGTGGTCGCCATGTGGTCACTGAATGTGGTCACTACAATTTCACCGGTCATAGTTCAACCATCATTAATCTTCATAAAAAACCTAAAGACATCACCGGTCAGAGTTCAACCATCATTAATCTTCAAAAAAACCCTAAAGACGTCATTAGCCGGGGTCACGGGGTCATCTCCGGAATTTTAATTATGGCTATTTATACATATCCAGGGTCACGAGGGGGGCGAGGTCAAATGTCATATTTTGACATGTCAAAAAGGTCAAAGGTCAAAGTCATTAATCATTCTGACATTAACACCATCTTAATACTACTTACAAGTCATTTTATCTTACTACAATTAAAATTAGTTGATTTAACTTGTGAGTTTAAATGACTTAAGTTGATTTAACTTAACATTTTAAGGCAGCTGCTAAACTTAAGTTTTTAATTTGATACTGGTGAAAACTTTTTACAGTGTGGTAGGGATAAGCCACGATGAGGTTTTAGCTGGTGCATAGATTTAAAACGAATTCTAGGCTGTTTATAATTTCACAAGAATTTGGATACTGCTGTATTGATCTCTTTAAAATAGCCAGTAGGTGGTGTCAAAGGTAACACTAAAAATAAAAAGCTTAGCCTCGGAAGTATATTCATCTTAACAGTGGCTATCATTCCATGAAGAGCCACAGTGGAGATCAACACAGAAGATCGCTCTTAATCTTATCCAGAAGTGACTGATAGTTCCACTTGGAAATGTGAGATAATGAACAAAAAACTCTGATTCCAAGATAATTAAACTGGTCACTGACAGAAATCGTAGTGGGTAAATTCTGAAATTCTGATTTAGCAGCTAAATTAAGGGGCATTAGTATGGATTTGTTCCAATTAATCTTGTAACCAGACAGTTTACCAAATGTATCAAATAATTTTAAGCATTCCTTAACCGAGTCTGCAATGTTTGAGATATACAACAAAACGTCATCAGCGTAGAGTGATATTTTATGGGATGTATTCATACAACTTATTGGAACTTTTGCGGAACATAGTCTGATTGCTTGGGCCAATGATAAATTAAAAAGCAAGGGTGACAGGGGACAGCCTTGACGAGTGCCCCTGCCAAGATAAAAGGAAGGGGAGATAGAAGAACCAGTGATTACTCTAGCTGAGCATTCAGAATAAATAGTTTTGACTGCTTGTAGAAAAAAGGAGCCAAACTCAAAATGCTCTAGGACAGACCACAAAAAGCTCCACTCAATTCTGTCTAATAGATAATCAATCCTTGAATAATTCTTATGATGTGCTGAAAATAATGTATAATCCCTAGCACCATCATTTTGTAAACGCCAAACGGCGCATATATTGGAGTGTTGCAAAAAATAATTAAAACATCCAGAGATCACTGAATCAGACTTAGAGACGAGATCTATCTAACTGGGGATCCAGCACCGCATTTAACACCAACCCCCTAACACCAAAAGACAGTCTTCTAAACTCACAACTAAATGTAATAATTCTTGAAAAAATTAGGAATCACCCTCGGTGGGTGCATATACAGACATAAAAGCATAATTAGAATTATTTAAGGAAACAACAACATAAGTGATTCGGCCTTCTGTATCTCCACCGGTTCTTATAATTAAAAAAACACTATTACGTTTAATAACTATCAGCACGCTGTCACCAATAGCGCCTCTGTGGCCCTTTCCAACCGGACACAGCGGGAACCATCGCCCGAGTATTAGTTCCACACGGACCCATTTCACACACGTACCCCGGACATTTCCGTCTCAGCTGTTTCTCGTTGTTTCAGTATTCGCCTATTTAAGGCGCGGACTTTCTCTCTATCATTGCGAAGTCTTATCGTTCCGTATGGTCGTAATTCTGAGCGTTTATTTCTGTGTTGGATTTCCTGTGTATGACTCTGGACTGTGTACCCCGTTATTGATTCCTGCTGCCTGCCATTGCGACCATTGCTTGAGTATTGAACTGTTTCCCGGATTACCTACGTTGTTCCTGTTTTCTGGTGTTTACTCCTGCCTGTCGACACATCTCAATAAAGCCTTGCTAATGGATCCGAATGTCTCTGACTCCATGTTACACACGCCTTTAGTTTTGTTAACAGCCGAAGAGGAAGATATCACTTTAAAATATATATTTTGAAAGTGATGCACGTCCACGGATTTCAAATGTGACTGTTGTATAAGGGCAATAGAGACCTTTTTGCTTCTTAGGTAATCTAAGCATTTGGTTCGCTTAACAGGGCTATTTAACCCATTAACATTCCATGACAAAATATTTATAGCCATTGTTAACCTTTCCTGTTTCCTAACCGTGGTTGGGAGACACAGGGGAGATCCGTCTTCTCCAGGGCCGGAAGTTCTCCTCCCGGGGTTAACTCCCTAAACTTCACGCTGTTTAGTGTGATGGTAGCATATAAAAACAAAGAGGCCGTCTTGCCGAAGAATTTAGGTGCTTTATTTTGCTGGCTGCACTGAAATACACTGCACATACACTCGCTAACTACCTGCACTGGTCACCGCATCATTCTCATTCACTCTCATCCGCTGCTTCGCGGGGATCAGACGAGGGAGGGGCGCGCCTCGGACACGCGCACTCACTCACTCGCTCTCATTCACACACATAGACACACTGAGCTGTCCTAAACTAAACACATTGGAGACACATCCCACAACACCATATATTGACAGGGAAAAGCAACTCACACCAACCACTAAGATGGGAGGACTGTAAAATAATCCCCCAGAAAGATAACGGTGATCAGAACATATGCATAGGCATCAAGGCATACAAATATTATGCAACCAAATACATAGGCATACACTAAACCAATTAATCTTACGTGGGCAGTCCCAGGCATAGAACAAAACAACAAAAATACGAACAGTGACAAAAACAGTAAGCAAAGAGTTAGAAAACACTCTTCTATCTGCCCTCAAAGTAACAGTCTTTGGATACGCGGCCATCCTAGCCTTACGGCTCGTCCGTCAACATCTGACCCGGTCATTTTTAGGATAAAGAGACCATCAAATTTTCTCAGCAAGGTCCTCCATATTAGGAACTACAGATTCATCCTCGCTTACCTCGGATTCTCGTGATGCAACCGCTACATCTTTCTTCAAAGAAGACTTTGTGGCAGGATCCAGATTGAGAACAAACTTTTCAACTTTGAGTTAGTTTCTTCCTCGCTGATGCCATCGCTCTCCTTTTAGATGTGGATGCTATAGTCTGGGAAGAAAAGCAGCGGCGCCATATGAAGAATTTGTCCAGCGGTTTGGGCTCCATTCAGGATTGCATTCTGGTCTGGATAACGCAGCATCTTGCAGATGAATATACGAGGAGTTGATTTTGAATGTTCACCGCTGTAAATACGGTGAGCTTTTTCGATCTCCATTTCTTTGCCAGCAAGAGAGGGAATCCATTTAGGAACATGATTCTGTATAAATCCCAGAGGGTCATCTCCTTCTTCTCCATCTTTCAGCCCCACTAGACGGATACTGGACTGGTGACTTTTATCTTCGATTCTCGCCAACTTTTCCTGAAGAGAGTCCACTGCTAGCTTAACCACCACAGTGTCTTTTTTTTGCGTGACGAAGAGCTGTTTGCATCTTGTCAAAGTTGTTTCTTATCAGACGAACATCTTCTTCCAGAACTCCAAGTCTATCTGCAATTAGAGCGAATTCCTTAAACAGTTCCCTGACGAGACAAGGTGCATCTTTAACTCCTCGGCCACAATGGGGCGAAGTTCCCCCTCAGGAACATAATTAGGATCTTTAACTCGCTTTTTCTCTGGCAAAGCCAGTGTCAATTGACATTTTGCCATCTTCATTCGTAGCTCCGTTAGAAAACAGTACAAAAAAACTAACCAAATATTGATAGTTTTACTGAAAAAAAAAAAAAAAAAACAGATTAAGGATACCAAGTCAGGGAGCAGTCAAACTACACCGCCATTGCCATCGATGGTCTCCTCACTATTTGTACTTTCTTACACTATTTACACTTTATATTTAAAGTATGCATATACTTCTTACCCCCCACATTACCTTGCATTTGTGCATAACATACATGTACATCTATTGTTTTCGAAAATAATTTTCTATTGGACTAATAGTCGTTCTATTCCATCTTCATCTCCCTAGTACAGTGGACTCGCTTTTTAGAGAGAAACGCACCTTTTTGTCACCAAGGACAAATTCCTTACAGGCATTCTTGGCAATAAAACTTATTTTGATACTTTTTATTGAAGGCATTTGGCACCACTGCACACATGCAGAGAGAAATGAGGCACTTATCCCCAAAGCAGATGTTCATCTACTTCCAGAACAGAAATTTAAATTCATCTCTATATCCATTTTTAAACCTCAAGTCTGTTTTCAGTTGATCCATGAATAAAGCTATTCTAAAGATTTTTGCCTCCAATCCAAAAATCTGTAAACCCCCCTTGGTTATTTTTGCTAATTTGGACAGTTGCTAATTGTCTTACAATAACAGCTGTCAGTGTGAAAACCTTGTCCCAAGATGTTTTTTATAAAGTTTGACAACATCCAGGATTAACACTGTTCCTGTGCTGCAGTGTAAGATTAAATTATTTTACATTTAACCAGTTTAATATGGAGAGGCACTGAAGTGTGGACGTTTGTGTGTTTTTGACTTACATGAGAACAGTTAGCTGTTCAAGTTTGTATGTTAGCATTGACTCATTAACTTTAACATGAGCTAAGTTTAGCCAGAGATACCACGTTCTGCTTTAGCAGATGAAAACTGTAATTTAATGACAGTATGACAACCAGAAAATAAAAAAAAATAAAAAAATCCAGAAAAACGCATTAAAAAGTTAAAGTTAAAAAAGTTATAAATTGATTTGCATTTTTAATGAGTGAAATAAGTATTTGATCTCCTATCAATCAGCAAGATTTCTGGTTCCCAGGTGTCTTTTATACAGGTAATGATCTGAGATTAGGTACACTCTCTTAAAGGGAATTCTCCTAATCTCAGTTTGTTACCTGTATAAAAGACACCTGTCCACAGAAAGAGCTGTCCAGGGATGTCAGAGACTTGATTGTAGACCTACACAAGGCTGGAATGGGCTACAAGACCATTGCCAAGCAGCTTGGTGAGAAGGTGACAACAGATTTTTTTTCGCAAATGGAAGAAACACAAAATAACTTTCAATCTCCTTTGGTCTGGGGCTCCATGCAACATCTCAACTTGTGGAGTTTCAACGATCATGAGAACAGTGAGGAATCAGCCCCGAACTACATGAGAGGATCAAGAAAACAATTGGTAACACACTAAGCTGTGAAGAACTGAAATCCTGCAGCGCCCGCAAGGTCCCCCTGCTCAAAAAAGCACATGTACAGGCCTGTCTGAAGTTTGCCAATGAACATCTGAATGATTCAGAGGAGAATTGGGTGAAAGTGTTGTGGTCAGATCAAGATCAAGTTCTTTGGCATCAACTCAACTTGCCATATTTGGAGGAGGAGAAATGCTGCCTATGACCTAGGGCTGCACGATTAATCGCACGATGTTGTGAGGCGCGTTTAGTCAATGAAGCCGGTACTTTGATTAGTAGTAAATCTCCATCACGTGCGTCCAGCACGTGCGTTCAGCGTTCGGCTGGAGCGGCAATTAATACACAGAGACGTAAATCACTGACAAGCTACGCCAAATCCTTCCTGAGATGTGTGCAAACCTGGAGGCCAGCTACAAGAAATTTCTGACCTCTGTGACTGTCAACAAGGGTTTTACCACCAAGTACTAAGTCATGTTTTGCGAAGTGGTCAAATACTTTTTTCACTCATTAAAATGCAAATCAGTTTTTTTGAATTTTATTGTTATTCTGTCTCTGACTGTTCAAATAAACCTACCATTAAAATGAATAAATTTTTTTTTGTCAGTGGGTAAACGTACAAAATCAGCAGGGGATCAAATATTTTTTTTTCCTTACTGTACATGTTATAGTTTTTTTTCTCACACTATTTTTAACTTTCACACGCAGTGTTCTATTCCTGAGAAATTAATGGAACCATAAAATAATTAACAGGTTAATCTTGAAGTCCAGCATTTTTTAAACAACAATACATCAGGATATATGGTAGCCTATTAAATGCAGACAATATATCCATAAATAATACTCTAGTAAATGTAGATTGTGGACTATCCAAATGCTTACTAATTACATGTGGGAGTCAACTGGCTTTATAAGCAAACTGATAAGGGTGCAAGATATCTCCTAGAGAAGTCACCTATGGTTTGACATTGCAAGCATTCCAATCGCATTTGTGATTAAAAATGTTTGCAAATTATAAAATCTATTCAGAAGCATGTGTGAAAATACATTTTATGAAATTTAAAACATCTTAAATTGTATAACAAATGTCTTAATTATAATTAGTAATTAAATTTAAGGATGGAATAACAGGAATCGCGTATCAGCCTAATGACATTATTAAACTTCAAATGGGCTATAACAGGGGTGTCCGGACCTGGCATTTAATTCAATGTAAACGTATGTAGCTTCTGTCTGGTCTGCCCTGTCACAGAAAGGAAAGTCTAAAAACATTATATATAACTGACCTATAAACAATTACATCATAATTAAATACATTATTTTTGATTAAAGCTATTAAGTACACAGTCTTGCACATTTGTCCAATTTAAAAAAAAAATGTTTTGCTTAAAATAAAATGTTCATGATTTAGAACTCTTTAAGTAGACTTTTTAAATTTCTATGGAAAAAAAAAAGAACAGGAAAAAACATTTCTGGAACCAAGGCCACTAAAAAAGTGGGCAGGCACTGTTGCACATTTAAATTGTCGGTTGGATTTTGTAGGAAATGTCAGTTTTACACTGGTTATTTGTCTTTGTGTGGTTTTATCATGTTGCAAACAGAAAGACTTGAGCTCAAGACTAGTAAGATAAGGATGCTTGAGTGTTTGAAGCTTATTTTTGTATAGAATTTAAATAGTCATCCAGCAGGCTAGTCATCTAACTGGCTGTAGCCTCTGGGGAGTCTCAAAAAATGCATAGTAAAGACAATTTAAAGAACTTGTTGCAAAGTGATAGTTCCCCTCTCTATTTGAAAATACAAGCATGGCAAACGTATATGTTAGGGTGACTGGAGATCCGCATTTTCCTTTTCTTTTGTGTCCTGTCGCCAGAAATGTCCCCTTCTTACAGCACTTAAAAAAAAACAACACAAATACACTGCAAAAAAGTATTTTTTTTTTTTCCATTTTCCATTTTTTTTTTTAAATCTGGTAATAATATTTTCATCTGTATTCTTTTTTTCATTTTTGATGAAAATCAATAAGGGTCCGTTTAAACCACAAACATCATTATAATTATTAGTTATATAATAACAATAGCATATGAAACCCACATTAATCCCCATTTTTTAAAATTCATAGATAATAACAAGCACAATTTAAATATTTTAAATAGTTAATATATCTTAATAATTAAAATAGGAAATGTTCCTGGTTTTCATTTCAGAAATCTGGTCACTTTAACATATAACACTATACTGGCATTGAAACAAAAATACAATATACAAACATATTTTATAAACAGCCTTTGGTATGAATTTTACATAAACATTAAGAAAGGGTAACTTACTAGCATCAAAGCTTTTTTCTATCAGTAATACATAAGGATGCTCGCAGCACCTCTTTGACTAGATTAGTAGTGTTGGGTCGAGTCCACGTAAGTCGAGTCCGAGTCGAGTCCGAGTCTTTAACCAGTCGAGTCCGAGTCAAGTCCGAGTCCAAAATGGGGCGAGTCGGACTCAAGTCCGAGTCCAAATGGGTCGAGTCCGAGTCGAGTCCGACCGAGTCCAACTAAAAACTACTGTTTGTCAGTATCTTAACCTTGTTTTAATTTGTACAACTACAATAAGGCAATGACAATTTAAATGTAACAAAAGGAAACCTCTGTTGCATATTGCCATTTTGATTTTTTTATTTCACACCATCTCATTAGTGTCCTGCTCAGCAAACTTAAAGTCATGTAACAGAAGTTATGACTGACTTGATATTATGACATATTTCAGAGTGAAACAGCTTTTAGAATGTGGGAAGGACAATGTGGGAATTATAAGGGAAGGACAGGACTGTACCTACGAGTAAAAGAATGAATCTGTGATAAAGGGAGGGGTAGGTGAAGAGATGGACAGCTAGTGACATATTTTTCTTAGATGAAAATGAGGCTGTGAGGGTTAATGACATGGAAGTCATGGAATAAAAGAATAAAATTCTGACTTTATTTTCTCAATTTCGAGATTATATCTCACAATTCTGATAAGAAAATACATTCTCCCTTTTCCTCTCAGCTAAAGTCATGAGTTTATTTTTTCCCTCAGAACTGACAAACTTGCTATTGCTGCGTTAAATTGAGTTCTAAAGTCTTAAATACAACATATAAACGACATAAAAAAATTCTGAATTCTGATATAAAATAGGTAAATGTAAAATGTTATAGGTTTAAATAGTATTTTTTTACTGACATAACTGTAACGTCTACTCCAAATTGGTCTATTGACAACGGGCCATTGAATTATTAGAAAATAATGCACACCCAAGTAAGTAAGTAAAACATTCTCAAGCTTACTGAAGGAAAATAAACAGTCTAATAATTAATTACAAGCAAAAGCATAAATAAATATAATAATCAAAATACAAATGAAATAGTTTTATACGTTTTTCAGATTGATCTATATAGTAAAGTATACCACAGAAATAGTGTACTACAAACATTTAATGAAGTAATAAATGTAAAAATAAAACTATCTACAATCTTCACCGTATATAATAAATATAGATGATTCTTATTAAAATTGCTAAACTGCTTCAATCAAGAGCAGTGAGTGATTTTCTCTTTTTATTTTGTTGTTTGATTATGACGCAGTCTGTGGCAGGTTTACACTGCTGTCGCTTTAAGACCGGACGCACAGATCATATATTTTGACACATCTGTATTTCTAACTCAACACAAAACCGATAGCATTTACATGAATGCTCTCCAAGACGATGCATTTTGACATTACCTTTCGTGTAAGTGTGTAGCAATAGAGAAAGAGTTTAATTCAGCATTGTGCGCTGACTGAGAGGCAGGCTTTCAAGTACCGGCAAGACTTTAAAACACATGCCAATAATACTGAATGTCACTTTCGTAATAATGCATCGAGTCAGTAAAATTTCCATCAACTGTCCCTGGACTCGGCTGGACTCGGCAATAATTCCCGAGTCCGAAAAGCTCGAGTCCGAGTCAAGTCCGAGTCAAAATGCATCCGAGTCCGTGACAAGTCCGAGTCCGCTAAAAATTGTACTCGAGACCGGACTCGAGTCCGAGTACAAGTCCGAGTACCCCAACTCTATAGATTAGACATTTAAATTAAAGATATAGTGGGGTTAAATTAATAAAAATCCCACCTAAACATCTCCTGACAACTTTAACAAGTGGACCGACCTGCCATATGTTCGCACTGACGCTCCATCTTTCACTAGGTCTGTATTGATCTCCCAGAGGAAGTTAAACACGGCTGGAGGAGGCAGCATTTTTATATACTTATTTTAACCATGCATAGTTTTTAGATACTCATGAAAACAAAAGCGCCATGCCACATAGTCACGTGACACATCACCAGGAAGAGGTATGCGGGCTCCTCCAAGAGGACCTGGCGCACATCCACATACATTTAATAAAACTGGCTAAGCATCAGTATGTTCATTTATTTATTTGCTTATGTTTTATTGACATTTAATTATTTCCATTTATTATTTAGGTTTTATTAATTTTGCGTTTCGTTCAGCATTCTTTTTTTTCAACAGTAAATGCAACGTCAAATAGGAATTTACCCGGTTGCTATGCATCTTAAAACTGTTTTTTTTTTTTTTTTAAATAATATATGAATATGAATGACGACTCTTTTGCTTTATTTTTGGAAGATACCAACCTCCACGGCTCTACCACTGGAGAAAGCGTAACTGTAAACTGTAAACTAAATCACGTGTGCCTTGATAACGAATCAGCGAATCAGCGCTTCTATTGGTCAACTTACAACTGACGTTAAACTTCGCCCACCTTCAAGGAAGTAACAAACTCCAGTAGGCCAGAGTTGAAACGTTATACAATATCAATAAAAGCACACGAAGCATAAGGCACATCGTCCAGAAGGAAGTCCAACGGAACAGTCATGAATCCTGATATTAGCCGTGAACGTGAAAATGCATCTTTTAACCTGGAGATCCTTACGAACATCCTGGATGGTGGTGCAGAAAAGACACGCAGGAGGAGAGAAATAGGTCAGCTGTGATCAGAATAATTTGATTTCATATATATATTTACATATATAAATTGTGCAGTTGTGTTCGAATGTTTGAATGCAGATTTAAAATAATTCATTTATTAATAATATTTCTGAGGAAATGCATTTATTATTTATTATTATTTTGCAGACTATTACTGTACTTTTATGTTCTATAAAACCGTTTGTATTTCATTAAATTGGAATGCATAATTTAGATAAGAAAATGTAAACTTAGGTCAGCTTTTAGAGGTGATGGTGATTCCTATACCAAGTCACTTTACATGAGTATTTGCAGGGACACCCTCTTTCATTATTATTACCCCCCCCCCCCCACCCTTTTTTTTCTTTTGTCATAATTTGGGCTATTCTTATGTAAACATAACTTGTATGGTGTATGACTAAAAAATGAAAGAGAGATTTAGAGTTAAGTAGTGGGGGGGAAAAATCTCTATTTCTGTATCTTAGTTTCTCTACCAAAAACGTTTTAGGTAAAAAATGGCACTTATCACCTGTTGTACATTATTTATATTTCCTAGAGTCTCTGGTTATTGGTGATCCAGACTTCCAGCATGAAGACCTGAACTTTCTCTCCCGCAGTGAGAGATATGATGCAGCAGTGCGGAAGAGTGCTCAGATGATTTTGAAGCTTAGAGAATATGGTATCTCTGATCCAGAGGAGATATACTTCTACAAGAGGTATGTGTATTCCTCAATCAGGGATACTGCGTAATTGTATGATGTATAGAGGATAGAAACCAAAAGTTTTGAGGTTCAAAACAAGACTTCCAGTTAAATGCTTGAACAAGTGTACTCATGCTTCATAATAAAAATATGAAAGTTAATTGAAAGTAGTTTAAAGCTGAAAGAAAAATATGAAAGTAAATAATGAGTGCCCTGGTGTTATTGTCACCTTTGACCCAGAATCTTTGTTTTAAATTAAATGACACGTCATATATGGGTTATATTCTTGCTTCATTCCAGCTGTTCCTTCATAGTGCCTATATTGCTGAAAGAATAATCTGCTGTTTTTATGATACAAACAATGCATTTTTCTGCATTTGGAGTGAAAATATCCTGTTTATTTATTTTATTTATTTTATTATTATTTTTTTATTATTAATGGAAATCTAGTAAAGTAGTATTAAGAAATTGGTTACTTTGTAGATTCTTTTTCAACAAACCAACAGTATGATTATTTAAAAAAGGTTTGTGAGTAGCATGAAAGCTATTTACAATTTGCAGTCAAAGGCAAGTTCCAAAGTGTTTGCATAGACAGCCTGAGCAAAGGTCTCAGGTCAAAAGTGTGTCAAAGGGGATTAAAGGGAATACTCTACTCCTATTCTCAAACTGAAATAGGCTAGTTGAAGCTTGGTTGAAAGTTCACTTTAATACACATTTTGCACTTATTATTGTTACTAATTTCAACAAATTTCAACCAATGCAGCCATTTACTGTTAATTTATTAATAGGGATGCACCGATCCGGATCGGCCGATCTTGCTTGCTTGCGTGATTTCACGTTGAGCCATATATACTACACACAGCCGTTGTTCACAGACAAGATGCGCAAATCCATGTTCATTATCAGTGTGAATGTGCGCAGCTCGTCGGTAAACAACGGCTGTGTGTAGTATATATGGCTCAACGTGAAATCACGCACCTGACGGCATTTAGCGCTGATTACAGAACCGGCTTTACTGACAAAACGCGCAAGCGGATCGGCCGATCCGGATCGGTGCATCCCTATTTATTCATAACTAAAAGCAGGTTTATATAAATTTGTGAATACATTTGCCTTAAAAAGGCACTTCTAAAAACCAGTTAATTTTTGTAACTGCATGCATCTCTATTTGAAGTTTTATATATGTTTGTTCTTATCCTGCAGTATTGCGAAGGGTGTGTATCAAGAGCCCTTAGGTGTCCATTATGTCATGTTCATTCCCACCTTAAACAGCCTGTGCACAGCTGAACAGCGCAAAAAATGGATCCCGTTAGCCAACTCATTCCATATGTTAGGCACCTATGCTCAGACAGAGCTGGGGCACGGTCAGTTTCTCTCTCTCAGACAATTATTGAAATTGTACTTTTTTAAAAGTTAGGCCAAACTAAAAATGGTGTATTCTTTGTGTTCAGCGCTAACAGTGGATGTAGTTAAGTATGACCCTTGCAGGTGTTGACAGCTGAGTATGGTCATATTCTAATTGTTTACTGTCTACTAATCATACAGACATTATTATTGCAAGTCAACCACGGCTTATGTTTATCTCAATTGCTAAGTCTGGTCTTGCTTTCAGTGTTTGTCTTTCTATTAGAATATCTTACTTGCCAGTTATAGTTGATACTGTTTTGTACTTAAGGTCATTGCACACTGAGTCCGAAATTTTTGCACGTTAAAAAATAAATACGACCTCACGTTATGTCAACCGAGTTTACACACTGCCTCTGAAACTTTTGTCCGTCATATGGATCAGGTTTGTTTTTATGCGTTTACAAAAATGTATACAACGTATACATTTTTGGATTCAGTGTGTAATGACTAGGGGTGGGCATAGATTAATTTTTTTAATCTAGATTAATCTAGATTAAATTTTGGAATTAATCTAGATTAAAATGGCTAATTTGAATTCTGCTGAAGGCATTCAGAATATGTGTGCTACCCAAATAATGACTTAAAGTCTTTGAGAATGGATCATAAAGCTCATAAAGCTGTTCTATGATAATTTGTTGATGAAAATAAATTATGTTCAATTAGATGTACTTGTGTTTACTAACTAACTAACAATGAAATTATTTTTTCTCCCTATTAGATTGTGTTTTTTTTAACGTCAACACCTACCCAGCCCATTACATGTTACACCGTACTTTTATTTTGACAGGTTGCCGTGAAGTTTCTGTGTCATACAGTATGATATGATGCTAGTTTTCTCAAATGAAACGGTAAAAGTGACACTCACAGCAGTTTGGGAGATTGAGTTTATCTGTTCATGTGAGATGAAAATGCCAAAAATTACCGGGAGCGTCACGTGGGTTTCAGTATGCGTGTAGTAAAAGCTCGTCTCCGCAATGCATACATACAGCTAGGCAAACGGAACATATAGGATTCATATTAAAACGGTCTTTTTGCATTTCAGTTTTCACAGACACTAGTCCATATCGCGATTTGAATTAAGTGACTGACCAACATTTGATTTATGAATCCAAAAAACGACGAATTTACGTGGCATTTCGCTATAGTAGATTCGGTTTTTATGAATGGAGGACGACGCGATCCCGTCTGTGTTTTGGCGGAGGAGACTTAAACGCGCGACCATATTCTACAGTCTTTGGTATACATCCGCGTTAAACTATCAAGGTGAAAGTCATCATAGCTTGCGTAGTTTAGACCCAGCTCCCAACCCAAATTTGAGAATAGATTAACGGCGATATTTTTTTTATCGCGCGATAAGAGTTTCACGTTAACGCAGCACGTTAACGCCGATAACGGCCCACCACTAGTAATGACCTTTACTCCTTAGAAAAATGGTTCTAAACACTACCAGATTTAGGTTTTTCTTGGGCCCTTTTTGGTGGTAAATATAACCTTTTTTAAAGATTCCATAAAAACATTTTTTGAAAGTGCTAAATACATTAGGTACATTTGATTGACACAAATTCGTAAGAAAACTTACAGTGCCCTAACACAGTTATTAAACATATCAGAAACACAAAATATATGCAACGACATGAGTTCCATAAATTAGTGAAATATTTTCACAATCTTCTATGTCACAGGTTTTCAAACCTATTCTGGAGGACCCCCTGCCCTGCACATTTTAAAAAATATGGAGTAAATGATGACAGAATTGTCATTTTTGGGTAAACTAATCCACAGGTCGTCATGACAGTCATTAGTGCTCTTTGTCCAAAGTATTTTCAGATTATTAATTACTATCATAAATTTATACATATACAGTATCAGGAAGGCTTTTTAAAATATGTTTGATTTCCCAGTTTAACTTCATGTGAGATGAAGTATATAAACTATAATTTAATTTTGTGGATTTGAACATATATTGGGAAAATAAATCATCTACTACACATTTTTTGTTCACACAAAACTTGCAACCAGGTAACGACAATGCTTGCATCCAGTGTAGACACTAGGGTTGTGACGGTCAGAAAATTTTCACACTGCTTAATCGACGTGTGACAACACCAATAGTACCGATATCACTGTGCATGGGTGGGTGAATCCCCCCTGCAATGATCTAAAGGACAGATTCTTTCACCCCCAGAATATGATTTTAAACACGAAAAACGAAAACAAATGCGATTTCAACCAAAGGGTTCCCCTCCAATCTGATTTGTGCCACCTCAGATTCAGTTTCACCCATTCCAACCCCCAAAACATCTCGATTTTAACTATTCAATTCGAACGATCACTGGTGTATTTTAAACTTTCACTGCTAAATTCAAACGTGCTTTTGCGCCTTGTCTGGCGATGAGGCAGATAGACACGCTCAGTGCTTTTCAGTGCGATTCAGTCTTTTCAACCAAATAATAATAATGTTTCAGTCTGTTAAATTAATTACTAACAAGAAAAGACATTTGTTAAATACACACTGATATTTGTGAGTTCGTTAAATGCACTGGTGTGTAAAGGAAGTGACAATAATCCTTTCAGTTAAAGTAGAGTTAATGATTCTTATTACTATAAAAAAATCTAAACAACGGTGGCGGGCGGTGCCGCGGTGGGCAAGTGATTTCTTTATAAAAAGCAGAGAGCCAACCGCCATTCACCCCCTGCAATACTATCTTTCCTCTTTTTAATTGTGGTTGTCTCACTTTAAACTGTGCAGTGTGTACATGGCCAATATACAGTATGCAAATAACAGTAAATTGAACATGGTTTTGCTAATGCTTTGCAGGCAAATCACATCAATTTTTTTTAAGATTCATTTTTAGTCTTTATTATGACAAGACAGATCAGAACTGACAGAAAGCAAAGTGGAAAGTCCTTGAGTCTGGATTCAAACACGGGATAGCACAATGGCACTGTATGTCAGCGAGCTGCCTACAAGGCTATTAAAGTAAAACAATTCGATACGTTGATTTAAAATATGTAATATAATGTGCATTGTACGATTTTTCAAGTCCAGCTCAAGTTGTGAGTCATTGTTGTCAAGCTGAATCGCAGGTCTTCTTTGATTTGTGTTGAGTCAAGTCAAGTCACGAGTTATCCAATTTGGGGTTCAAGTTCAAGTCAAGTCCAAAACATGCAACTCAAGTCCACAAGCCTGGAACTATCCTTTTAAGGAACCACATTTATGCAGTTACTTTTTAATCAAGTTTAATACCATTGACATTATTATTATCATTTATTTGAATTAATAAAAGTGTAAATCATTATTAAATCCAATGTTTAATCTGCTTGACCTGCTTAAATGATTTCTCTTCTTTTGTTTTTTTGTCATTTTCACCCATTATTTTTAATCCCATTCCTGTTAATCTATATCTATATAACCCCACATTTTTAATCTACTCACTATATATCATCTGAAATGATTTCTCCTTTTCATAATATTTCATATTTAATCCCATGTTTGTTTCTCTGCTGTCTAAATAAATCCTCCGCTTTTCTACTCTTTCTACTTGCCTTTCTATCTCTTCCTTGCATCTTTATTTTTTTTTTTTTAATGCTTCGCTCACTTTGACCCCTGCCCTACCAAAGCTGTGTGCATCGGGGGCGTCCAGAGCCCCTTGACCTGCACTTGGGCATGTTCCTGCCGACGCTGTTGAACCAATCTTCACCTGCACAACTGGAAGCTTTCTTCATGCCAGCATGGAACTTGGAGATTATTGGCACCTACGCACAGACTGAGATGGGGCACGGTAACAAATTTGGCACTCACTTACTGCTATACTGAGGCACTGTTTGCATTGGATCATGTGGTCTTATACACTACTGGATTACTGAATTTCACAATCACTTTTGTTGGATCCAGAGATTTACACAGTCAGTGGCACCCTAAACCAAAAAAACTACCACAGTGTTTTTTTTAATTAGTGGCCAGCGTAAGCTCCTATTGTAAACTCTATCGACGAACCAGGCAGAAAGCAGCACATTTGTGGGAACTTTTGAAACTGTTGATATCCATTTTAGAATCCTTGCTGCATGATTGATTTTCTAGTTGTTTGTTATAAATTTGTTATTAGTACAATCTGGAGATTGTAGTTCAAGTTGTCAAAAAAAAAAAAAAAAGAAAAATCACTGGTACTATGAGAGAGTGTGCTTAGGGCAGTGTCATGAAATATTGCCTAAGTAGAAAAAGGATCAAATTTGCATGTGCAGATCTTTTAAGTAAAACCCTGCCAGATTTTTTTAACTCCTCACTATCAGCTCTGTGTCTGTATTGTATGCAGTGCCAACTAACATTTGGAGGAATTTACACTGAGCGGCAGTGCAAGATAGAGTTCACTTATAACTGAGCAATTTACAGACAGTAAACAAATTGTATTAAATTAAGACAAATTATGTTACCGAAAAAATATCCCCAAAATATTACACTAAAACACAAGGTAGTGCTTAGAATTTTGCTTTGTTGTTCTTTTTTTTTTTTTTTTTGCTGTCAGACACCTACAAGGGTTACCTTCATGCTTTTTAAACTAAAAAATTATAAATGTTGTTACACTGAACCACTAAAGGGATAAAAGCTTGTATTTCCTCATGTTCATTTGCTCAGTCCCAGATATGTATTTAAATAACTGGCAATGTTTGACTTTGGAACTGCATTAAATATGAATGAATTTCACTTTGAAAAACTTGTATTAGATCTGTAGTAACAGTTGTCTGTGTTGTTTTGCATGTATTGCATAATTTAGGTACACACATCCGTGGTCTTGAAACCACTGCTACTTACAACCCTTCCACCCAAGAGTTTGTTTTGAACAGTCCAACAATCTCCTCAATTAAATGGTGGCCAGGTGGATGTGAGTAAGCTATGTAAAAGTATTGAATATAAGATAGCACTGTGTACAACTGATAACATAATGTTTTTTTTAATAATTATTAATTTGTTCTCTGTATTTGTCTCTGTAGTGGGTAAAACCTCAAATCATGCTATAGTTCTGGCTCAGTTGTACACTCAGGGCAAGTGCCATGGCCTTCATGCCTTTATCACACCCATTCGCTGTATGAAGACACACATGCCACTGCCAGGTACGGAATCTTGAGTGGGTATATTTGTGTGATAATATACAGTACAGACCAAAAGTTTGGACACACCTTGTCATTCAAATGAAAGAGAAGGTGTGTCCAAACTTTTGGTCTGTACTGTATATTTTTCTGTTTATTAAAGTTTTTACTCTACATTTGTGCAGTTTTCAGTGGGTTAGTGATATTTTTTAAATATATATAAATTAATAAATATTTTTTTAATGGGTTTTTATACAAAAACTGCTTTTTTATGTAAAATTCATTTTACAAAAGACCCACATTTCTAACTTTAATTCATGGGGATAACATGGATAATTTCACATGGTTTAGTGTAAGATTTTTGCCCATCTTTTGGAAAATCCAGTTTTAAAAGTAAAAAAAACAACTACAAATTTTACCAGTAGGTGGCTGCAGAGCTCCACTATTTGCTATTTGCTATTTGACCACCTGAAAGATATTTTTTCACAAGTTTTTTCAGTTGAATTCATATCTACAGTACAGACCAAAAGTTTGGACACACTTGAATGAGAAGGTGTGTTCAAACTTTTGGTCTGTACTGTAGAATAGAGCATATGTGACTACATATATGATATGATATGTATGACTGTTTAGAATAACTGCATTGATTACACAATCACAATCTTATCATAATTATATATCACTTTCCACTAAATTCCCTATTAGATATGGGAATTGTATATCAGTACATAGGCCAATGCACATTTTTATTGGTTAGAAGTAAGTTTTTCCTGGTGCAATTGGGTGTTATTTGCAGTCACTTGCTATGAAATGTTATTGTTGTGCAGTTTTAAGATTAATGTTTTAAACTATGTTTTGCAGATTAAGATTAGTACATTTTGATGTTTTAGTAGTTGCAGTCTTAGATTTTAAAGCCCTTTTATGGCACCATTTGAAAAAGAACAGTTAAATAACTTGTACATGGTTATTTGTTAGATTTGCAAGAGGAAGGGGTGGTGGTGAAAGGCACTAATTTCACGGAAAAAAAATCCTCTAAGGACCTATCACTCCACTAAATTTGCTGCGAATTGTGAAATGGAAATAACACACCCTTTTTGTCAAATATCTATATATAAACATGAGAGTACCACATAACAAACAGTAATTGACAGTTTAAAATAACATATATCCCACAAACATTGAAATTACTTTTACTTAAAAAAAAAAACATATTATTATTTAAGTCTTTTTGCCCTGGCAATGTTTATAAAATGTAAACTTTTTTTTTTCTTTTCAATTTGACAGCTCTACATTTAGACAATTAAATGTTTCATCATTTGTTTAGTACTTGTGTGTCGTATGCATTTGTACAGAATGTAGTTCTCAATAGTTAAGCTACTGTTTTCAGATCTGTGTTATGTTTGAACAGGTGTAGTGGTTGGTGATATTGGCCCCAAATTTGGTTTTGATGAGGTGGACAATGGCTACTTGAAACTGGAAAACGTCAGGATTCCACGTGAGAATATGCTGATGAAGTATGCAAAGGTGAGCAGCTCCTACCCACAAGGAAAGACAAAAAACTGTTTAATAATTGTGTTTGTGCTTATGTTTCGAGTTTATTAACAAAATCAGGGAAGACCTCTAATTTTAAACTGTCTGCAATTATGTTTGCTGCATTTAGTTTTTTTTTTTAATGAAGCCTTAGAATTTTCGTATTGTATGATTTGTTTGTTTGTTTTTGTGAATGTACTGTTGAGCTGTTTGTATTGTTTGTGATGTATAGTTGAAATGCTGGAGATAAACTGAATTTTAGAATTTTTAAAAAGCCACACAAAATTATGACATAAAAATTAAAAATGTAAAAAGATATTAATAAAGATTTTGCATAATTTTTGGATGACTAATCAAATGAATGCAAATTTGTGATAGTATTTATGTTAACTCAACAAATAAATCATAAGTCAGAATGATTTTTTTTTTTCACTTATATTCACAAATCATGCTGAAAGGTGGATCAGCGCTTCATGTGCATGGTATTTATGCCAGCTCACATGAATTCTATTCGTAAAGCTTTGTGGTGTATGTGCTTGTGTAGGTTGAGCCAGATGGTACATATGTGAAGCCTCCTAGTGATAAGCTCACATATGGCACCATGGTGTTTATTCGCTCCATGATAGTGGGGGAGTCAGCGCGAGCTCTATCCAAGTCCTGCACCATCGCCATTCGTTACAGTGCAGTCCGACACCAGTCTGAACTACGCCCAGGGGGGGTTTCTCTCTCTCTCTCTCTCTCTCTCTCTCTCTCTCTCTCTCTCTCTCTCTCTCTCTCTCTCTCTCTCTCTCTCTCTCTCTCTCTCTCTCTCTCTCTCTCTCTCTCTCTCTCTCTCTCTCTCTCTCTCTGTTCAATTCAATATGTGCTTTATTGGCATGACAGTTGTTACAATGTATTACCAAGGCATAGTGTTTACATTTGAATGAAGAACAGATA
>NC_133372.1:17938903-17947045 GCF_049309525.1 Garra rufa | reverse complement strand
GGAAGAGGTATGCGGGCTCCTCCAAGAGGACCTGGCGCACATCCACATACATTTAATAAAACTGGCTAAGCATCAGTATGTTCATTTATTTATTTGCTTATGTTTTATTGACATTTAATTATTTCCATTTATTATTTAGGTTTTATTAATTTTGCGTTTCGTTCAGCATTCTTTTTTTTCAACAGTAAATGCAACGTCAAATAGGAATTTACCCGGTTGCTATGCATCTTAAAACTGTTTTTTTTTTTTTTTTAAATAATATATGAATATGAATGACGACTCTTTTGCTTTATTTTTGGAAGATACCAACCTCCACGGCTCTACCACTGGAGAAAGCGTAACTGTAAACTGTAAACTAAATCACGTGTGCCTTGATAACGAATCAGCGAATCAGCGCTTCTATTGGTCAACTTACAACTGACGTTAAACTTCGCCCACCTTCAAGGAAGTAACAAACTCCAGTAGGCCAGAGTTGAAACGTTATACAATATCAATAAAAGCACACGAAGCATAAGGCACATCGTCCAGAAGGAAGTCCAACGGAACAGTCATGAATCCTGATATTAGCCGTGAACGTGAAAATGCATCTTTTAACCTGGAGATCCTTACGAACATCCTGGATGGTGGTGCAGAAAAGACACGCAGGAGGAGAGAAATAGGTCAGCTGTGATCAGAATAATTTGATTTCATATATATATTTACATATATAAATTGTGCAGTTGTGTTCGAATGTTTGAATGCAGATTTAAAATAATTCATTTATTAATAATATTTCTGAGGAAATGCATTTATTATTTATTATTATTTTGCAGACTATTACTGTACTTTTATGTTCTATAAAACCGTTTGTATTTCATTAAATTGGAATGCATAATTTAGATAAGAAAATGTAAACTTAGGTCAGCTTTTAGAGGTGATGGTGATTCCTATACCAAGTCACTTTACATGAGTATTTGCAGGGACACCCTCTTTCATTATTATTACCCCCCCCCCCCACCCTTTTTTTTCTTTTGTCATAATTTGGGCTATTCTTATGTAAACATAACTTGTATGGTGTATGACTAAAAAATGAAAGAGAGATTTAGAGTTAAGTAGTGGGGGGGAAAAATCTCTATTTCTGTATCTTAGTTTCTCTACCAAAAACGTTTTAGGTAAAAAATGGCACTTATCACCTGTTGTACATTATTTATATTTCCTAGAGTCTCTGGTTATTGGTGATCCAGACTTCCAGCATGAAGACCTGAACTTTCTCTCCCGCAGTGAGAGATATGATGCAGCAGTGCGGAAGAGTGCTCAGATGATTTTGAAGCTTAGAGAATATGGTATCTCTGATCCAGAGGAGATATACTTCTACAAGAGGTATGTGTATTCCTCAATCAGGGATACTGCGTAATTGTATGATGTATAGAGGATAGAAACCAAAAGTTTTGAGGTTCAAAACAAGACTTCCAGTTAAATGCTTGAACAAGTGTACTCATGCTTCATAATAAAAATATGAAAGTTAATTGAAAGTAGTTTAAAGCTGAAAGAAAAATATGAAAGTAAATAATGAGTGCCCTGGTGTTATTGTCACCTTTGACCCAGAATCTTTGTTTTAAATTAAATGACACGTCATATATGGGTTATATTCTTGCTTCATTCCAGCTGTTCCTTCATAGTGCCTATATTGCTGAAAGAATAATCTGCTGTTTTTATGATACAAACAATGCATTTTTCTGCATTTGGAGTGAAAATATCCTGTTTATTTATTTTATTTATTTTATTATTATTTTTTTATTATTAATGGAAATCTAGTAAAGTAGTATTAAGAAATTGGTTACTTTGTAGATTCTTTTTCAACAAACCAACAGTATGATTATTTAAAAAAGGTTTGTGAGTAGCATGAAAGCTATTTACAATTTGCAGTCAAAGGCAAGTTCCAAAGTGTTTGCATAGACAGCCTGAGCAAAGGTCTCAGGTCAAAAGTGTGTCAAAGGGGATTAAAGGGAATACTCTACTCCTATTCTCAAACTGAAATAGGCTAGTTGAAGCTTGGTTGAAAGTTCACTTTAATACACATTTTGCACTTATTATTGTTACTAATTTCAACAAATTTCAACCAATGCAGCCATTTACTGTTAATTTATTAATAGGGATGCACCGATCCGGATCGGCCGATCTTGCTTGCTTGCGTGATTTCACGTTGAGCCATATATACTACACACAGCCGTTGTTCACAGACAAGATGCGCAAATCCATGTTCATTATCAGTGTGAATGTGCGCAGCTCGTCGGTAAACAACGGCTGTGTGTAGTATATATGGCTCAACGTGAAATCA
Source organism: Garra rufa (assembly GCF_049309525.1). Classification (NCBI taxonomy): domain Eukaryota; kingdom Metazoa; phylum Chordata; class Actinopteri; order Cypriniformes; family Cyprinidae; genus Garra; species Garra rufa. Next base: position 17,944,728 of record NC_133372.1, on the reverse strand, counting down.
CGCACCTGACGGCATTTACCGCTGATTACAGAACCGGCTTTACTGACAAAACGCGCAAGCGGATCGGCCGATCCGGATCGGTGCATCCCTATTTATTCATAACTAAAAGCAGGTTTATATAAATTTGTGAATACATTTGCCTTAAAAAGGCACTTCTAAAAACCAGTTAATTTTTGTAACTGCATGCATCTCTATTTGAAGTTTTATATATGTTTGTTCTTATCCTGCAGTATTGCGAAGGGTGTGTATCAAGAGCCCTTAGGTGTCCATTATGTCATGTTCATTCCCACCTTAAACAGCCTGTGCACAGCTGAACAGCGCAAAAAATGGATCCCGTTAGCCAACTCATTCCATATGTTAGGCACCTATGCTCAGACAGAGCTGGGGCACGGTCAGTTTCTCTCTCTCAGACAATTATTGAAATTGTACTTTTTTAAAAGTTAGGCCAAACTAAAAATGGTGTATTCTTTGTGTTCAGCGCTAACAGTGGATGTAGTTAAGTATGACCCTTGCAGGTGTTGACAGCTGAGTATGGTCATATTCTAATTGTTTACTGTCTACTAATCATACAGACATTATTATTGCAAGTCAACCACGGCTTATGTTTATCTCAATTGCTAAGTCTGGTCTTGCTTTCAGTGTTTGTCTTTCTATTAGAATATCTTACTTGCCAGTTATAGTTGATACTGTTTTGTACTTAAGGTCATTGCACACTGAGTCCGAAATTTTTGCACGTTAAAAAATAAATACGACCTCACGTTATGTCAACCGAGTTTACACACTGCCTCTGAAACTTTTGTCCGTCATATGGATCAGGTTTGTTTTTATGCGTTTACAAAAATGTATACAACGTATACATTTTTGGATTCAGTGTGTAATGACTAGGGGTGGGCATAGATTAATTTTTTTAATCTAGATTAATCTAGATTAAATTTTGGAATTAATCTAGATTAAAATGGCTAATTTGAATTCTGCTGAAGGCATTCAGAATATGTGTGCTACCCAAATAATGACTTAAAGTCTTTGAGAATGGATCATAAAGCTCATAAAGCTGTTCTATGATAATTTGTTGATGAAAATAAATTATGTTCAATTAGATGTACTTGTGTTTACTAACTAACTAACAATGAAATTATTTTTTCTCCCTATTAGATTGTGTTTTTTTTAACGTCAACACCTACCCAGCCCATTACATGTTACACCGTACTTTTATTTTGACAGGTTGCCGTGAAGTTTCTGTGTCATACAGTATGATATGATGCTAGTTTTCTCAAATGAAACGGTAAAAGTGACACTCACAGCAGTTTGGGAGATTGAGTTTATCTGTTCATGTGAGATGAAAATGCCAAAAATTACCGGGAGCGTCACGTGGGTTTCAGTATGCGTGTAGTAAAAGCTCGTCTCCGCAATGCATACATACAGCTAGGCAAACGGAACATATAGGATTCATATTAAAACGGTCTTTTTGCATTTCAGTTTTCACAGACACTAGTCCATATCGCGATTTGAATTAAGTGACTGACCAACATTTGATTTATGAATCCAAAAAACGACGAATTTACGTGGCATTTCGCTATAGTAGATTCGGTTTTTATGAATGGAGGACGACGCGATCCCGTCTGTGTTTTGGCGGAGGAGACTTAAACGCGCGACCATATTCTACAGTCTTTGGTATACATCCGCGTTAAACTATCAAGGTGAAAGTCATCATAGCTTGCGTAGTTTAGACCCAGCTCCCAACCCAAATTTGAGAATAGATTAACGGCGATATTTTTTTTATCGCGCGATAAGAGTTTCACGTTAACGCAGCACGTTAACGCCGATAACGGCCCACCACTAGTAATGACCTTTACTCCTTAGAAAAATGGTTCTAAACACTACCAGATTTAGGTTTTTCTTGGGCCCTTTTTGGTGGTAAATATAACCTTTTTTAAAGATTCCATAAAAACATTTTTTGAAAGTGCTAAATACATTAGGTACATTTGATTGACACAAATTCGTAAGAAAACTTACAGTGCCCTAACACAGTTATTAAACATATCAGAAACACAAAATATATGCAACGACATGAGTTCCATAAATTAGTGAAATATTTTCACAATCTTCTATGTCACAGGTTTTCAAACCTATTCTGGAGGACCCCCTGCCCTGCACATTTTAAAAAATATGGAGTAAATGATGACAGAATTGTCATTTTTGGGTAAACTAATCCACAGGTCGTCATGACAGTCATTAGTGCTCTTTGTCCAAAGTATTTTCAGATTATTAATTACTATCATAAATTTATACATATACAGTATCAGGAAGGCTTTTTAAAATATGTTTGATTTCCCAGTTTAACTTCATGTGAGATGAAGTATATAAACTATAATTTAATTTTGTGGATTTGAACATATATTGGGAAAATAAATCATCTACTACACATTTTTTGTTCACACAAAACTTGCAACCAGGTAACGACAATGCTTGCATCCAGTGTAGACACTAGGGTTGTGACGGTCAGAAAATTTTCACACTGCTTAATCGACGTGTGACAACACCAATAGTACCGATATCACTGTGCATGGGTGGGTGAATCCCCCCTGCAATGATCTAAAGGACAGATTCTTTCACCCCCAGAATATGATTTTAAACACGAAAAACGAAAACAAATGCGATTTCAACCAAAGGGTTCCCCTCCAATCTGATTTGTGCCACCTCAGATTCAGTTTCACCCATTCCAACCCCCAAAACATCTCGATTTTAACTATTCAATTCGAACGATCACTGGTGTATTTTAAACTTTCACTGCTAAATTCAAACGTGCTTTTGCGCCTTGTCTGGCGATGAGGCAGATAGACACGCTCAGTGCTTTTCAGTGCGATTCAGTCTTTTCAACCAAATAATAATAATGTTTCAGTCTGTTAAATTAATTACTAACAAGAAAAGACATTTGTTAAATACACACTGATATTTGTGAGTTCGTTAAATGCACTGGTGTGTAAAGGAAGTGACAATAATCCTTTCAGTTAAAGTAGAGTTAATGATTCTTATTACTATAAAAAAATCTAAACAACGGTGGCGGGCGGTGCCGCGGTGGGCAAGTGATTTCTTTATAAAAAGCAGAGAGCCAACCGCCATTCACCCCCTGCAATACTATCTTTCCTCTTTTTAATTGTGGTTGTCTCACTTTAAACTGTGCAGTGTGTACATGGCCAATATACAGTATGCAAATAACAGTAAATTGAACATGGTTTTGCTAATGCTTTGCAGGCAAATCACATCAATTTTTTTTAAGATTCATTTTTAGTCTTTATTATGACAAGACAGATCAGAACTGACAGAAAGCAAAGTGGAAAGTCCTTGAGTCTGGATTCAAACACGGGATAGCACAATGGCACTGTATGTCAGCGAGCTGCCTACAAGGCTATTAAAGTAAAACAATTCGATACGTTGATTTAAAATATGTAATATAATGTGCATTGTACGATTTTTCAAGTCCAGCTCAAGTTGTGAGTCATTGTTGTCAAGCTGAATCGCAGGTCTTCTTTGATTTGTGTTGAGTCAAGTCAAGTCACGAGTTATCCAATTTGGGGTTCAAGTTCAAGTCAAGTCCAAAACATGCAACTCAAGTCCACAAGCCTGGAACTATCCTTTTAAGGAACCACATTTATGCAGTTACTTTTTAATCAAGTTTAATACCATTGACATTATTATTATCATTTATTTGAATTAATAAAAGTGTAAATCATTATTAAATCCAATGTTTAATCTGCTTGACCTGCTTAAATGATTTCTCTTCTTTTGTTTTTTTGTCATTTTCACCCATTATTTTTAATCCCATTCCTGTTAATCTATATCTATATAACCCCACATTTTTAATCTACTCACTATATATCATCTGAAATGATTTCTCCTTTTCATAATATTTCATATTTAATCCCATGTTTGTTTCTCTGCTGTCTAAATAAATCCTCCGCTTTTCTACTCTTTCTACTTGCCTTTCTATCTCTTCCTTGCATCTTTATTTTTTTTTTTTTAATGCTTCGCTCACTTTGACCCCTGCCCTACCAAAGCTGTGTGCATCGGGGGCGTCCAGAGCCCCTTGACCTGCACTTGGGCATGTTCCTGCCGACGCTGTTGAACCAATCTTCACCTGCACAACTGGAAGCTTTCTTCATGCCAGCATGGAACTTGGAGATTATTGGCACCTACGCACAGACTGAGATGGGGCACGGTAACAAATTTGGCACTCACTTACTGCTGTACTGAGGCACTGTTTGCATTGGATCATGTGGTCTTATACACTACTGGATTACTGAATTTCACAATCACTTTTGTTGGATCCAGAGATTTACACAGTCAGTGGCACCCTAAACCAAAAAAACTACCACAGTGTTTTTTTTAATTAGTGGCCAGCGTAAGCTCCTATTGTAAACTCTATCGACGAACCAGGCAGAAAGCAGCACATTTGTGGGAACTTTTGAAACTGTTGATATCCATTTTAGAATCCATGCTGCATGATTGATTTTCTAGTTGTTTGTTATAAATTTGTTATTAGTACAATCTGGAGATTGTAGTTCAAGTTGTCAAAAAAAAAAAAAAAAGAAAAATCACTGGTACTATGAGAGAGTGTGCTTAGGGCAGTGTCATGAAATATTGCCTAAGTAGAAAAAGGATCAAATTTGCATGTGCAGATCTTTTAAGTAAAACCCTGCCAGATTTTTTTAACTCCTCACTATCAGCTCTGTGTCTGTATTGTATGCAGTGCCAACTAACATTTGGAGGAATTTACACTGAGCGGCAGTGCAAGATAGAGTTCACTTATAACTGAGCAATTTACAGACAGTAAACAAATTGTATTAAATTAAGACAAATTATGTTACCGAAAAAATATCCCCAAAATATTACACTAAAACACAAGGTAGTGCTTAGAATTTTGCTTTGTTGTTCTTTTTTTTTTTTTTTTTGCTGTCAGACACCTACAAGGGTTACCTTCATGCTTTTTAAACTAAAAAATTATAAATGTTGTTACACTGAACCACTAAAGGGATAAAAGCTTGTATTTCCTCATGTTCATTTGCTCAGTCCCAGATATGTATTTAAATAACTGGCAATGTTTGACTTTGGAACTGCATTAAATATGAATGAATTTCACTTTGAAAAACTTGTATTAGATCTGTAGTAACAGTTGTCTGTGTTGTTTTGCATGTATTGCATAATTTAGGTACACACATCCGTGGTCTTGAAACCACTGCTACTTACAACCCTTCCACCCAAGAGTTTGTTTTGAACAGTCCAACAATCTCCTCAATTAAATGGTGGCCAGGTGGATGTGAGTAAGCTATGTAAAAGTATTGAATATAAGATAGCACTGTGTACAACTGATAACATAATGTTTTTTTTAATAATTATTAATTTGTTCTCTGTATTTGTCTCTGTAGTGGGTAAAACCTCAAATCATGCTATAGTTCTGGCTCAGTTGTACACTCAGGGCAAGTGCCATGGCCTTCATGCCTTTATCACACCCATTCGCTGTATGAAGACACACATGCCACTGCCAGGTACGGAATCTTGAGTGGGTATATTTGTGTGATAATATACAGTACAGACCAAAAGTTTGGACACACCTTGTCATTCAAATGAAAGAGAAGGTGTGTCCAAACTTTTGGTCTGTACTGTATATTTTTCTGTTTATTAAAGTTTTTACTCTACATTTGTGCAGTTTTCAGTGGGTTAGTGATATTTTTTAAATATATATAAATTAATAAATATTTTTTTAATGGGTTTTTATACAAAAACTGCTTTTTTATGTAAAATTCATTTTACAAAAGACCCACATTTCT
>NC_133372.1:17906403-17933903 GCF_049309525.1 Garra rufa | reverse complement strand
CAAACAAAATTTTACTTCCAGCCAAAAAAAATTGTTTTGCTTTGTCTGGCCTAGCCCGCATTTGTGCAGTTTGAGTACAACAGAGATTTGTATTAAAGATTGTACTTGGCTGAAGTGTCTGGAGAGAGGGCTCGCTGATATATTAAAATTAAAAATGATACAGTCAGGCAGAAAAACAGACATAAATAAATAATTATTTCACAAATATCTCCTTCAATAAGGTTTAAAAAGGTTTTTTCAAGAAGTTTTATTTTCAGTTTTTGAAATTGCCCTTAAAATCATTTAAATGTAATCACAATGTTCAAGAAAATTTCAGTGTATGTCAATTAACTGATTGATTTGTACTACTTTTACTACCTAATGTGTTCTGTTGATTAGGTATTTGGTGAAGAGCTACAAACAAGCAAGGGCAGGCCAGCAGTTGACTGGTACCGTTTCTTACTTGAACGAACCTCAGAGCAGGATACAGCCGCATTCTGTGTCTTCCCGGACCACTGTTGTCAATATTAATGACCTGGCCAGCCTTGTGGAGGCATACAAATTTAGAGCTGCAAAGTAAGTTGGATTCAGAGAACCATTTTTTTTTTCGGTCAACACAGATCACACATAGCACATAGAATTTTTGCAGAGATTTGAGAATGTTTTTAAAAAAATTCTCACAGGTTAGTCGAAATGGCAGCTAAGAACCTCCAAGCAGAACTACAGCACAGCAGGAGCAATGAGGACGCCTGGAACAACAGCTCCATTGATCTAGTCCGAGCATCTGATGTGAGGCTTCTAGAAATTAACCTTTGAGCTATAATGCTAATACAGGGGTGTCGAATCCTGGAGGGACACTGTCCTAAAAAGTTTATCTCCAACCCCAATTAAACACACCTAAACTAAGGTAATCAGGGTCTTAAGGCCATCTGAAAACTTAGGCAGCTGACTGATTGTTGCCTACCTGCCCTATCAGGCTGTAAGGCAGCGTTCAAGTTTGCAGGTACCTCCACAAAATGATTTTGGACAGACTTCTGAGGCAGCATAACAATTTGATGATCTATAACAAGCTTTGGTGATAACTAAGCGAATGTCTAATTACTACTATACTATTTTCCTACTGGAAATTAAATCAGTAGTTGAAAAAGCCATTTAAACATACATTTACACATACATTTTTTTTAGCTCAGCTGTCACAAGATTGGACATCCCTGTGCTAATCCAATTTTATTTAAAGAGTACCTGTTATTTAAATCCTAGTTCAGACTGTCACTCAGAATCAGATTTTGTTCATATTGGAATCCAATCATATTTAGCAACATTTGGCAAAAAAAAGAAATTATTTTTATGAATGTTTACAAATTTCAGTCTGACCACACAGATTTTGCATAGCTTTTTGGCTGTCACTTTCTTTTTGGCTATGTTTTCATAAAATGTAAATATGCTAGGTAGTATTTGTAGAAAACAGTTTGAATGTAATTATTAAAAACATGGTTGTGTTGTTGTGAAGTGTGAGTTGAGCGGAAAATGACAATAGACTGCTGGTCTATACACCAGACCAGCAGAAACGGCAGCAGGGAATCAAGCTGCACTCTTCAGCTACCTACATTTCTGCTGTTGCCGCAAAATACATACTAATCCAGTGCAACAGCAACATGCTGTCATGTTGTAAGACAAAATCTTGTGAACCCTTGCTGTTGTTGTTTTTTGGCATAGGCATACACAACATTGTTGCCACAAAAACAAATGCACTCCACGGGACAGTCAAATACACAAATAATTTGATTTGGGCTGACAGTGTGAACATACCTTAATTGTTTTAGTATACAGAACCCATTAAATAATTTCATTAATGATCATTTGTAAAGATTTGACAATGCAAAAATTGTTTTAGAGCTTTGTTTTCACTAATATTTCTCTTCATTGTCTGTCTACAGGCCCATTGTCATTATGTGGTGGTGAAGCTGTTTGCTGCTAAACTGAGTGAGATTGGGGATACGGCTGTCCACTCTGTGCTCAGCACTTTGGCTCTGCTTTATGCCCTTCATGGAGTCGCACACAACTCTGGAGACTTTTTACAGGTTATACCATACAGTATAAAATACATTTAATTTATTAATTAATTATTTTAACATAAGTACTGGACTGTTTTAGTGCATACAACACGAATAAATACAGTTATTTTTTAGAGATAGTGGTGGGTTTAGGTTAAGTAGAACTGAATGAATTTGTATTTTTTTTTTATACCTCACCTCAGCTTAATAGACAAGAAGCTCATACTGTAGCTAAAATTCAGCTTGCTCGGTCAGCTTGGTTCTGGTTCCCAAACAAAATTGTTTCCTTCATTGCATCCTCATATGGATGCAGATAACTTCATAGTTCAAATATTTTTCAACTTTCATTATTAGTTTTTTTTTTTTTTAATTCATTTTATTTATGGTTTTGCTGAACACCAAGAAAAAAGGGGGGAAAAAACAACAAACGACAATAAACCCCCTCCAGCTGAACTGCCTAAGTAATACATAAAGTGCAATTATTGAAAATAAATAAATATGTAAAAAAAGAGAATATTCAGAATTGCGTTATAAACCAGATAATATTTAAAGTAGAGGAAAATAAATGTACAGGAAAAAGGAAATGGGGGTGGTTACAGGATACACAAGCATTAGATTACCTCCAAATGCTCTAAAAGAGGTCCCCATGTGTCTTAAAATCTTTTTGGTGAGCTAAGCTCACTAAAATGTAATGATTAAACTTAAATAATATAGAACATCTCATTTAGCCATCTCTTGAATCAAGGGGCTTGTGAAGATTTTCAATTAAGAAGTATTACCTTTTTGGCAGCAATCATGCTCACCATTAGAGCCTTCTGGTGGGTATGAGATAAAGTTACCCATCAACTCAGAATATCCAAAATTAGCCAGTTTGTTCTCTGGTTAAATGTTCATTTAAAATGTCCTTGAAAACAATTTAAAAATTTTGCAAAAGCACAGACAAAACATTTACCTTTACATTTAGACATTTAGCAGACGCTTTTATCCAAAGCAACTTACAAATGAGGATAATAGAAGCAATCAAAACCAACAAAAAAAAAAAAGGAGGTGAAGTGAGGCCAAGTATGGTGACCCATACTAGGAATTTGTGCTCTGCATTTAACCCATCCAAGTGCACACACACAGTAGTGAACACACACACCGTGAACACACACCCGGAGCAGTGGGCAGCCATTGCTGCGGCGCCCGGGGAGCAGTTGGGGGTTCGGTGCCTTGCTCAAGGAATTCACCTCAGTCGTGGTATTGAGGGTGAAGAGAGTGCTGGTTATTCACTCCCCCCACCTACAATCCCTGCCGGACCTGAGACTCGAACCTGCAACCTTTGGGTTACAAGTCCGACTCTCTAACCATTAGGCCACAGCTGCCCCTATATAATATAAAAATATTAGGCCCTTATATATATACAGTCGTGGCCAAAAGTTTTGAGAATTACATAAATATTGGAAATTGGAAAAGTTGCTGCTTAAGTTTTTATAATAGTAATTTGCATATACTCCAGAATGTTATGAAGAGTGATCAGATGAATTGCATAGTCCTTCTTTGCCATGAGAATGAACTTAATCCTGAAAAAAACTTTCCACTGCATTGTTAAAAAGGCTTCAGGGCGTCCAAGAAAGTCCAGCAAATGCCAGGATCGTCTCCTAAAGAGGATTCAGCTGCGGGACCGGAGTGCCACCAGTGCAGAGCTTGCTCAGGAATGGCAGCAGGCAATTGTGAGCGCATCTGCACGCACAGTGAGGCGAAGACTTTTGGAAGATGGCCTGGTGTCAAGAAGGGCAGCAAAGAAGCCACTTCTCTCCAAAAAAAAAAACATCAGGGACAGATTGATCTTCTGCAAAAAGTATGGCGAATGGACTGCTGAGGACTGGGGCAAAGTCATATTCTCTGATGAAGCCTCTTTCAGATTGTTTGGGGCATCTGGAAAAAGGCTTGTCTGGAGAAGAAAAGGTGAGCGCAACCATCAGTTCTGTGTCATGCCAACAGTAAAGCATCCTGAGACCATTCATGTGTGGGGTTGCTTCTCATCCAAGGGAGTGGGCTCACTCACAATTTTGCCCAAAAACACAGCCATGAATAAAGAATGGTACCAAAACACCCTCCAACAGCAACTTCTTCCAACAATCCAACAACAGTTTGGTGAAGAACAATGCATTTTCCAGCACGATGGAGCACCGTGCCATAAGGCAAAAGTGATATAAGTGGCTCGGGGACCAAAACGTTGAAATTTTGGGTCCATGGCCTGGAAACTCCCCAGATCTTAATCCCATTGAGAACTTGTGGTCAATCCTCAAGAAGCGGGTGGACAAACAAAAACCCACTAATTCTGACAAACTCCAAGAAGTGATTATGAAAGAATGGGTTGCTATCAGTCAGGATTTGGCCCAGAAGTTGATTGAGAGCATGCCCAGTCGAATTGCAGAGGTCCTGAAAAAGAAGGGCCAACACTGCAAATACTGACTCTTTGCATAAATGTCATGTAATTGTCGATAAAAGCCTTTGAAACTTATGAAGTGCTTGTAATTATATTTCAGTACATCACAGAAACAGCTGAAACAAAGATCTAAAAGCAGTTGAGCAGTAAACTTTGTGAAAACTAATATTTGTGTCATTCTCAAAACTTTTGGCCACGACTGTATATATAGTACAGACCAAAAGTTTGGACACACCTTCTCATTCAGGTGTGTCCAAACTTTTGGTATGTACTGTAGATATGAATTCAACTGAAAAAACTTGTGAAAAAATATCTTTCAGGTGGTCAAATAACAAATAGTGGAGCTCTGCAGCCACCTACTGGTAAAAGTTATTTGTAGTTGTTATTTTTTTTACTTTTAAAACTGGATTTTCCAAAAGATGGTCAAAAATCTTACACTAAACCATGTGAAATTATCCATGTTATCCCCATGAATTAAAGTTAGAAATGTGGATATTTTATAATGTGAATTTTACATAAAAAAGCAGTTTTTGTTTAAAAACCCATTTAAAAAATATTTATTTATTAATTTATATATATTTAAAAAGTATCACTAACCCACTGAAAACTGCACAAATGTAGAGTAAAAACTTTAATAAACAGAAAAATATACAGTACAGACCAAAAATTTGGACACACCATTCATTTGAATGAGAAGGTGTGTCCAAACTTTTGGTCTGTACTGTATATATATATATTATTAGTGGTGGGCCGTTATCGGCGTTAACGTGCTGCGTTAACGTGAGACTCTTATCGGGCGATAAAAAAAAATATTGCCGTTAATCTATTCTCAAAGTTGGGTTGGGAGCTGGGTCTATACTACGCAAGCTATGATGACTTTCACCTTGAATGGATGTATACCTAGCCGAATTGCACTGTAGGGGGCGAGAACGAGTCTTCGAACCTGTGTGTATGCCTACTGTGAAATTACCACATCAAACGAGACGTTCTAACATGGATGCAGCTATGAAGCCGCTGGATTTGCTTCAGGGCAGAGGCGTTGCTAGACCCTTTTTACTGGGGCACGTGCGTGAGTTATAATTTACTTTGATAATCCCGAAATAAAGACATTAAACTATATGCAACAACTGAATTGACGCTTCTAAAAGCAACACAGTTTAACCGAAGACCATGCACGCAGATATCCATGCCCGTGCGCATCTGTGTATTTAACTGCAACACGCAGCCTTTTAAGCAGAAGTACATGCAGTGTAGGAATAGTTGGTTACACAAGTTTGTATAGTTAATTGTGTTGTAAATGCAATTGTCAAGCAGTTTGTGATGCAGTTTGGAAACAGGAGATGAGCCCCTGGTCTAATGCGCCATCTGGCTTGAGAAACCCGTTCTCAAAGACTTACTTTTAGTCATTATTTGGGTAGCACACACATATTCTGAATACCTTCGGCAGAATTCAAATTAGCCATTTTAATCTAGATTAATCTAGATTAATTCCAAGATTACAGTGATATTAATCTAGATTAAAAAAATAATCTATGCCCACCACTAATATATATAAATAAATAAATAAATAATATAATATTATTAGTATTTTTTTTTTTTTGTCAGGCTGGTCTACTAAGTGTTCCTCAGCTGGCTCAGATCTCACAGAGGCTGAAGGGTCTTCTCTCAGAGCTGAGGCCCAATGCAGTGGCTTTGGTTGATGCCTTTGACTACCGTGATGAGATGCTTAATTCTGCTCTGGGGAGATATGATGGCAACGTCTATGAGCACATGTTTGAATGGGCCAAGAAGTCGCCTCTGAATCATACTGAGGTTTGTATTCAGGGCATTTGAAGTGTGTCTTGTTGTCATTTATGGTGAAGCATGTTAAATAATTTTCAGAAGAACCTCTTCATTCATTCATCATTTTTTTTTTTTTTTAAGGTGCACGAGTCCCAGCACAAGTATCTAAAGCCACTACGGTCCAAACTGTAAGAAGTGCCTTACTGGAAGAAAGGAAAGAGTCTGTCCAAGAAAACTAATACCATTAGCTCTTCTCTCCACCACCACTGGGTTATCTTGTCATCTACTGTAGCAAAGGAATTTGTCAGTGAAGAGATTCTATTTCATTTTAATGGATATGGTTTTCTAATTATTTAGAGCAGTAAGTCATGATTGCCTTTTCTGTGCACTTAATGATAATTTCAAGTTAAACCACTTAAATTACTTTTTATAATTGTATAGATTCTTTGTAATTTGTAATATTTGCTTAATTGGTTTTTCTAGAGGATGTAATTTGAGTTTGAAATTATTATTTACTGAGTAATGAATAATTTGATGGTCAGACATCTTAACATCTCTTAAAATCATGCCTTAAGAACCTCAGACGACAATGTTATTCTTTCTTTCTTTCTTTCTTTCTTTCTTTCTTTCTTTCTTTCTTTCTTTCTTTTTCTTTCTTTTTTTTTGTCCAATGTAAAAAAAAATCAATGCACTGTATTAGTAAAGTTCTTTTGCAATTACTTACACCATTTACATACTGATTTGTGTCCTGATACATTTTTTCCACACTGTTATTTGAACTCTTATGCTACATTAATAACGGAATAAATTAACATTTGTACTGTACTGTTTACATAGCTGATCATCCATTAATATCAGTATTGCAGTTGCATTTCTAATTACAATTCAATATAACTGTTGTAGTAAGATGATATTTTCACCTCTTTTCAAAACCTAATAAAATAAATTCACTATGAAGGCTCCTTTGTAGCAGTCAAATTTAATTATAATTATACAAACCATTGTAACAAGCTCTTAAAGAAGAAAATGTTCACAATTATTATTTTAACACAAAATATTAATAATGGTGCTTGACTTGAAATTGTAGGCTATTTGCAACCAGAATGTGATTTAATCTTGTAAATTCATAAAGTTTTTGAATGAAACATTGTTTAAAGAGGAAAAGCGTATATGAACCCACGGGAATATGCTAAATCATGCTAGTGTCGACTTAAATAAAAACTATAAATATTTTTATTCATCAAAGAATTCTGAAAAAAGTACCACGTTCCAAAACAATATTAAGCAGCACAACTGTTTCCAGCACTGATAATAAATCAGCATGTTAGAATGATTTCAAAGGATCATGTGACACTGAAGATTGGAGTAATGATGTTGAAAATTAAGCTTCGCATCACAGGAATAAATTAAACCTTAAAGTACATTAAAATAGAAGACCACTATTTTAAATTGCAATAATATTTCACAATGTTACTTTTTAATGTTTTTTTCTGTAATACTTTTTTTTAGGATTCTTTGAATAAAAAGTTAAAAAGAACAGCATTTATTCAAAATAGAAATATTTTCTAACAATATAAGTCTTTACTATCACCTTTTATCAATTCAACACATCCCTGCTAAATAAAAGTATTAATTTCTTTCAAACAAAGAAAACAATTACTGACCCCAAACTTTGAACGGTAGAGTATATTATTATAAAAGATTTCTATTTTAAATAAATGCTGTTCTTTTTAACATTTTTTTTTATCATAGAATCATGAAAAAAGCAGCACAACTGTTTCCAGCACTGATAATAAATTAGCATATTAGAACGATTTCTGAAGGATCATGTGACACTGAAGATTGGAGTAATGATGCTGAAAATTCAGCTTCGCATCACAGGAATAAATTCAATTTTAAAGTATATTAATATAGAAAAACCACTATTTCAAATTGCAATAATATTTCACAATGTTAGTTTTTTCTGTATTTTAATCACACAAACACAGCCTTGATAAGCAGAAAGGTTTCTTCTTTAAAAAACAAACAATCGCACTGATTCAAAACGGTAAATATGTTACAATGACTAAACAAACTCATCTAGATCTTCAGTGGCATAAGGGTGCAAACATTTTCAGCAAATTTCAATCTGGTGTGAGCTGTTTCTTTAAAATTTTGTATAAGTAGGCAGCACACTACAGTTTAACTATTCAGTCATTCATTTTTTCTAATCTGTAAAAGTCAACTGTTAAATAGGGCTGGACAATATATCGAACGATATTGTGAGGCGCGTTTAGTCAATGAAGCCGGTGCTTTGATTAGTAGTAAATCTCCATCACGTGCGTTCCGCTCAGGTTCCGCTGGAGCGGCAATTAATACACAGAGACGTAAATCTCTGACAAGCTACGCCATATCGCGCTCAATATCGCATTCGATATTAAGCTCGATATGGCGTAGCTTGTCAGAGCACCGGCTTCATTGACTAAACGCGCCTCACAATATCGTTCGATATATTGTCCAGCCCTACTGTTAAAGCAAAAATACAAGTGTGTGAGCTGGGCTGTGATCCAGTGGTTGTAGATGAGCAACTCTCCCAGTTTCCAACTCGACGTCATGTAGGAAGTGTAGCAGGAAGGGAGGAGAAATGAGCCCGGGCTTCCTCGTATCACTAGTTCTCTTTTATAAACTCAAATTAAACATACTAGCAACTTACTACACGTAACATTACATCATTAGGATACTTTTTAAAGGGTTAAACGTTTTTCAAGTTAGTCCCGAAAAATCCGGATTCTCCCGCTGAACGTGTGAATGAAAGAAAAGCGAAACGCGTGAAGACTTGGAACGGTGAAGTGCTTGGAACACACGGCACAGAAGAGAAAGAGTCACTGGTGTCTTGAGGTCAATGGAGCGTTTCTGGAGGACGTGCACTCATTTGTTATCTGTTAGGTAAGACAATAGTAATGGATCCTCCTAACTGTTTTGAATCAAAATCTATATGATAATCATGATGACCAGCGGGAATTAAGCGGGTTCAGTCACTTAGACCACCTACCGTTGTTATCTGATAGTTTTTGTTACAAGCTCAATATAGCTTACAATCTATATGTCTGTTCACAAAACTCGCGGCTGCGTGTAATTCGAGCGACTTTTTTCTTTTGTCTTTGTGAATTGCTTAATGTTGAGGAAGCAGTTATGAAATGGATTCAAAGCAGTTTCAGATAATGCAACGTGACAACAGAAGCATCAGTTACTTATGCGAACTTTACACGAAGGCCACGCTGTGAACAAAGAAGTCCGTGGCAAAAATACAATAAATTATGTAATTTCCTGAGCCCATGTGCACTAGAGCACTAAATAACACCTTAACACAATAGTTGTGGTACTATTTTAACAAACTTTAACAGTCAGGAGAGTTCTGTTGGGTCACAAACAAATGACTAGATGTTTATAGATGAAACCACCTGGACCCAAACTCAAAATACATAGGCTATAAGATATAACAAAGTACAAATTGTAATTCTTGCATGATTTCTTTGGTTTCAATCTCGTGTCCTCTTTATGTCTTTACATGGGTCGTTTGACAACATTTTAAATGCTTTTAACATGTTTTTACTTGTAGACCTAAATCAAATATGTAGACACATTTAGGCAGGCTCACCGTGTCATGGCATGTCTGCTGGAAAACAAGAATTTAGTCCATTCTAATAACTAATTTAAATGTCTGATCGTAAGAGGTTTTTCATCGTGTTCATCATGCTCAGAATCATCACCTCCAGATGACTGACCATCCCAGATCTTCAAAGACAGACAATCACAGGCTTGCTTTTTGTAGTCTAATATTTTCTTTAATATTTCTCTCTACAGTTACTGTATACCGTTACTCAAATAATGTAGTCCAGGGAGAGCTGAGGAATGTGCACAGGGCTTTCCACTTAGCAAGTTCATACTTGCTTTTCCATTGAACAGAGATACAGTAAATATTCTTTTTTTTTCATCTTTTTTTTGTCCAAATGTGTTTATTTATTTACCCATATGTAATCCCCCCTTTGACAGTCTTGTTACTACAATAACATTTGAAACTTTAGAATACCTTCTTTTGTGTTCAACAGAAGAAGAAAAGACATACAGGTTTGGAACAACATTAGGGAAATCAACATTGTGACTGAATGATGATAGAGCTAATATTTTTTTTGTACTTTTAAGCTGCCTTTCCAGTCTGGTACTTCCAGATTTGACTGTACCAATTCACTCCCTATAGTGGTAGTAAGTTGTGACGATACTTTTGGAAGCAATCAAAATCAACAAAAGAGCAATAACATGCAAGTGCTATGACAAATCTCATTTAGCAAATAAATGAATAATTAATAGCAACTTGTATATAAAAATATCCACTGTCATACTTTAAGGAACATACAAGGACATGCCAAGGCTAAAGTGTTAAATAACATAGTTATTTCTCACTGTCTATAATACAGAAGAAGCAGCATATTATAATGCAGAGCTTATTTCAATGCACACAAAGCTCAAACTGCATCCAGAAATTCCACATTCACAGAGGGCCTGTCATCTGTCATTTATCATAAGCAATGAAATACCGACTTTAGGCAGAAAGACCAAGCAGCTGTTTTCAACAATAAAAGTGTATAGCTAATGGTAAATTCCAAATTTGAAAAACACCTTAAAAGTATCATAAAATAGTTCATATGACTTGTGTGTTATAGTCTAGTTGTATGATAGCTTTGTGTGAGTATGATACACCATTCATATGGACAATACTCACCCTTGTGCTTTTTTGCCATTGTCGTTTAAAGTAACTCTATAAAATTATCATCACCTGCTCACCTCCATGTTCGCGCTTTTTTGGGTAAACAAGCTGTTCAGTTTGTTAATCAGGAGTACTTGTTTCAAAATGTACAATATATGTAACGTGTACGGTATATGCTATTTGCTACCCCTGAGAATGTGTTCATTAAACTGCTGGCTTTTATTCGTGGGGCATGTAGTAATCACATCCTCATCTTGCAGCTGTACAAAAGGAAGCTGACATTTGTGCAACACCCATTACTTAACAGTGAGAAATGCATCATGTGAGAAAAAAGGGGATTTTACTGGCTCAAGACGGCCACATGCTAGTATGAACCTAGATTGAAATTTTCGTAATGTTTTGATGTTTATGTTTTAATAATATTTTATGTGAAATTTCTTTTTATCATACGCTTACATATTTTTGCTAGGTAGTCTGCCTCCATATAGCTGTCAAATTATTAGCTTCAGATTCTATGTAAGTCAACTACATACTACATAAATCATTTTGTGATCAGAAATGACCTACTTTCATTTTGTACTCCTGCATTTCATTTTAATAAAGTGCAAAAGAGGACACATTTCTGATCTGGTCATAACTGTTTTCTTCTGTATGTTCAGCAGAAAGACTGCTCTGAGGATTAGTCAGTGAGTTACCGTTCCTCTTTTGCCCTCTAATCATCTGAGACAAACCGTGGTTTCTTCTGACATAGTAAGTGTGATGTTTTTTTATGCTATGTTTTGTTGCTCACACTTTAGTTTGCAGGTTTGCTGTTGTGTAAACTATAGTTATATATAACACAAACATAGTCATAGAAAATGTATATTAAAAACAGTCCAAATAGTGTGAGTAGGGTCCATTTGCATTTGATGTGAACAGCCTTTTAAGTTGTGAACCTGTAATTGTGAAGATGTGTCATTGAGAATGTCTAACAGATTGTTAATTAATAATTGTCTATGCTTTGAAAGTTCAGTGGCAAAGGTCAAAGTTGAAATTGTTTTCTGCAGTGCTTGATTGGCATGCAATACTGACACTTCACTTTTCACTACATAGAGAACAATGCTTTGGACAATGCTGAATCATGGGAAAGTGTTCTGAGAATCTCACTACTGCTGAGTCTTTTTAAAGAACTATCAGTATAATTGATTTCTAGAACCATAGTGTCCAAAGCGGTAATTTACTGGGTTGCTTATGAACAGGTAAAATGTGCAGTACATGGTCCAATTTATGATAATGTGCCCTAATGGTTAGAGAGTTGGACTTGTAACCCAAAGGTTGCAGGTTCAAGTCTCAGGTCCGGCAGGGATTGTAGGTGGGGGGAGGGAATAACTAGCACTCTCTTCACCCTCAATACCACGACTGAGGTGAGTCCCTTGAGCAAGGCACCGTTCCTCCAACTGCTCCCCGGGCGCCGCAGCAATGGCTGCCCACTGCTCCGGGTGTGTGTTCACGGTGTGTGTGTGTGTGTGTGCACTTGGATGGGCTAAATGCAGAGCACAAATTCCTAGTATGGGTCACCATACTTGGCCTCACTTCACCTCCACCACCTCCACCTACTTTGTACTTTTCATTGTGCAATCACTGATAATGTCATTTTAATAGTTTAATTTCACTGCATGTAAGCTGTCAGGAATTATTTGCTAATATTTTGCATATTTTAGTAATAAAATAAATTAGGGCTGCACGATATATCGAAAAATTATCGTTATCGCGATATTAGTTTACATGATATCAATATTGCAGAGAGTTGAGATAAATGACATTTAATTTATGTGCCAAATATTTGTGCGTTGCATGCATAGGTTGTCCTCATTTGACCAAACAGATGGGGGCTTACTATCTTTATACCCGCCTCCCAAGTAGGTTCTATAATGCTATTGGCTCGACCGGGCCAAAAGGTGAACCTGGTGGCTCAGAGCAGAGAATGAAAAATAAATACAGCAGGAGTATGAAGGGAGAAAATGACACTTGTGCCTAAAAAGAACTGTACGTCTGAAATATATACAGGGATCAAAATTGCGACTGTTTATGCTCCCAAAATTTAATCTGCGCAACCTCAAATTATATTTGGGAGCATTTGTGCAAGTGCGATAAATTGTTGTGGTGCGACCTAGTTTAATTTCTTTACAAAACTTTTGCTAACCTAACTACTGCACAGACTGCTGTGAGCTGATGCGTTTGCCATTCGCTCCAACATTACATAACCATTTAAACTTAATCTTTATTGTTACCTTTAATGAAGATTTGATATATCAGCCGTCTTCCTGTCACTGACAATGCGCACCGCTGAACTAGGTACCGGATTTGCACAAACTGCATTGCAATTAGGGGTGTGTGGTATGACGATTTTTGTTTGTGGACAGTAAAAAGGTTCTGTACAACGCGGCATTCATTCACATCAGATGATAACTCAGTGGCCGAGTTCCACTCACGAAGGGGAGTATTTTTCACTGGGGACACGCTTTTCAAAATCCTGTTGGTGTCCTCCGACTTTCAAATGGTTTGTTAAAGTAATCTCTTGTATTGCAGAATGCATGCTCTGCACCGCAGAGAGTTTCGCGCGATCCTTAAAACGAAACCAAAAGTAAAACGTGCACGCACATTCAAAATAAATTTTAATACCCCGCATTTAGAGAGCGACTCCCCAATGCGCGCAAATTAGGCAAGATAAAATATCTAGGTTGTTATTAGAATGTGGGCTACCTAATAAGTTGCGTAGTTGTCTATAACTCTGTATCATACTTGAAAAAAATCAGTCTCTATTTGCACTTTGAATATTGAAAGAGTAGTCTACTTTGAATATGGCTTTTTTTGTTATTTATACTGTTTTTTTTTTTTTTTTTTTTTATTCTGAGGCTTTCAGAAACAGCCCATTTGATTTGCCTGGCAATTGGAATCGGCCATGAAGAATCAAGATCGGTGCATTACTAAAAAGAAATTGGGTGCTCCTAATTTTTTTTGATGCTCCTAACTTTTTGAAGTTTAATAGTAAACTTTTTGTTTAATAATATTTGTTTTATTTAAAAAACAAACAAACAAAAAACAGGCAAGGCAAGGAAATATTTAGTTTAAAAGATGCTCTTGAGAATATGGTTACATGTAAATAAAAAGTAATGTTTGAAAGCAATTAATTTTGTGTTTGCAGGTCTATGGTAACAACAAATCAGAAATCAGAATATCTGCCGAGATTTCAAGTAATTCATAGTGATTTAAAGTCAAAATTTTTGCAACTTCCTTGATATAGTTTTTTTTTTTTTTTTAGCCTGAATTAGAGTTAATTCGGATGACAGAAGAATATTGATTACCTGTTTATTTTAGCATGATCATTACATATATAAGTGATTTTAAAAATAGATAATAATAATAACAATAATAATTATTAAAGCATTTCTCTAGGGAAATGTAATATCGCAAGAAATATCGTTATCGCAATATTGAACAACAATATCGCATATTTTCCCAATATCGTGCAGCCCTACTCTGAACGGCAGATTTCTCTTTCCTGCACGCGCTCGATACCTCTCATTGTAACAAAGTGTAGATGTGATTTATTGTGCATAATTAGTGATTAAATGGAAGACCTTGTTACCTGCTTTCTAGGCCACATATAATCCATTCAAATATGAATAAGATTTTTGTGCTGCTAAAATGACCAATGGCCACATACCCTGCACACGCAACAACGTTTTAGGAGTGACATACCTTTAACCAAAACCACTACCCAAGTTAAACTCAAAATTTGGCATCCCTGTAACAGTGTTTTTATCATGTGTCACTATTGCTTTGTCTGTTACAGATTTTGATATGTACAAAGCAACACTGTTTACTGCTGCAAGATCCAGTGAGAAGCGTTTGAATTTGCCGCAAAGTGAATAAGGTTGCTGCGAGATCTAGTGAGAATCATTCAAATTCTGCCCAGAATTCTCTGTTATAAACAGCGCTGATGTACGTCAGAAAACCAGAAGTAGTATAAAAATACAAAAGTCATTAAAACAAAAAAAAAATAAAAGGTTTAATCAGTGTTTCGATGTGCCTATATGTATAAACAATGGTCTTAATGGATGGAGTAGTCAATTAGGCCACACTCAGGTATGGCATGCACTGGCAATGGTGATCATATTAAGCTTCTCATTGTTACATTTTTCTCCCATCTAGGGGTCATAGAAAAGGTGCAACCAAAAAAAAAAGGTTTTGGAGGTCATCACTCCTGTCCCAGCCAGCAGTCAACACACAAAATTTGAAATATTTGTTCTTTTTTTTATTAACTCTTATTTTAGAAAAAGGAAGCAAAACTTCAAGAGGGGACCGGGCCAACAAACAAAATGAGTCTAAATGTTGGGAGGATCAAACTGACTTACCTGAAAAAGAAAAACAAATAAACAACATAACTTTTACCTCACTCCCTAACTATCCAAAAAACAGGAGAAAACATGATTAGAAAAAGAAAATGGCATCCACCGCTCTACAGCTTCCACAATTAAATATATACAGCAACAAAGTAAACAGTATAGTTTAAAAGAGTCAAATTATATACAGATCAAATTTGAGTAAGAAAAGAAGCACTTAACAACACAAGGTCAAGGATTTAGGCTCACAACAGTCCACTGGGGCAGGAAGAATGACTCTCACTGCTTCCTGCTTTCCACCTCAGCTTTATACACCAGCTCTCATCTCATCAACCAATCAGGTCTCTCCCAATCAGGCCTCTCCTAATTAGGCTAAATGTTGGGAGGATCAAACTGACTTACCTGAAAAAGAAAAACAAATAAACAACATAACTTTTACCTCACTCCCTAACTATCCAAAAAACAGGAGAAAACATCATTAGAAAAAGAAAATGGCATCCACCGCTCTACAGCTTCCACAATTAAATATATACAGCAACAAAGTAAACAGTATAGTTTAAAAGAGTCAAATTATATACAGATCAAATTTGAGTAAGAAAAGAAGCACTTAACAACACAAGGTCAAGGATTTAGGCTCACAACAGTCCACAAACACATAGGCTGAACAACCACATGCTGGGGCAGGAAGAATGACTCTCACTGCTTCCTGCTTTCCACCTCAGCTTTATACACCAGCTCTCATCTCATCAACCAATCAGGTCTCTCCCAATCAGGCCTCTCCTAATTAGGCACAGCTGATGTCTACACCTGGCTGAAGGGATGAGAGAGAGAGAGAGATAGAGAGAGAGAGAACAAAACAACGCAGAACCAAAAGAAAACAAAGTACAATCACATTACACAGAATGTGTGAACAAACAAACAAATAAGGGACCATATACATCACAGATGTAAACTGGATCTTAAACATAAGAAATACATCCTGGGACGTAACACACCCACCATTAATTACAAGATATACCTCCTTGTAAATAAAAATGTCACAGAATTTGTATTTTTTTTAATTTTTTTATGTTGCACTCAATTTGCACTAGTTTTCGTTACCATAAGCTCGGGAAAGTGCATCTGCTACTACATTGTCTGGCCTCTTTTTATAACGTATGTCCAGATTAAATTCTTGAACAATGAGGGACCACCTCATTAACCTCTGGTTGGAATTAGACATACGTGAAAGAAAGACCAAAGGGTTGTGATCTGTGTAAACCACTATTGGATTACTACTGCCAGAGCCTAGGTAGACCTCAAAATGCTGCAGAGCCAGCAATAATGCAAGGGCCTCTTTCTCAATGGTACTGTAGTGTTTCTGGCATTTTGAGAACTTCCTAGAGAAATAGCATATTGGGTGTTCAATACCAAAGCTATCATCCTGTAGGAGTACTGCACCAGCTCCATGAGCACTAGCATCTACCTGTAGCTTAAAGGGGAGGCTGAAGTTAGGGGCAGACAGGACTGGTGCATTACACAAAAGATCCTTGGCTGCCTGAAAAGCAGATTTACACTCAGGGCTCCACACAAACTTACGTTCTGAACTCAAAAGGTCTGTTAGAGGGGAAACTACTGAGGCAAAGTTTTTGCAAAACCCTCAGTAGAACCCAACCATCCCAAGAAAAACAACTGTCCTTGCAAACTCACACTTAGCAAGGTTTAGTGTTAAAGAAGCCTCACTCAGACGCTTTAACACTGCTTCTAGGTTTCTTAGATGATCCTCCCATGTCATTAAATAGATTACAATGTCATCTAGGTAAACTTCACAGTTCTGTACTCCTGACAAGACCATCTGCATTGAACGCTGAGGAGCAGGAGCATTTCGCATCCCAAAGGCCATGACAGTGTAATTTAGGACGTTGTCAGGGGTAACGAATGCAGAGATCTCGCTGGCACGGGGTGTTAAAGGCACTTGCCAGTAACCTTTTAAGAGGTCTAGCTTGGTGACATAACGTGAAGAACCTACCCTGTCTACACAATCTTCCATTGTAGGAAGCGGAAAGGAGTCTGGTTTTGTCACATTGTTCACTTTACGGTCAGTACAGAATCGCAAAGAGTTATCTGACTTGGGAACAAGCAGGCAAGGAGAACTCCATGGACTTTGACTGGGCACAGCAAATCCATGTTGCAACAAATAATCAACTTCATTTTTCATTAGGTTCCGTTTGTGCAGGTTTACACGGTATGGATGCTGCTTAATAGGTGGACATTCACCAACATCTGTGTCATGACTTAAGATACTGGTTTGGGAAGGAACATCATGGAACAGTGACGGATATTTCCTGATCAGCTCAACAATACTACCACGCTGATCATTAGGCAAATAGAAGAGGTAATACTCCAAATTGGATAAGAAAGCAGAGTTTGGCAACATGCCACAAGAGACTTGAGCATTTCTGTCCACTAAGCCATCGGCTTCTGAAGTATATGGGCAGTTAACAACAGCATCCACTGACACTGGGTTAACAGGAACAACTGGCTTTGCCTCAGCTCTTTATACATAAGCCTTTAGCATATTTATGTGACACATCCTGCTTTTGCGACGTCTATCAGGGGTAGGGAGAACATAGTTTGTTTCACTCAGTCTTTTGTCAATCACATATGGACCAGAGAATTTCGACTGCATGGCTGAGCCAGAAACAGGGAGTAGTACCAGCACAGAGTCACCTGGTTGAAAATGGCGCACAACACTCTTCTGGTCATAGCGGGTTTTCATCTTGGACTGGACTCCAGCAAGATGGGCCTTAGCAACATCCCAAGCCTTGTGAAGCTTCTCACGAAAGGAACTCCCATAATTAAAGGTAGACACAGGTGGGGTGTTTTTGGCAAGAAACTGCTCACTTAGTAGTTTCAATGGACCTCGCACTGTTTGACCGAACACAAGCTCAGCTAGGCTGAAGCCCAGGGATTCCTGCTTGGTTCCTCTTACAGCGAACAACAATAAAGGTAATCCTTCTGCCCAGTCCTTACCACTCTATACTAGGGGTGGGTGGTACACCGGTGTCATAGAGTACGTTTACATGGACAACAATATTCCGATTTTAACGCGATTAAGACAATACTCTGATTAAGAAGCAACCATGTAAACTGAGATTTTTGATTAATTTAATCCGACTAAAGTCATAATCGGAGTAAACACAAATCGAATTAAGACAGGTGGAGTATTCCTATTTTAGTCGCATTATGGAAGACATGTACACATCTTAATCAGACTATTCCCCTTGTGTAGGACTTTTCGCCACATTTTGTGACAGGATACACACTAATGCTGCGTTCCAGGCAGGTTTTTGAGCTCGTAAATCACGTGTTCAAACCACGACTCAGGACTTTGTAGCGTTCCAGGCAAGTCACGCCAAGCATTTATTATTTTTATAGTATTAATAATTTGATTGCAACGTTATATTGTCCTAAACTCAATTTTTCCACCGTGTGCCACTGAACACCGCACCCCTAGAGGCTTTATTGTTGTTTCTCGGGCTATGTCACGTCAGAACTCGGAACTGGGAGTACGTCGTCGATCTAGTACGAGTTCACGTATGGGAATTCACGGGTTTGAGTGCCGTTCCAGTGCACTTTCACGGGTAGAAGTTTGGAAAAACACGGGTAACGGGTTGTCTGGAACGCGGCATAACGCTCTCAGTTGGTTGCGCTTTGGTTTCATTTTTATTTATTTATATTTTGCTACAACATGGGCTTAATCAATGCTCATTGCTGATAAATAGCCTAGTTTGTTATCATAATTTTTAGTTTTATGGAAACGTTTTTAACATTCAACCCCCTTTTTCATTAGTATAATTTGTAAGTATTTATTTTAATTTTGTGAACGGGATTTCCGCTATTGGAATGTCTTAGGATGCTTTTTACTTTTACTATCGAATTCATGATCTTGGTTTTGCTTGCATATATAAGGCTACACCTATCAATTTTAAGATTAAAACAAATTCTTAAAAGATGGATTTGTTATTTTTAATTAAACAGCATAACAAAAATAAATTAAAACTAGCTTATATAGCATTTATTAACAAAAACTAATAAGAGGAGGCATGGACTCCATCACATGCTGTTATATGCCGACTAAACAATTTATTACAGGGCGCGCAAACACTGAGCAATCAAAATAATTAATAAAAAAAATAATAAAAGAAAGCCTCCTAAGCGTAATGTGAGGTAAACGGCAAAGATAACAGGGTTTTCAAAATGAAAACAAACAAAAAAAGTAAAACTAAACTGGCTTTCGGTGACTGTGCTTGCGAGTGGGTTTTTTTTTTTTTTTTTTTTTTTTTTTTGGTCCTAAAAACTGACTGGCTCTGAAACGCTCGCTGTATGGATCAGACGCTTTGGAGCAGCACAGCACGCACTCGCACAAATGCGACCACGGCAAATTTTAACTCACACATTCTAAAATATTTGTTGCATATGTCCAGTGCCACTTCAAGCTTTTGTAAAATTAAAACCCAAACATCCAAAAGTCTATAAGGAAGATGAACTGATAGCGTCGCGTGTGGACGCAATGATGTGTGTCATTAATCGATCTATGTACTATAACATGTAAAACGGGAACATGAAAGGAATATTCTAAAAGCAACTCATGTAAACAGCTTAATCATATTATTGTCTTATTCAGAATAAGGTCATTAATTAGATTACTGGTGTCCATGTAAACGTAGTCATAGTCATCGCCGGTGTGACATTGCGCCACGACATGGATTTTCTAATACCGTCAATACCGTAATAAATCAATTATGTGCCTTGAACGGCTGCATTTACACCAATAATAGCGAATTCTAAATAATAAGGCATTACATTTTCTTCAAACGTTCAGTTGTGGTCTGAATGCCTGTCCTTATACTATATATCCTGTTATAAATAAAGTAAAACATATTCGTATCAGCTTTGCAGGTGGTAGGTAAAAGGGGCCATTAAACGACTGGTGAAACATCATGAAGAAAGGTCGGGCCTGTATCCTATACCAGGGGCGGAGTGGCAATCGGGACGACCGGGACTTTTCCCGGCGGCCGGCCGAAGGATTTACACAGCGGATCACAAATTGAGCGGGCGCGAGGCGGAGGCAAGCGCGACCGGCCTGTTTACTTTTACTTTCGATTTTGCGATAACGCACACTCTGTGTAAAGGGAGCCGCACATCTTAGATATTTGTCAGTGAGTACAAGATTGCAGCAAATCCTCCAGTCTATTTTTGTCATCTCTTTTTACTTTCGACCCGTGATCATTCAAATCTAAAGGTCATTGTGCACTGAGTCCGATTTTCACATGCGTTTTTTTTTTTTTTTAGTTTTCTCATATTCGCCATCCTTATCAAAATGCTTATTATGGATGCGAAAATGCAGAAAATCAAATGCGATCCGAATTTTTTTTATGATGGCGGAAGTTTCAGAGGCAGTGTGTAACCTGTATTTTTTTTACGTGCAAAAATCTAGGACTCGTGTGCAATGACATTAACTCCAGCAGCTCGTGTTGGATGCAGGGTTGCCAAGTCCACGTTTTTCCCCACAGAATTGGTCTAGTTTTAAACTGTTGCCATGGGTTGATTTCCCCCAGTTATTTAAAGGTTTTAAATATTGCAGAAATTAAATTTCAATAAAAAAAAAAATGTGTTTTGTTGTACACTGTTAAGTAAGATCTTTAGGTTTTTTGCAAAATAAATATGTTGAGAATGCATAATACTCTCCCATGTCTCTTTTTGATAAGGATACCTGCCATTTACTTATTATATTATAAAAATATTAACTTTATTCACATACTAAAGGGACAGGACAGGCTACTCCTCCCAAAATGTACCAAAAAAAGTAATACCGTGATATTATACCGTCACCGTTCAAAAGATGAAAAATACCGTGATATTAATTTCAGGTCATATCTCCCACCACTACTCTATACAGTAGGCACGCATCATTGACTTTAGGGTCTGATGGAACCGTTCAAGGGCCCCCTGCGACTACCACTGGGTGGTATGCACTTGATAACTGATGTTCCACACCTAACTCCTTTACTATCTGTTCAAAAACATGAGATGTGAAATTTGACCCCTGGTCTGTCTGAATGACTTTGTGTATCCCAAAAGTTGTATCCAGCCAACTGACAAACATGGCACGACTTAACAAATTTTGACACCGCAGATTTTACTCCAGGCCAAAAGAAATGTTTAATAAGGCGCTGATAGGTTTTTGTCACCCCGAGATGACCAGAGCATACGTGCTCATGGGCTAGATGTAGAACTTGGGCTTGGTAACCAGAAGGCAGAACAATCTGATCGACCATGTGACTATCATCATCAGCAATCTGCGGCCTCCACCAACGCATGAGTATATCATCCTCCCAGAAGTAACCTACCTTAGGGCTGGGCGGTATACCTTTTCATACCGAATACCGGTGTTTTTTTTTTTAAATGATATTCAAATTTCATATACCCCAATACCGGTGAGTGTGTGCGTACAAAGCGCTGGGAACACGTATTTTGACGCAAACAGAAACCGCAGCTTGCACGTGCTTGTCTGAAGCAACACATCTGCGGTGTGGACGTATTTCAGTATATCTGAGAAAGACCCAGGGTTAGCGATTTGCAAAACTTGTAATGCCGAAATTTCAAGAGGGGGTGTGTCTGCAGTGATGACTAGAGCAGAGATCGCAGATGTAGCTTTCAGTGAGAGAAAAACAATGGCTTTACGTTGGTGTTACGTCGCAATATTTTAAAGATGTGTCTTTTCTATATACTGTATTTTTATTAATATTTATGTTTTAAAGCCAATGGATATCACACAAGCAACGTGGAAACTGATCAATACGTTAAAGTGAAAGTAAAAACTGACTTTCAGCATCGGATGTGCATTCTTTCAGACAATGAGAGACGATTATACTTCATATGCTGATATTAATTTAGTCCCTTAATATTTTTCTTGTGCCCCGAACATGGTGGGAAGAAAATAAAAAAGAAACGTATTTTGTGTAAGGTTTGTTTTTGAAAGTCTTAAATAAAGCTCTTATTTTTCATTTTTGACTGCAGTGTTATTAGGAAGTTATGAAAGTCATAATTATGATTTCAGGTGGTCTAAAATGTGGGGACTGAAAGACAAGAATTGCGATGAAACTTCAAAAGGCTATCCATTGAATAAATATGAGCGCTGCACGTTTCAAAATCATTTGTTGCGCTACTTTGTATACTACCATTCTGACAGCGCCTCCTGCTGGAAGAGAAACGCGTAGACTTGTAAATGTGAACTTGTGAAGAATGCACAATAAAGTGTTGTGTATTTTGACTGCAAATCATGAATTCTGATTTCTTCACCTCATTAAAATTATGAGTGCCACTGTCACTTCTTTGTGAACAGCAGCATTTTGTGAGACCATTCAAACCTGGGTTAATACTAGTCCGGTCAATGTAAGCCAATATACTGCAGTAATTAGTCTCTAATTTATTAGGAAATGTGGTTCCCTTCCGAAGGGAACTCTCACTGCGTCCTCTAGAGGGCGCTTTTGGGGAACGCTGCAGCGTGCCTCGAGTCTGAAGAATGCATAGAAAAAACTACATGAAATGGCCGGCGCCAGCGTATGACGTCACCGCGGCGCGTCAGTCGCTGCCGTTGCGTCACTACCGGGCGACCATAACATAAAAGAGGCGCCCGTGCAACACAATACATCTTCGCTGTCTTCAGCTTTCCCGGTTTGGATGTGCATTGGAAGAAACGGTAAGAATCCTTTCTTTAAACTACTATCATGGCAAGCACTAGCAAGTCGTTTAAGCGGTGTGTTCATCCGTGTCCTCGTTATTTGACACCTGATGACACACATGAGCTTTGCGTATTCTGTTTGGGCGAAGAGCACACACGCGATGTCCTTGAGGGGGCATTGTGTGTACATTGTGAGCGCTTCCCTATGAAGAAGCTCCGGTCTCGTCTGTCTCTCTTTCTGAGGAAAGATGAGCATTCACTTGCCCCTCGCGGTTCGGGTCCTGCCGTTGCCGAGGCACGGAGGAAACTGAGCTCGTGGGGCTCGCAAGTGGAACTGGCTGACGAACTTGAGAAGGGTCTCTCTCTCTTGCCAGCCGGAGACGATGACAGGCTCCTAGCTGATGATGATGCGTTATCGCTGACGTCGTCAGATCCAGGAGCAAGTGCTCTTTTGGGTTCCACCCAAGAAGAACAGGAAGTGCTAGAGATGGATGAAGACGCTGAGGCTGAATCCTCTCTACCTTCCTGCCCTGCATATGAAGAGCTGCTGGAGGTTATGGACCGCGCCACGGCCAGGCTCGACCTGCCGTGGAAGCGGGCTAGAAAGATAACGCCGCGGGGTCGCCTCGACGAGCGGTATCTTTCAGGCCATAACCACCCAGCTCCGGTGAGTCTCCCATTCCTTCCCGATCTTCATACTGAGATCGAGAAGGGCTGGAAAAAGCCGTACTCGGCGCGCATTCATAGTTCGTCTATGGCGAACTATGCTAATATCGAGGGATTGCGTGACCACGGCTATGAGAAGATGCCCCCTGTGGAAGAGACGCTAGCCTGCTATCTCTCCACAGGGCGGGCCTCCTCTCTCAAGACTCCCTCTCTGCCTTCTCCGGCCCTGCAATTAACATCCCGGCTGAACGGCAGAGCATATGCAGCAGCAGGTCAGGCGGTGGGTGCACTGCACACCATGGCAGTGCTCCAAGCCTACCAAGCCGATCTGCTGAAAGACCTGGACAACGGTCAGGGTCTTTCCCCTGACCAGGTGGCTGAGCTCCGTCGCACCACGGATCTCGCTCTCCGTGCCACCAAGCAGGCCGCTACCCATATGGGCAGGGCCATGGGGGCTATGGTGGCTACGGAGAGACATCTGTGGTTGAACCTGGCTGATGTCGGGAGGAAAGAGAAGGGCTTTCTTCTCGACGCACCGGTTTCGCCATCTGAGCTTTTCGGTGCCTCCGTCGAGACGGTGGTTGAAAAGTTCAGAGAAGCGAAGACGCGCTCAGCTGCCTTCAAGTCCTTTATCCCTCGAAGGCCCAGGTCTCAGCCCGAACACCACAGGGGTCCTGCGCCGCCTCCTTCTGAGGAACAGAGGCAGGTGCAGAAGGCTAGTGTTGCATCCCGCGCTCCTCCTCCCCCTGCGAGCAGGTCTAGGAGGCGACGCGGATCGAGAGGTGGCAGACAGGAGTTAAGGGAAGTCATCCAAGCGAGACAAAATTCTCGCAGGGGTCAGAGTAATACCTAATAAAACCTCTCCTTCCCTCGGGCCAGTCGGGTCGCCATTTTAATTCCCCTGTCGCCATTTAAGCTTCCTGCACTCCCCGGACCTATGATGTTCTTTGGTGGTTCTACCTGTATAGAACCCTAATTTACTGATGGTCTGGAATCAGGCGGTCTCTGAGGAGAGTCCCGCCTCTTTCTACGAAGCAGGATGCTCTTAAATGGGTGAGTATGATCCGTTTTTTACTTTGAAGGAACTTCATACTGTCTCAGGCCTGTGTATGTTTTCTCTCTCCACAGAAGAAATACGACGAGTCTACGGCAGACGCCCCCCTCTGATCCTATGGATTAAGGTTACGGCAGTGTTTTGCCCTCTCCACTCCACAGGCTGTGCGGTAAACCAACCCTTACAGCATACATTACACATAGGACCTTGTCCTCTTCAAGGTAAGCTCCCTAAGTCTTTCCTGGGTTTGCCCTTGATATGGTTATGCTGTCCTTTGCAGGCCTAGTGTAGACTTATGCCCTATTGAGACAGGAGCATAACTCCCTAGTTACGCCCCCCTTATGGCTGGATAGGCGTGTTGCCTGCAGGGTTAGGTTGCGTGTTGTATTTTTCCCTCAGAAAAAGGTGGAAACATCTCGACGGAGCACCCCTCCCTTCAAACGGTTGTATGGTGGTGTCCGTCTACACAACACTTGTTCCAGCACTATCAGGCTTCCCCCTTCAGTGGTTAAACGAGCAAAAGGAAATTTTCCTTTCTCCCTAGGTAAGCATCTTAAGATATTTATGGTTAAGATTGCACTAGTATGTTTAACTCTGTTGCAGACGGCCTGCGTGCGAGGATCCGCTTCGTGTCCTCTCCTAAATACGGTTTCCATGGAAACTGAGTGTCTACACCTGTTGAGACAGGCGTTCACTTGAATAGGAGTGCAGCAGACCGGAGTGCTCGCTGCGAACCCGGAGCAGGTTTGGTTGCTCCCTTTTCTGCGGAAAAGGTTCTTATTTGAGCTCCACCTGGTGACATGCTTTCCAGCTGGGGTCTTGATTCTCGGTCCATTTGGTGTGCGCTCCCCTTTCTGAGGAAGGGGTTTTTATGTAAATCTGAGTGCCACTTTGTGACTCTCTTCAAGTCGCCTCATTCTAAGCCTGAGGGCTGAGGCAGCACTTGATGTAGGATCTACACCCAGGCTGACGAATGTCTCCCCTACAGAGGGTTTGAGCATCTTTCGGTGTTTAACACCTTAGAAAGCCGTCACTCTAGGATCGATTCTCGCCCCCCAGGCCTAGTTCCACTTCCCTTTCTGAGGAAAGGTTTACGAAGTGTCTGAACTAGGAAGCTGCCCTTATTCATTCCGGAGCTTCCCAGAAACTTTCAAGGCAAACAGTGCTCCCCTTTCTGAGGAAAGGGTTTGTTAAGGTTAAGAGCTCACGTTCCTCCCTGTGCGCAGGATTGCTGGAACATATCTGAGCTCCCCTAATCCAGGGTTTCCTTCAGAGCAACTTCCCAGGACTGAGTGCTCCCCCTTCTGAGGAATGGGTTTTGTTAAGGTTAAGAGCTCGCGTTCCTCCCTGTGCGCAGGATTGCTGGAACGGACCTGACCTCCCCTAATTCAGGGTTTCCTTCAGAGCAACTTCCTAGGACGGAATGTTTCCTCCCTCCTGAGGGTAGGAATCTACCAGGGACAGACCCTTGAGAGTTATGAATCTGCTACAAGGATGTTGGCGTGCCCCCTTTCCAGGGTTCACTTATAAAAGCACCACTCCTTGGTGGCCAAGTTCTCCTCCCTGTTTCCCAGGGTAGGAGCTTGACCTTCATGCTTCAGGTTTCTACTCTCCAGCCTTTATTCTGGATGTATGCTCCCCTCTATGAAGGGTAACAGTGAGAGCATTCGCTCCTGTTCGGTTGTGCAGCTCCCCTTCTGGGAAGGGTCTTCTATGAGCGCCAACCCACCTTCGTGAGATTGCCAGACCTTCATACAGGTCGCGTGGACCGGGCTGTGCACGCTTCCCCCCTTTTCATTAAGGGTTCCCTAAAAGACAGCAGTGCCCCCTTCTGGAGAAGCGATCCTCCCTGTGGATCAGGGTCAGGATTTTTGTCCTCTACTATCGTCCACCATTTCAGGATGGTCTCAGCTCCATGTTCATCTCTGTTGACAGATAGCTTGCGAGCTTCTGTCCAGGGGAGGGTTAGTGTGGCAATCCCCTCACCATCTGGGTCATACCCTTTCTGTCTCTTCAGACGGCATGGAGCTGATAGTGAAACCCCCTGGGAAAACACTCCCCTTAAATCCGATCATGTCGGTAAGCGTCCCACGCTATGCCTGGGCGTCTTCCAGTTAAAACCACAAGTGTGGTAAGTGCACACACACCTGGGGCACTTCTATAAAATCCACGTGTTGGTAGGTTCCCACCAAGTTTGAGTTCCTCTTTTAAATCCTTTTTGGTATGGGTCACACGCTTTGCCTTGTTCCCATCTATTGAAGTCGGCTTACAACCCCGGTTCCCTGGGTTCGACTCCTTTGATATCTTAGCTGATGTCTGCTGACCATCCACTATTGGGGCGCGCCACTACTAGTGGCCCTTTGAACGGACCCAGGACAGGTTTCTGCCCTCTTATGGGAGCCAGTTCCTGAGGGAACTAGGCCCTATGTTGCGGTAGTTTCTGGTTCTGACAAGTCTAAGTTTCCATCGAAGCTTAGCCGTTTCCCTCAGAAGGAATTACTATAATTCCAAGCCTGAGCTGTGCCCTGGGTTCTACCCAGTCTGTAAGTGGGTAACAGGTCAGGCCTCTGGCCGGGAGGGGTAACGTTTTGACAGCCGTCACCACGTCCTAGTAGGGGCAATTCCTCTCAGAATTGTTGCTTAGTGCTCGCTGGCTTAGCATGCACTCCCCTCAGCATG
>NC_133372.1:17875826-17905903 GCF_049309525.1 Garra rufa | reverse complement strand
CACGCGATGTCCTTGAGGGGGCATTGTGTGTACATTGTGAGCGCTTCCCTATGAAGAAGCTCCGGTCTCGTCTGTCTCTCTTTCTGAGGAAAGATGAGCATTCACTTGCCCCTCGCGGTTCGGGTCCTGCCGTTGCCGAGGCACGGAGGAAACTGAGCTCGTGGGGCTCGCAAGTGGAACTGGCTGACGAACTTGAGAAGGGTCTCTCTCTCTTGCCAGCCGGAGACGATGACAGGCTCCTAGCTGATGATGATGCGTTATCGCTGACGTCGTCAGATCCAGGAGCAAGTGCTCTTTTGGGTTCCACCCAAGAAGAACAGGAAGTGCTAGAGATGGATGAAGACGCTGAGGCTGAATCCTCTCTACCTTCCTGCCCTGCATATGAAGAGCTGCTGGAGGTTATGGACCGCGCCACGGCCAGGCTCGACCTGCCGTGGAAGCGGGCTAGAAAGATAACGCCGCGGGGTCGCCTCGACGAGCGGTATCTTTCAGGCCATAACCACCCAGCTCCGGTGAGTCTCCCATTCCTTCCCGATCTTCATACTGAGATCGAGAAGGGCTGGAAAAAGCCGTACTCGGCGCGCATTCATAGTTCGTCTATGGCGAACTATGCTAATATCGAGGGATTGCGTGACCACGGCTATGAGAAGATGCCCCCTGTGGAAGAGACGCTAGCCTGCTATCTCTCCACAGGGCGGGCCTCCTCTCTCAAGACTCCCTCTCTGCCTTCTCCGGCCCTGCAATTAACATCCCGGCTGAACGGCAGAGCATATGCAGCAGCAGGTCAGGCGGTGGGTGCACTGCACACCATGGCAGTGCTCCAAGCCTACCAAGCCGATCTGCTGAAAGACCTGGACAACGGTCAGGGTCTTTCCCCTGACCAGGTGGCTGAGCTCCGTCGCACCACGGATCTCGCTCTCCGTGCCACCAAGCAGGCCGCTACCCATATGGGCAGGGCCATGGGGGCTATGGTGGCTACGGAGAGACATCTGTGGTTGAACCTGGCTGATGTCGGGAGGAAAGAGAAGGGCTTTCTTCTCGACGCACCGGTTTCGCCATCTGAGCTTTTCGGTGCCTCCGTCGAGACGGTGGTTGAAAAGTTCAGAGAAGCGAAGACGCGCTCAGCTGCCTTCAAGTCCTTTATCCCTCGAAGGCCCAGGTCTCAGCCCGAACACCACAGGGGTCCTGCGCCGCCTCCTTCTGAGGAACAGAGGCAGGTGCAGAAGGCTAGTGTTGCATCCCGCGCTCCTCCTCCCCCTGCGAGCAGGTCTAGGAGGCGACGCGGATCGAGAGGTGGCAGACAGGAGTTAAGGGAAGTCATCCAAGCGAGACAAAATTCTCGCAGGGGTCAGAGTAATACCTAATAAAACCTCTCCTTCCCTCGGGCCAGTCGGGTCGCCATTTTAATTCCCCTGTCGCCATTTAAGCTTCCTGCACTCCCCGGACCTATGATGTTCTTTGGTGGTTCTACCTGTATAGAACCCTAATTTACTGATGGTCTGGAATCAGGCGGTCTCTGAGGAGAGTCCCGCCTCTTTCTACGAAGCAGGATGCTCTTAAATGGGTGAGTATGATCCGTTTTTTACTTTGAAGGAACTTCATACTGTCTCAGGCCTGTGTATGTTTTCTCTCTCCACAGAAGAAATACGACGAGTCTACGGCAGACGCCCCCCTCTGATCCTATGGATTAAGGTTACGGCAGTGTTTTGCCCTCTCCACTCCACAGGCTGTGCGGTAAACCAACCCTTACAGCATACATTACACATAGGACCTTGTCCTCTTCAAGGTAAGCTCCCTAAGTCTTTCCTGGGTTTGCCCTTGATATGGTTATGCTGTCCTTTGCAGGCCTAGTGTAGACTTATGCCCTATTGAGACAGGAGCATAACTCCCTAGTTACGCCCCCCTTATGGCTGGATAGGCGTGTTGCCTGCAGGGTTAGGTTGCGTGTTGTATTTTTCCCTCAGAAAAAGGTGGAAACATCTCGACGGAGCACCCCTCCCTTCAAACGGTTGTATGGTGGTGTCCGTCTACACAACACTTGTTCCAGCACTATCAGGCTTCCCCCTTCAGTGGTTAAACGAGCAAAAGGAAATTTTCCTTTCTCCCTAGGTAAGCATCTTAAGATATTTATGGTTAAGATTGCACTAGTATGTTTAACTCTGTTGCAGACGGCCTGCGTGCGAGGATCCGCTTCGTGTCCTCTCCTAAATACGGTTTCCATGGAAACTGAGTGTCTACACCTGTTGAGACAGGCGTTCACTTGAATAGGAGTGCAGCAGACCGGAGTGCTCGCTGCGAACCCGGAGCAGGTTTGGTTGCTCCCTTTTCTGCGGAAAAGGTTCTTATTTGAGCTCCACCTGGTGACATGCTTTCCAGCTGGGGTCTTGATTCTCGGTCCATTTGGTGTGCGCTCCCCTTTCTGAGGAAGGGGTTTTTATGTAAATCTGAGTGCCACTTTGTGACTCTCTTCAAGTCGCCTCATTCTAAGCCTGAGGGCTGAGGCAGCACTTGATGTAGGATCTACACCCAGGCTGACGAATGTCTCCCCTACAGAGGGTTTGAGCATCTTTCGGTGTTTAACACCTTAGAAAGCCGTCACTCTAGGATCGATTCTCGCCCCCCAGGCCTAGTTCCACTTCCCTTTCTGAGGAAAGGTTTACGAAGTGTCTGAACTAGGAAGCTGCCCTTATTCATTCCGGAGCTTCCCAGAAACTTTCAAGGCAAACAGTGCTCCCCTTTCTGAGGAAAGGGTTTGTTAAGGTTAAGAGCTCACGTTCCTCCCTGTGCGCAGGATTGCTGGAACATATCTGAGCTCCCCTAATCCAGGGTTTCCTTCAGAGCAACTTCCCAGGACTGAGTGCTCCCCCTTCTGAGGAATGGGTTTTGTTAAGGTTAAGAGCTCGCGTTCCTCCCTGTGCGCAGGATTGCTGGAACGGACCTGACCTCCCCTAATTCAGGGTTTCCTTCAGAGCAACTTCCTAGGACGGAATGTTTCCTCCCTCCTGAGGGTAGGAATCTACCAGGGACAGACCCTTGAGAGTTATGAATCTGCTACAAGGATGTTGGCGTGCCCCCTTTCCAGGGTTCACTTATAAAAGCACCACTCCTTGGTGGCCAAGTTCTCCTCCCTGTTTCCCAGGGTAGGAGCTTGACCTTCATGCTTCAGGTTTCTACTCTCCAGCCTTTATTCTGGATGTATGCTCCCCTCTATGAAGGGTAACAGTGAGAGCATTCGCTCCTGTTCGGTTGTGCAGCTCCCCTTCTGGGAAGGGTCTTCTATGAGCGCCAACCCACCTTCGTGAGATTGCCAGACCTTCATACAGGTCGCGTGGACCGGGCTGTGCACGCTTCCCCCCTTTTCATTAAGGGTTCCCTAAAAGACAGCAGTGCCCCCTTCTGGAGAAGCGATCCTCCCTGTGGATCAGGGTCAGGATTTTTGTCCTCTACTATCGTCCACCATTTCAGGATGGTCTCAGCTCCATGTTCATCTCTGTTGACAGATAGCTTGCGAGCTTCTGTC
This sequence comes from Garra rufa, assembly GCF_049309525.1. NCBI lineage: Eukaryota > Metazoa > Chordata > Actinopteri > Cypriniformes > Cyprinidae > Garra > Garra rufa. Next base: position 17,902,383 of record NC_133372.1, on the reverse strand, counting down.
CAGGGGAGGGTTAGTGTGGCAATCCCCTCACCATCTGGGTCATACCCTTTCTGTCTCTTCAGACGGCATGGAGCTGATAGTGAAACCCCCTGGGAAAACACTCCCCTTAAATCCGATCATGTCGGTAAGCGTCCCACGCTATGCCTGGGCGTCTTCCAGTTAAAACCACAAGTGTGGTAAGTGCACACACACCTGGGGCACTTCTATAAAATCCACGTGTTGGTAGGTTCCCACCAAGTTTGAGTTCCTCTTTTAAATCCTTTTTGGTATGGGTCACACGCTTTGCCTTGTTCCCATCTATTGAAGTCGGCTTACAACCCCGGTTCCCTGGGTTCGACTCCTTTGATATCTTAGCTGATGTCTGCTGACCATCCACTATTGGGGCGCGCCACTACTAGTGGCCCTTTGAACGGACCCAGGACAGGTTTCTGCCCTCTTATGGGAGCCAGTTCCTGAGGGAACTAGGCCCTATGTTGCGGTAGTTTCTGGTTCTGACAAGTCTAAGTTTCCATCGAAGCTTAGCCGTTTCCCTCAGAAGGAATTACTATAATTCCAAGCCTGAGCTGTGCCCTGGGTTCTACCCAGTCTGTAAGTGGGTAACAGGTCAGGCCTCTGGCCGGGAGGGGTAACGTTTTGACAGCCGTCACCACGTCCTAGTAGGGGCAATTCCTCTCAGAATTGTTGCTTAGTGCTCGCTGGCTTAGCATGCACTCCCCTCAGCATGGCAGTGTTGGTATACCGTTCCCCAAAAGCGCCCTCTAGAGGACGCAGTGAGAGTTCCCTTCGGAAGGGAACGTCTCAGGTTACGTATGTAACCCTAGTTCCCTGAGAATAGGGAACGAGACACTGCGTCCTCTAGGCTTCCTCGCCATGCTTCGGACGGTAAAGCTTCAGACTTTGAAGATGTATTGTGTTGCACGGGCGCCTCTTTTATGTTATGGTCGCCCGGTAGTGACGCAACGGCAGCGACTGACGCGCCGCGGTGACGTCATACGCTGGCGCCGGCCATTTCATGTAGTTTTTTCTATGCATTCTTCAGACTCGAGGCACGCTGCAGCGTTCCCCAAAAGCGCCCTCTAGAGGACGCAGTGTCTCGTTCCCTATTCTCAGGGAACTAGGGTTACATACGTAACCTGAGACGTTAACACCTAGTCATGCATGGAAAAAAAAAATACCGTCATATACCGTGATACCGTATAATTTTGAAAAATACCGTGATATAAATTTTTGGTCATACCGCCCAGCTCTAACCTACCTTACGTTTTGACACTTGTGACTTATCTACAGCAGCATCAACACATTTCACCAGATTGGGGTCTTCCCTTTGGGCAGCAGCTAACTGTTCTCGGCTTACTTTTAAGGGTGGCTGTTGGTTTTCCCTAGCAGTTTCGGTAGTTTGCTGGGGTGAAACTGACAGTTTGCTCTCTACCATATCAGCTGAGGAAGGCAAGAAAGATTCTGAAATATCAACTACATCAAACCTTTTTGCCTGAGCACGGGTTACAGCACACGCTGGGAAAACAGAGGGAAAAGTTTTAGAGACATCAACTTGGGCTCCAACATCAGGCTCAGCAGACACAATTGGCTATGGAAAAACCTTTCCACCCACCAGGTCATTACCCAAGATCATGCTCACACCATCAACTGGTAGATGTGAACGTACACCAATTCTCACAGGGCCTGAAATGAGACTGGATTTTATGTACATAGTATGCAAAGGTACGGGCACACAACCTAGTTCCACACCACAAATTAAGACATCCGAACCAGTATATGACTGAGACGAGAAAGGCAACACGCTGTCCAAAACTAATGACTGCGCAGACCCAGTGTCTCTCAGCATCACGATAGGCTTAAAGTCAGAGTCATTTGAAAGGGCAACAGCACTTTCCATAATGAATGGATCAAACAAAGTTTGCCTAGAGTGCAAACAATCAGAAACAATGGGAGACTGAACACCCATCACCCCTTTGGGTTTGTTTCCAGATTATTTTTGCTTCCATGCTTTTTCATTCAGTGATCAAATGCCCAGGGTCAATGCAGTAGAAGCATACCCTTTTAGGTGCACCACTTTTTGAGGTAGTCTTGAAGTCGCCACCAGGTTTAAAAACATTAACCCGTTGCAATTCCTTACTTGCCCTCTCGTTTACAAGTAAACTGTTAACGGAACGTACAGATGGAAAGACCGTTCTGTGGGTGAGAGTAAATTCATCAGCTATAATGGCTGCCTCAGAAAGCTTGGTAATCCTTTTCTCATTTAAAGGTCCCATATCGTACACATTTCTGGAGGTTTATTTTATTTGTTGATGTCCTTAAGAATATATATTTGCGGTATAAGTGCCAAAATCCATCTCAATATATTTTTACAGCTCCTTTTTTAGGAGCTCTGTCAAAAACAGGTCGATTTTGGCCCATCTAATTAATATTCATGAGCCTCTCTTCTGATTGGCCTGTTGTTTTCTGAGTGACGCACAACCAGGCCAATCACAGGTAACTACGGTCATGTATGCTGTAAGCGTAAGCGAGCTCAGAGCAATAGAGAGAGCTGATACTCAACAGGATATTTTAGAATGATCATTAATGTTTTTTCTTTTACAAACACCGAATGCAGTAGGCTACATAACTGTTGCTTTAGTAAAGCCCCTTTCACAATGCGCGCTGATTCTGGAAAATTACGGGAACTGTGTGAACCAAAGCCAGAACCTAAAGGCAGTGTTGTAGTAATGATGCACGTTATCAAGCGACTCTTCACAACGAAAAATAACGTTACGTGCAAAGTGGAATGAAGCAGCGATCATCAGGCAGAGCCAGCTCCGCACTATCAGCGCTGAAGCACAGTTTGTTCAGGTTAGTTTCAGTTTAGTGAAACGTACGCGTCGCATTACATCTCACATCCAAACGTCACATGTCTTTATGGTTTGTGTGTAAAGCACGCACAGATTCCGGAAAACAACGGTGAATGAACCAAATTAAACAATTCCGGAACAAATCGTGGGACATATTATCCGTGTATTTACCGGAATCGCTGTGTGAAAGAGGCTGAAGTTGACGTGCCGCTGGTCTCTTATATTAACGTTGTTCTGAAGCCTGTGTAATGATCGTAGCTTGACATCTATCGACTGAACAGGGTTTTCTCCACTTGTTTTCGTGTTGTTGTTGCTCAATGGAATGGATGCGTTGTTGTCTGGGGGTTTGACAAAAGGAGGGTGGGACGTTGGTTTGTGACTGAAGGCGGTGACTTGAGTCGATCGGACGTCACATCGTTACGGAAGTCACAGCTGCTCGTGAAAATGAACAGCTACTTTAAGCAGGCTGTGTGCAGTTTACTGTGGATTGACTGTTTTGAAACTCATATGGTAGTTAGATAGCCCCTAGACCTTAGTTATCATGAAAAAAGCCAGGAAATTTTGATTTTGACGATATGGGACCTTTAAATGAACAACAAGACTTTCTGGCACACAACTCTTGAAGTCCTCCGCTCCAACAACATAAGTTCTTGAAGCTCCTCAAAAGTTGTGGTTTTGACACCACTTCTCAAAAGCATTCTTTTCTCCCTTGCAAATTCTACAAATGTTTGCTTGGCTGACTTTGAACAAGATCTAAATCTCTGACGGTATGCCTCTGGCACCAATTCATAGGCTCTCAAAACAGCTGCTTTCACAATATCATAATCCAATGATTCCTCTATTGACAAAGCAGAGCACACATCTTGAGCCTTGCCAACAAGGTTGCATTGTAACAAAAGTGCCCACATGTCTTTTGGCCAATTTAATTTTGCAGCAACACACTTGAAGGCGACAAAATAAGCGTCAACCTCAGCTTCACGAAAAGGAGGTACTAATTTTACATATTTACCTACATCAAATTCAGACTGTGACACATCAGGAACACTGGAAGAAGAAGGTCTAGATCGAGGGAGTGGAACTGGTTTATTTTGCAAGGCTTGAGCCTCAAGATCTAACTTGCGCAGTTGAATATCTCTGTCTGCCTGTATTTCAAGAGCTTTTAAATAGGGCTGCACGATATTGGGGAAAAAATTACATTGCAATATATTTTTTTCTTGCTATATATATATATATATATATTGCGATGTGTACAAATTCATTTATGTTCATCAGGTTGTTTTGAACTGCTTAAAAATCAAATAATAATTCAAGAATAATTGGGGTAATTTTGTCAGCATTTTCAAAGAATAAAAAAATGTAAAAGTACAGTATAATCAAAACCCTGAAGTAAAATACTTTTTAAAGCTTATTTTGGGTAGTTTCATAAACAGTTTGACTCACCTTATTCACTGTCAATTCAGGCAAATCAAGGCTCTAATATGAAATTAATAATGAATGTTGCTTTTGCCCTGATGAAAGGGAAATCAGCTTCGTCCTTTCACGAAAAACATTAAAAGCTTAGCCAAGATGGAGGAACAGCTGATCATAGCTGTTACAGGGATAACATTTTTTAGCAGCAGAGCTACTGCAAGCAATTTTTAGTTTTGGAAATCCATTTATCTTTGTTTATTTATCTTTGCTGAAACTTCCGCGGGTCATGGTTGCTTAGCAATGGCAGACGCCACTCTGCCACTCAAGTTACAGAGCGCTTTGGAAAGAAGGAGAAAGCGGCGCGCCTAGCATTTTCCACGTGTTTTTAGGTGCGACATGTGAACAGTCCCTTAAATTTGTAGTGTTTCCGCGAGTTGTGGCAACAACAGCCAGGCACTCCCGACAAAGCACCTGTTTTTGGTCAGCAGCATCCTTTTTGTATCCAAAATACTTCCATATGACCGACGTTGCGTTTCTTTCTGCGACCAAATGTTCCGTTTCGGCACTTTTCTCCCGTCCCGCACTCATTTTGCCATGCGCACGCAGAGACTGCATGCATGAAGTAGGTGAAGCAACGTGTGCATTGTAGTTTTTAAAGAACCTTTAAACATGAGTTAATTACTTTATTTTAGACAAATATAGATCCGTGAATAGAAAGTTTAGAAATATAGAAAGTACATTTTTAAATCAGACACACATTTTTTTTTTTTGCCCTGCATCGTGACTGCCACGATGTGACTATCGCGCATGCATACATCGCGATGACGATGCTGAAACGATCTATCGTGCAGCCCTACTTTTAAACAAAGAAGCTGAGTGTCATGCTCCTGACGCTTTAAAGCAAGATCCAATTCTTTCAGTTTAATCGCTACTGCAGGGTCTGCATGAAAAACTGTTTGTTTACCTGACAATTTTGACTAAGATTCAGCTTCAATCTCAGCATTACCCTCACCCTCCACAGAGCGTTCAGGTAATATACCGGTCTCTACTCATTTTTTATACAGTTCGTCTTTTATCACTTGTTTCTTGGCTTCTTTGGGAACTGAAATATTAAAGAATTCTGCAATTAAATTCAGATCCTTCTTTCTACAACTATCAAATTCCTCTAACGAGGGCGATAGAGTAAAAGTAACCAAATCAAACTCCATTTTTACCAGTATGAAGTCTCCTCACCTACACAAAGTTCAAATCAGCCAAGCAAAAACACTTACCACACCTACAGAAGATGAGTTTCCAACTGTTTCAGACGAGCAAAAAGAAATGTTATTTGCTTAAGACGAGCCCCCAATTGTTACATTTTTTTTTTTCCCGTCTAGGGGTTAGAGAAAAGGTGCAACCAAAAAAAAAAGGTTTTGGAGGTCATCACTCCTGTCCCAGCCAGCAATCAACACACAATATTTGAAATATTTGTTCTTTTTTTATTGAATCTTATTTTAGAAAAAGGAAGCAAAACTTCAAGAGGGGACCAGGCCAACACAACAAACAAAAATGAGTCTAAATGTTGGGAGGATCAAACTGACTTACCTGAAAAAGAAAAACAAATAAACAACATAACTTTTACCTCACTCCCTAACTATCCAAAAAACAGGAGAAAACATGATTAGAAAAAGAAAATGGCATCCACCGCTCTACAGCTTCCACAATTAAATATATACAGCAACAAAGTAAACAGTATAGTTTAAAAGAGTCAAATTATATACAGATCAAATTTGAGTAAGAAAAGAAGCACTTAACAACACAAGGTCAAGGATTTAGGCTCACAACAGTCCACAAACACATAGGCTGAACAACCACATGCTGGGGCAGGAGGAATGACTCTCACTGCTTCCTGCTTTCCACCTCAGCTTTATACCAGCTCTCATCTCCTCAACCAATCGGGTCTCTCCCAATTAGGCACAGCTGATGTCTATACTGTACCTGGCTGAAGGGATGAGAGAGAGAGAGAGAGAGAGAGAGAGAGAGAGAGGGAACAAAACAATGCAGAACCAAAAGAAAACAAGGTACAATCATATATAAATGATAAACAAACAAACAAACAAACAAACATAAATAAGGGACCATATACATCACAGATGTAAACTGGGTCTTAAACATAAGAAATACGTCCTTGGACGTAACATCATCAACAGCGATCATAATGGAGCACTATTTAAAATATGAAGTAAAGGACCACATACTTCAGACACATATCAGAATAGCTCAGAAGACAACAGACTTATTGCCCTCTTGTAATCTACAGTTGGCAAATAGCTACTTTGGTGCGCTTAAGCCCCTGATTATTGTTGAAAGCCCCTGATCTTTATGAAGACACACTCATGTTATAATAAACATTTAACAATATAGATTTTAATATATATTCTTATATATATTCTTGGTAATAAAAAAAGAGAAAGGTTGCTTTTGATGTAAGCATATGTTAAACTGATGCTATTGACCGATATGTCTTGTGTCTTGTCTCCTTTTTCAGTTACTCACGCAGCTTTTTTAAAAAGCATGTCTTGAGACCCTGCACTCTTTTCCATTTTGTTTGTTAACACACAAACTCTCAGCTGGCAGGTTTTAATAAAACTCAGTGTCCAAACTTAGTCTTGGAGGGCCACTTTTCTACAGAGTTTAGCTCTAAGTTTAGGTCTTGCCTCAGCACATGTGCCTTAAAGTTTCTTGTATACCTACATAGTAAGGCCTTGATTAGTTGGTTCAGGTGTGTTTAATGAGTTGGAGCTAAACTCTGTAGGACAGTGGCCCTCCAGGAGCAGGATTGGAAACCCCTGTAATAACCCACTATTAATTCAAAGAGCTGATAAGGTAATGTTCTGTGTAAAGAGAATGTGCCTAATAACTGTGCACACTTTACAATGTGACCTTATAAATGTATAAATGTTTTAAGGTAAGATGGATAATCAAATAAAATGCAGAGTATTGAATTCCCAACTAATGGGAATGTCAGTGCGGTTTCTTGTCCAAATTTGTGTATTTTACCCATTTTGAATAGTCGAAAATCAAGTGTGGGTCATTTTGCAAACAGCTGATACTGTTACTGTATTTAAAGGGGAATGTCTGAAGAACAAATAATGTTGAAACTAGGAATGTACCTTGTACTTGTTACTAATTCAAAGAGCTGATAAAGTAATGTTCTGTGTAATTGATAATGTGCTTAATTACAGTGCACACTTTGCAATGTAACCTTGTAAATGTATAGATGTTTTAAGGTAAAATGGAAAATGAAATAAACTGCAGTAATTCAAGATTATTGAAGTTTTTTTAGCTGATGGGGATGTCTATGTGGTTTCTTGTCCGAATAGTTGAATTTTACCCATTTTGAATGGTTGAAAATTGAAAACCAGGTGTGGGTCATTTTGCATACAGCGTATAGTTACTGTATTTAAAGGGGAATGTCTGAAGAACAAATAATGTTGAAACTAGATAAGTAACCTTGTATTCTGGCATCGAACGTACCTGTCGGACTGCCAAAAAATTACTGAAATGTTATTATTTTCAGAACCAATCTGAGTATCGGCTGATACCTACCGAGTGTCCCACATTTGGTTTTCGACTAGGGGTTTTTAATGAATATAGGTAAAATTCCGATACTTGTACCAATTCAATGCTTAAATTGTAAAAACGTAATGATACCAGCCTTTCCACATCACCCATAGTACCGAGTACAGCTTTCAAAACTATTTGTGCAGGGCTCGACAATAAGGACTGCCCGATGGCCCTGGGCCAGCGTGAAGGACACTCTGGACAATTGACGGATTCGTCACTGGCCCAACTGGGCCACTGCTGTGTCCTCACGAAAGTTTATAATTTGCACATTTTTTTATGCCATACCAATTTAAACATTAAATCAATTTAATTAAAGTGCAAGAAAACTGAAATCAGTACTTTTGTGGTCAGTGTGTGTAGCGCACACACAGAGAGCCACGGCTCTAACAACATGCAACACCCGAATGTTCTTTTACGACTTCTTGTGCTTTAACAGAAAAATACACCATTTGAACATGCATGCGATTTTAAAGCAGAGCATGCACATAGAGTGGTGTCTCTGACCCCTTATTTCTTTCAGCATCTTCTTGTGCTTGAATGGACAAATACATACAAAAATATCACATATTACACAATTTCACGTAACTGTCTTGGAGAGTATTCTTGACTGGCTGAAAAAGGAATCAATGTGTATCACTATGTTGTTCCCATGCATTGTGTTTACAGTGACTGCCCCTAATTTACTGGCTGCTGTCAATGACAACACTATGCTGAACTGTTTCATTTTATTTATTATTTGAAGCCACTATTGTTGTGGTTTTGTAATGTTAAAAGGTTTAACAGTTGAGTTAATCTTTAATTATTGTCCCTTTTTTTTTAACCATGGTATCGACTTGTTTCATGTATTGTGTACTTTTGATGGTATCAGTACCGACTACTAGAATTTTGGTATTGTGACATCCCTAATGTGGACATGGATACCCTTATCTCTGGGATCAAACCATATAGGGATTTAAAAATTAAGATTACGCAAATTTGATTAAAAATTAGAATATGAAATATATTAAGGTGTCTTTAATACTTCTAGAATTACATGCACACAAACTTTTTAAAAAAATGTGTTGGCACTTAGACAAGTATGTTCAATTACAGTTTTTTTGACAGGTAAATTGTAACAATTTATTAATAGAGCCACATTGATATGCCAGTATCTCTGGAAATTAACCTTATAGGGCGGGAAAATTGATATACCAAAAGAAAAGTGTGTTAAGAACCTAATCTAATTTTTAAGAATTTAAAAGTATGTTAAGATATATTTAATATATATTTAATTTGAGTTAAAAGCATACAAACTTCAGAAAAATGATTTTTCCCATTTTTGAACTATCAACATTGGCATATAATGCAACAAAGATTAAGTCATTTTTAAAAGACTGTAAAAGCTGTCATTTTGACCCTCCTCTACATAATTACTCAGTAAATATTTATCCATGGTATTTAATATTTTGTTTTTCTTATTTATGCATTTCTTTCACCAGAAAAAAAAACATTGTTAGATGGGGATCTCTGTTGAGTTTACATGGAGTTACCCAGCAACTTTTTGTTTCAGTTTAGCTCTAATAGACCCGTAGTAATTTCAGATAATGCAGCTGTCATAGTAGTAGTATTTCACTTCCTTGCAGATGGCTGTCACAATACTAGTGGTGGGCATAGATTAATTTTTTTAATCTAGATTAATCTCACTGTAATCTTGGAATCTAGATTAAAATGGCTAATTTGAATTCTGCCAAAGGCATTCAGAATATGTGTGCTAAATAATGACTAAAAGTAAGTCTTTGAGAACGGGTTTCTCAAGCCAGGTGGCACATTAGACCAGGGGCTCATCTCCTGTTTCCAAAATGCATCACAAACTGCTTGACAATTGCATTTACAACACAATTAACTATACAAACTTGTGTAACCAACTATTTCTACACTGCATGTACTTCTGCGTAAAAGGCTGCGCGACGTGCGCATTGCAGTTAAATACACAGACGCGTACTGGCATGGATATCTGCGTGCATAGTCTTCGGTTAAACTGCGTTGCTTTTAGAAGCTTCAATTCAGTTGTTGCATATAGTTTAATGCCTTTATTTCGGGTTTTTCAGAGTAAATTAAATTGGGCACGTGCCCCAGTAAAAGGGTCTAGCAAAGCACCTGCCCTGAAGCAAACCCGGCGGCTTCATAGCTGCATCCATGTTAGCACGTCTTGTTTGATGTGGTAATTTCACAGTAGGCATACACACAGGTTGAAGACTCGTTCTCGCCCCTACAGTGCAATTCGGCTAGGTATAGCCTACATCCATGCTAAAATATCAAGGTGAAAGTCATCATAGCTTGCGTAGTATAGACCCAGCTCCCAACCCAACTTTGAGAATAGATTAACGGCGATATTTTTTTAACGCCCGATAAGAGTCTCACGTTAATGCAGCACGTTAACGCCGATAACGGCCCACCACTACACAATACCATTGTATATTGTTGTTTTAATAGAGACACAAGTATTTTTTTACAGTGAACATTTCAATGGCGTTCAAAAACAGAGCTTGCTCAAAACACTATCCATATTAGGATTCTTTAGCTTGGCATCCACTCATAAAAAAATAAAATAAAATGTAGTGTCTCCTAGAAGGGGCTGTAAGATACCCTGCGCTGGGAGCCACTGGCCTACATGAATTAATGTCAAAATGAAAATAATTGCAATCCATAAGGTCACAAGCTCTGTCATTGTTACACCAGTAGGTGGAGCCAATAGACTGTCTCAGCCCTCAGACACAAAGAGCAGAGGAGATGACAGAGGCAACTAATCAGATTTGTTGTGTTGATCCTTTAGCCCAATTACTACAATTTAAAATACTCACAGTAAACACTGTCCAGCATCAAGTAAAGTTAACAGCAATTATAATAGATTTTGTTTTGTAAGAAAATTCTTCTTTACTTTTTTTTTATTCTTCTTTTTGGTTAAAACTTTATTTGAACATAGTAAATGCAGATAACATCATGTTATAAGTCACCCAACAAACCAACATTTTATTTTAATCTTTCTGCAGTTGTTACATTAAAAACCTAACAAAATGTGTGTCATCTTGTGCGTTATTTAAGGTCATTAAGACTTTTAAATGTTAAAATTGGGTCTCAGTTATTCTACCATCTTAAGTGAAATTCCAATCCATTCCACTGTTTTACTTGTCTAAAAGTAAATTAGCCCTACAAAGAACTAGTAAATTGAACCAGTGTTTTGGATGTGACGTGCTCTATCTCTGTTCTGGAAGTCTGTCTTTGACTCTTGTTTTGGTCCTGCCTCCCAATTACACTCTAGAGCTGTATTTAATGGAACTGCTTTTCTTACACTGTTAGCAGGGCATGCTATTTTGATGTATTGGATGAGTTCCTCATAAGTGTCATCAGTTAAAAATTTACTTTTGTTATTTTTCATAACATCAGTGACAAAAGGAAAATAGAAATAACATACTTAAATGTAACATACTTAGTTAAAAAAATATATAGTTAAAAGCAAAAAAAAAAATCCCCTTTACGAACATGTTAAGTTAAAAGTCAGCTGCACTTTTATTTTGATAAAAATGTTTAAATACAGTTAACAATAAATTCACAAACAATTAAGTTATCCTACAAGTATAAGTTTTTTCAAACATCTACACCTCTCTTGCAATAACTAAATTTAATATAGACTGAAGTGGAATTATCAATAACTGTTCTACAGATGTGTCTGTGGCTCACTTTTTGTGATGCCATATATGTAGGTCACAAAAGGCTCTAAACTTTCTAAATGATCTGGAGCTATCTGGAATTTATAATCAGCATTTAGAACATGAAGGCTATACATCACTATTTTCATGTGCTGGCAAAATGATAACACCAATTCAAAAGCACTATAGCCACAGCATTTTGTGAACACAAGGTCATGTATCCTGTTACACTTTAGAAAATGCATGCAAACTATGAACTTACATTGACAAAATAAAGTAGTAAGAGGTTGTAAGAATAAGACAACAGATTAAACATTTTGCTTGAAACTAAGGTCTAACCATTTGTGGAAAAGTAGAAATGCAAATGAAAAGCTCCAAAATGATTGACTTGCTCTATACTCAAACAAACAGAACAATCTGTTATCTGTCTTCTCATGCTCCGCTTCATGGATCTAGTTAATGCTTACAGTACATTGTCTTGGTCCTTTTTTATATTGTTATGTATGGTTCTCCTATGATTTGCTGTCAAAGTAGAGGACTGTTTGTTATTGTCATGATTGTTTTTGTTGTTGTTATGAAGTCTATAAATAAATTATAAAATAACTAATTTCCTTCAAAAACTGATTTCAGACAGGCTTTCTTGTCATTTCTACTTATCTATAATGAATTCAAGTGATCTAGACATAACCAAACAAATATTCCTCAATTATAGTCTTAAATGTTTATTTCTTGGTAGAAAAAATATAAAAGAATGCATGAACAACGCTGTATACTGTGATTGTGGGACATCTAAACTACCTTCAAAAGCTTACACAAACATTAAGATTTGCTTTGATGTTCCCCTTATATACTGGATATACTACTTTTTTTTTTATCTTAATAAAGATGGCTGTGCTTTATTTTTCAGTATTCCCATTAAATGTAATGTTTATACACAAATATCATTACAAATGGTGCATATAAGATTTCTTGTTTCAGTTATTGTTAGATTTAAAACCTAAATGTCACATCAAATAATAAATATTGTTTTGACTCCATTTAATTAATTATTTTTTTTACAACAGACCTGCAAAACGGAATCAGGATGTCATCTGAGGAAGAAGATGCCTCAAACAGTAACAGTGGTCAATCAAAAAGTAGGCTGAAGAGCAAGAAGCCACCAAGTCTGATGATTGCAATTCCCAAACCCGAGGCTGACAAAAAGGTATCTAAAAGATTTCAAAATAAAGATTAGTGTTAAAAAAAATCTGTTCAGCATAAGATTTTCTGTGTGGTTTGTGCAGTTCACACATGATCTGATTCGCATGTAAGAAGAAAGTCATATGCGGTCCACAAGATTTGGGAGATTTTTGTCTTCAGTTTGAAAAATGAAAACTTTTACTATAATTTATTTCATTTTAGTTTTGAAGCAATGCAAGATTATTAATAGTTTATTTTTTGTGTTATGTTTTGCAATGTTGTTTGCTTTGTTATTGTGTATAGAGTGTAGACTGATGTGAAAAAATAAACATTTTAGCATTTAACTACAAAATGTGGTCAAAAAGAGGTTTCAATACTTTTATGATCAACTTGAATTGATAGATTGATTATTTTCTTGAAAAATATTCTTTGATACATGATAATCAATTTGGGTTTAGAAGCACCCGTTCAACAGCTATGGCTTTGATGAAAATCACAGAGGACATTACTACAGAATTGGAGCATAAAAATTATACAGTTGGAGTTTTCATTGATCTTAAAAAGGCTTTTGATACTCTTGATCATGGTATATTGATATCTAAATTACAGACATATGGAATTAGAGGAGTAGTATTGAATTGGATTACTAGTTACTTAGAAAATAGACAACAATATGTAGAGTACATGGGATATGCATCTAAGTTGGAAATAATGCAGTGTGGAGTCCCCCAAGGCTCTGTGCTGGGGCCTAAGTTATTTACTTTATATATTAATGATCTCTGTGATGAATCAAAGATTTTACGTTTTGTTCTTTTTGCAGATGATACAAATTTTTTTGTATCGGGGAAGAATTTAAAAATACTACTTAAAATTGTTGAACAGGAATTGATTGTACTTCAGAAATGGTTTAATAAAAATAAATTATCGCTAAATTTAAGTAAAACAAAATTTATGTTGTTTACAAATCGAAAATGCCCTGATAATGTTTGTCTGACTTTGAATGGGATAAGTATTGAGAGAGTGTCAGAATTTAGGTTTTTAGGAGTACTCATTGATGATAAATTTAAATGGAAATCACACATAGCTTATGTAAGAAACAAAATTTGTAAAAATATTGCTGTTTTGAGTAAAGTAAAGTTTATGTTAAATTATAAGGCAATGAGAATTCTATATTGTTCGTTTATTTTGCCATATTTGATGTATTGTTTGGAGGTATGGGGTAATTCATATTTTACTAATTTAATGCCCTTATTTATTTTGCAAAAAAGGGCCATAAGAGTAATCAATGGAGTTGCTCCAAGAGAACATACTACAAGATTGTTTCTGAGGTCAGGATTACTTAAATTGAGGGATCTGGTTTCTTTGCAAACTTTATTAGTAGTTCATAAAGCAAAACATTGTATGTTACCGGATGGATTGCAAACTCTCTTTACTGTGAATAGTGAGACAAGTAGAAGAAATAATGACTTTAAACAACCTTTTGCTGGAAATACTCTTAAACAAATGTGTGTCTCAGTTTCTGGTGTGAAAAGATGGAATTCATTAGAAAATGATCTAAAATGTTGTTCAAATATTTTGCGATTTAAATATAAGTATAAACAGAAGATATTTATTTTGTACAAAGAAGAGGGTCAATGATTCGTTTTTGTTGTCAGAATTATTATTATTGTATTATTTTTGTTTGTTTGTTCCCTTGTTATGTAAGCAGAATTAATATCATTGGATGGATTTTTTTTTTTTTATGTCTGTGAGGTCATCTAATCCAATTTATTTTGTAAATTTTAAAATATAAGAATGGGGTAGGAGTCTATAAGATTGTTTTCTTCATCCTACTCCTATTCTCTTTTGTTTCATGGTTTGTTTGTTTGTTGTATTGTTGTGGTATTTTATGTTGCATTACCATGAAAAGAGAATAAATAAATAAATGAAATGAAATGAAATGAAAAATAGATATGGATAAATATTTTTTTATCATCAACATATTAATGAAATAAGAATGAATATGTTATTTATATCAGTCAAATAAAAATGGTATTTGCTGTGCAATAAACAGTTAGGAAAGTTAGATTTTCTTCTTTGTGCATTTCAGTGGCATTAGTACATCTTGATCGCTAAATGGCAAGAGCTCATAAAAATTGTCAGTTATGTTTGACAAGCTGCAATTCAGACCTGCAGATTTTTGTCAGTTCACTGGTAATGAACATTTTAAAGAAGTTAGCTGCTCCATGGAAAGCTTAAGAAAGAATTAGTTGTCAATGTTGCGACTAAGTTAATGACTGGAAGTCTAAGAATTTAGTTTGAAGCTGTTGAGGCTACACAGCTACAGTAATACAGTTTAGTGGGTCCTAATGGCAGTGTTTGTGATTTATAGTCCCTGCGACCATCTTTTAAGAAGAGTGTGAGTCTACAGCAGTCAGTTGAAGACAGCAGTCCATCAAGGGACAGACGAACAATGTTCAAGAGGCAAACGTCGCTCTCTCAGAGCATTCGCAGGTAAGCTTATCAATCACAGGTGAATGAGTGGATAAAGAAATAGATGTTCTTTTTAAAATCTCAGTTAGAAATATAGGTCTGAAAATAAACTTTACACTTAGAAGACAATAAAATGTAATTAAAATAACAAAATATGCAGGTACAAATATAGATTTATATAAAAGATACAAATATAAATGGTTTGTCAGTAATAACAGATTTAGGCATAGCAAACCCAGTTAGCACCCATGTAAACAAAAACATTTTGATAGATAATTTGAGATCCTATTTGTCAAAAATTTATTAGCCTATGTAATAAAATATTTACCTCAAAGATTGTATTGGATAAGACTATTTTTTTTAAAAAAACTACATAGATATTTGACTGAAGATTAAACATTAAACCTATTTAGTCAGTTATTCTTTTTAATCTGGGCCTTAAAGGCTTTAAGTGATATAAATGTCAAACTTTGTGGGATGGTTAGATATTTCATCTACTATTCAGCTGCCCCCATGAATGTGTCAGACACTAGGTGGCGGTATAATTTATTCAATACATTGTACGAATAAACATTTTTTTTTTTAACAAAGAATATTTTATAAGAAAAGTAACACAGTCTAATAAAAATGTATGATTCTTCTGTTATTCTGTGGTGCTAGTTATACTTTTTAGAACTTCTGTCATTAATTATGAATCATTGGTTAAGTAAAAAGTATTTTTATGATATATATTTTTTTTTTTGCTTTTCTGCTGTAACATCCTGCAATATTATAATGCTTTCTGGAACATTCCAGAACATAGTGGGAATAGTCATGAAAGAAAAAAAAACATCCAACATACACTTCTGAAGTTTATATTTTGTATCTTTATTATATTTGGTTTCTTAAAAAAAAAAAATTTTGTTACCCGAAAACAATAAATTGTTTTACAAGAATAAATAAGTGTAATAATGAGTGTAATAAATAGTGCTGGGCAATGATTAACTGTGATTAATCACATCTAAAATAAATGTTTTTGTTTATATAATATGTGTGTGTTCTGTGTATATTTATTTTGTGTATATATAAAGATACAGACATAGAGTATATATTTTGAAAATATTTACATGTATTTACATGTTTATATTCATATAATTTATATTAAATATAAATAATTTGAAAATATAAACATAACATATTTTTCTTAAATATATACATGGACGTGTGTGTGTATTTATATATACAAAATAAATATACACAGTAAACACACATATATTATGTACACAAAACTTTATTTTTTTAAATTATTTTTCCTTTGTACTACCTTTGCAAAGTTAATTTTACAAAGATAGTATTTCCAAATTTTAAAATCATGTCTAATAGTAGTTTCTAAAATATCATAATTACGCTTATATAAATTCTCTACATTGTTTGGAATAATTACTCCTAAGTACTTTAAGTTTGATTTCATTTCATTTAATATCATATTTTATTTAAAAAAAACTCTTTTGTAGTTTACCCAATTTCCTAGCTTCTGCCTAGTTAAAATGTTGATTATAACATGTCAAATTTCCATATAGATCCATCTCTTCATTGAGGGCAATGAATTTTCTACATCTTTTAAAAACAATATTTCATACAATGCAAGTTGCTCATCCTCGACTCCAAGACATTTTATTGTAGAATTAAATCGTATAATCTGTGCTAATGGTTCTATACATTAAGCAAATATCTTGTACCCTTCATTAATTTAAATTTCTCTGAAAGACCTCCATTAGACCTACATCTTGCATTTGGGCAATTTTTTATTTATTTAATAAACTTTAGATTAAAAACAAATGCTTTGCAAGTTTCAAACATAAAGGGCTGTAGAACCTTGTCAAAAGTTTTTTCAGTATCTAATATTATTATACACATTTATTGTTATTTTTACATGCTTAATCATTAGGGTTAAGTGTTTTACCAATTTGATCATACAGTAAATGTTTTTTCACAAATCCAGATTGATCTAAATTAATTATTGTAGGTGGTGCAATAATAAGTATATTTGTTTTGTTGTTTTTTTAATACAGGGGTACAGCTCAGTGGTTTGGAGTGGGCAGTGATAGTGAATCCAAGCAGCAGGAATGGCACAGGAAGAGTCTTCGGCACTGTAGTCAGAGATATGGCAAACTGAAGCCTCAATATTGTGAGCAGAATGAGGCAGCCAGCCTAGACTATGGCCCAGAGTCACCAGTGGCCCCCAGAATGCCAAAGGTATCTTAAATCTACACAATATAATTGCTGTACTTAATGTACAACAAATAGAAAAACAAAACAATTTTACTTGAACAGTAGTTTAAATTTCTCAAGATCTTTGAAAAATTGTGATCCGATCTAGTTCATGATGACAATCCAACGTGTACTGCAGAAACTGGAAACAGATTTTGTTGCTCTCTCATATGTTGCCTTTCATATGTTTATGATTTAAAGTTGACCCTGGTGTGCTTTTTACACAGTTACAGCAAATAACCCAAACATTATTTCAAAATATAATAAAAAGAGTTTAATGTTTTACAAATTAGATACATACATACTTTGTGAACATGTAACAATATTGCATGCAGACTAGCTAAATTGTGCAATATTTAAAATACCAGTTTTAAACTATTTTTTTTAAAAAGCTAGTATTAAAAATGAAATAACATGTATTTCATGGTTAAAAAAATATATATAAAACATGTGCGTCCCAGTCAATAAAACTGACTTTTGCTTTTGGAATCACATAGGCCAGTCTTTTATATTTTACAATGACTATAAGAAATCTTTTTTATGATACCAGGATGCAGCTCTGCATTTGGGTCTAAAACTAGGTCCTCAAAGCCGTAACTGGTAGCACACCTCCTAGCAGAAATACACTTAGATCTTTCAGCCCTGCAACTATTGACAGAAAAAATCACTCCAAGATAATTCACTTCAGCACAAGTTTTCCACTTCCACTTGGAATACACAACTGTTATATACTGTACATATAGATATAT
Organism: Garra rufa; assembly: GCF_049309525.1. Lineage (NCBI taxonomy): Eukaryota > Metazoa > Chordata > Actinopteri > Cypriniformes > Cyprinidae > Garra > Garra rufa. The sequence continues at coordinate 17,884,185 of NC_133372.1, read as the reverse complement.
TGTATGGTACATTAATAACAGAATATGCCTGTCAGATTCTTCTGGCACAACATCCTGGAATGGAAGCAAATGCGTAATATTGCCCACATCCTCTAAAAGAAGTGTGAGAAGACAATTGAATTTGTCAAATTATTCAGTTGATTTTAATAGCTAACTCAGAGTTAAACTGTGTCAGAACAAATTCATCTTGATAATGTCAGATAACTTTGATAGAAAGGTATGTAATGGATTACAATCAACAACTGTTGGTATGAAAATATGTACACAACTATCAATACTTTGTCAACCAATTACCAAGCAATGCTTAATTTTGCTCAGTCTGTTGTGTAAAAAGGTTGAATAATTTTTTGTTCCTAATTTTTTTCAGTTTTACTAGTAGTCCACTGTATGAAGAATTTTTTGGTATAATATGTCACAGATTACTTTATTTTTAACAATTTTTAAAAATTAAAGATTTTTTAAAAAATTAACTAGTGTGCTGCACCAAATAATAATAATCTGGTGTCTGAATAATTTTTGTTTGAATGTACATACTGGTATGTTAGAATATAATCAAATGTATTCTTCTTTAGATTAGCTGGATATTTTAGGCATTTCACTGCATGATAGTATGACTTTGTGTTTCTTATTTATTTTCATGACTAGTAGCCTATATTTATTCAGTGTATTCTGTTTCTATGACAAAGTCATCCATTACTTTAACTGAATCCTTTATTAAGTTATTAAGTACATTTTGTCAGATAATTATGACAGTTAAGTAAGACTTAAGGTGTGTGTGTCCGTTTGTGTTTTTTTTTTTTTTTTTTTTTTAATTGGTGTCACCACTACTGATTCATAGTCTGTCTTACTCTCTGTTGCTCTTAAGATTGTGGATCCTTTGGCTCGTGGACGACAGTTTCGTTATGAGGAATCTGAACGTCCAAGGACGCCCCATACAGCATATCCTCCTTTGACCCCAGGTGTGACCTCTCTCTGCTCGTTCACCAGCCAGCGCTCTGGTTACACACGTTTGCCACGGAGAAAAAGAGAATCGGTGGCTCGTATGAGCCTCCGTGCTGCGTCCAACCTACTTAAGGTGTGTGTGTCACCAAGGAAAGTATTGACATCACACCTATGTAGATATATAATTAGTGTTAATTAAAGTTAGTTAACTTTTCTTTTCTTTTCTTTTCTTTTCTTTAGTATTTACCTCCAGATGAGGTACTTGTATTTACATACATTTAAAGGGATAGTTCACCCAAAAATGAAAATTGTGTCATCATTTTACTCACCCTCATGTTGTTCTAAACCTGTATGAGTTTCTTTTTTTTTTTGCTGAACACAAAATAAGACATTTTGAAGAATGTTGTTAACCAAAGAGTTTGTGGTCCCTATCCTTCAAAATATCTTCTTTTTTGTTCAGCAGAAGATTGAAATTCATACAGGTTTGGAACAATATCACAGTGAGTAAATGGTGACACATTTTTCATTTTTGTGTGAACTATCCCTTAAAGTGCATGATTATAATGTACAGTTTTGACCATTATAAGTAAAGTTTCCAATCCTATAATGGTTTGTTTAAAAACGTTTTTTTTCCTTTGTTGCTTATATTTGTATTGGAATATGTAATATTGTGTCTTGTGGTACTATCCTTTTTTGACATATTTTGGTCCTGTAGGGTCGGCAGGGTCTACAGGCCACTCAAAGTGGACGTGGATTTCAGAGGAGAAGTTTTGCTCGGCCCAGCTGGCTTGAAGACGACACTGTGGATACAGCAGACACCTCTGATTCAGTTTTTTTTAGCAAAGTATGTATATTTTTATCTGGCTTTGTCTCCAATCTTTTCATTTTGCAGATAATATAATATTACTGAAATAAAAGGGTGGTATGTGTACTTAAGAGTATACGTTCATGACTGTTTCTTCATGTGATTATGTATGCTTTTTGAAAAGTGCACTTTGTAATATAAAATTAGTTTTGCCCCAAAGTACATTTTAAATCATTGTTTTAAAAAACACTTGTTTTGTATATTTTAATTAACATGGTAAAGTACTTGATTATAATTTTAATGAAAAACAATTTTTGTGTTATTCAATATTGCATTTAAAGGTGTTTAAAATGTACTAAATTGCAAATATAAAAAATGTGAAATTACAAATATTTTTAAATACATGACACAAATTTCATTAAAGTATTTTTGATTTACCATAAATACATGTCAGCACATTTGGCAGTACATATTAACAATATGTAAAAAAACCGAATGAAATTACATATAAAGATTAGATTTATTAGAGAGTTATTTAATTACCCCCTTAATAAGGACATGAGTTCAACTAATGAAATTATGTCTAAAACATTTTTTTTCTGTCTCTTTCATAGGTAGATGTCCATGAGGAGCTTTATTCTATGGCAGATGATGTTTTTGAGTCACCCCCTATATCAGCTTCTTGTCATGTGACAGAAGGACTATCATTTCCCAACTTGTAAGTTTTAAAAATCGTCCAACCTGATGCTTAAACAAAGAAATTTAAAACAATTTAAATTGCACTAGATCTGTAGCTTATTCTGTAGCTTTTTAGTTTTGCAGATATTTAGTACTCATCTGTTTTAATATTTCCATTCCTTTTTTTTTCTTTGTCTGTAGGGGAAAAAAGGATGTCACCAAAACTGTGACCCCCTCTGAGAGAGAATCTTCTCGTCGTGGTGGTCGTATTGCCTCCAAAGTGAAGCACTTTGCATTTGATAAGCAGAAGCGTCAGTATGGAATGGGTGTGGTGGGGAAGTGGCTGAACCGACACTATAGACACAGCCTTAGCAGCCAAGTACAAAAACAACTGGAAGATTTTCATAGTCATCGGTGAGTTAGGAACACCAGATAGGCTCCTCCACCAGAAGCATGTCAGAATTAGATGTTGCTTTTACACTGTTGAGAATTTGATGATTATTTGTCTTTTTGTCAGGCCATATTTTACCTACTGGATTACCTTTGTGCATATTATCATAACATTGCTGTCCTGCATTACATATGGATTTGCTCCTGTGGGCTTTGCCCAACATTCCACCACTCAGCTGGTAAGATATCAGAAAGAATCCTCTTAACTATATGAAGGGTTATTATGCATTATAAATAATATTGTGAGAAAGACAGTTCTGTCTTTTGTTTATAAAAAAAATATGAAAAAAATGTCTTTATAACCTTATGTTTGCTATGTAGCAATATGTGTTTATGATTTAAGCATTATTTATGCTGTACCAGTTTTCACAAGCAGTATTGTCACATGGTAGATATTATTTCTAGATTGCTCGTCAGGAACGACCAGTCACATTATTACAGACTAAGAGGTTGACAGAAAGCAATCAACAGCCCATTTATTCACCCAATTAATTTTACACTGTTTAAGTCAGCCATGCTGATAATATTCTGTCTTCCATTCATTCAATTCATTTAGACGTTATGCAGCTCTGTAAGAGCCTACTCTGGTATTGTTTATTGGCTACTATTATGTGAGCAATTACAAAAATGTTTATATTTGGTTGTCCATTAGTCATTCCCTTTTCTTTTCTCTCTCTTTCAGGTACTGAGAAACAAAGGAATCTATGAGAGTGTGAAGCATGTCCAGCAGGAGAACTTCTGGATTGGTCCTCGCTCTGTAAGTGACACAGAAAGTTCCTATCCAGTTGTTAAGACCGACAACACACATCAGACATTGTTGTTACCAGGTCCAGATGAGATCATTTCCCAAAAGTAAACAACAAATGCTAATTGCTAATATACACTCATCGTGTGCTGTAGTGCTACCAAAAATCATTTGTTTATATTACTTGTGGAAAGACGTGTATAATGGCACATCAACACAGACATTAACATTGAACCCAGATGCAGTAGTTTAAAACCAAAAACTCAAAGGCAGGTACTGTATTTCCAGTACAATATTTAGAAAACCTAGAACATAAGCTTCCATCCAAACTTAAAGGGATAGTTTAACCAAAAGGGAAAATTTGTGCTTAGTTTACTCGCCCTCAGGCCATGATGTAGGTGACTTTCTTTTTTTTCAGTAGAACAGTAAAGAAGATTTTTAGGTGAAACCGTTGTCCTCGGCGAAACATATACTGCAGTGCACGCCTTTGGCCGCCACATTTTGAGAGTCAAAAAACATACACAGGCAAGAACAACTTAATCCCCTTGACTCCTGTTGATACAGTGAGGTCTTATGAAGCAAACAAGAAGCTGAACATTATTTACAGTAGGGCTGCACGATATTGGGAAAATATGCGATATGCGATATTGGTGTTCAATATTGCGATAACGATATTTCTTGCGATATTACATTTCCCTAGAGAAATGCTTTAATAATTATTATTGTTATTATTATTATCTATTTTTAAAATCACTTATATATGTAATGATCATGCTAAAATAAACAGGTAATAGATATTCTTCTGTCATCCGAATTAACTCTAATTCAGGCTAAAAAAAAAAACTATATCAAGGAAGTTGCAAAAATTTTGACTTTAAATCACTATGAATTACTTAATCTCGGCAGATATTCTGATTTCTGGTTCGCTGTTACCATAGACCTGCAAAATGAATTGCTTTCAAACATTACTTTTTATTTACATGTAACCATATTCTCAAGAGCATCTTTTAAACTAAATATTTCCTTGCCTTGCCTGTTTTTTGTTTGTTTGTTTTTTAAAAACAAATATTATTGAACAAAAAGTTTACTATTAAACTTCAAAAAGTTAGGAGCATCAAAAAAAAATTAGGAGCACCCAATTTCTTTTTAGTAATGCACCGATCTTGATTCTTCATGGCCGATTCCAATTGCCAGGCAAATCAAATGGGCTGTTTCTGAAAGCCTCAGAACAATAATAAAAAAACAAAACAAAAAAAAAACAGTATAAATAACAAAAAATAGACAATAAATGCAGCCATATTCAAAGTAGACTACTCTTTCAATATTCAAAGTGCAAATAGAGACCGATTTTTTTTTTTCAAGTATGATACAGAGTTATAGACAACTACACAACTTATTAGGCAGCCCACATTCTAATAACAGCCTAGATATTTTATCTTGCCTAATTTGCGCGCATTAGGGAGTCGCTCTCTAAATGCGGGTATTAAAATTTCTTTTGAATGTGTGTGCGCGTTTTACTTATGGTTTCGTTTTAAGGATTGCACAAAACTCTCGGTGGTGCAGAGCATGCATTCTGCAATACAAGAGATTACTTTAACAAACCATTTGAAAGTCGGAGGACACCAACAGGATTTTGAAAAGCGTGTCCCCAGTGGAAAATACTCCCCTTCATGAGTGGAACTCGGCCGCTGAGTTATCATCTGATGTCCACAATCAAAAATCGTCATACCACACACCCCTAATTGCAATGCAGTTTGTGCAAATCTGGAACAGAGGTTTCAGAAAAAAAACGTCCGGTTCCTAGTTCAGCGGTGCGCATTGTCAGTGACAGGAAGACGGCTAATATCTCAAATCTTCATTAAAGGTAACAATAAAGATTAAGTTTAAATGGTTATGTAATGTTGGAGCGAACGGCGAACGCATCAGCTCACAGCAGTATGTGCAGTAGTTAGGCTAGCAAAAGTTTTGTAAAGAAATGAAACTAGGTCGCACCACAACAATTTCTAGCACTTGCACAAATTCTCCCAAATATAATTTGAGGTTGCGCAGATTAAATTTTGGGAGCATAAACGGTCGCAATTTTGATCCCTGTATATATTTCAGACGTACAGTTCTTTTTAGGCACAAGTTCAGCGCTGCTGTAATTTTCTCCCTTCATACTCCTGCTGTATTTATTTTTCATTCTCTGCTCTGAGGCACCAGGTTCACCTTTTGGCCAGGTCGAATAGCCAGCCAATAGCTTTTTAGAACCTACTTGGGAGGCGGGTATAAAGATAGTAAGCCCCCATCTGTTTGGTCAAATGAGGACAACCTATGCATGCAACGCACAAATGTTTGGCACATAAATTAAATGTCATTTATCTCAACTCTCTGCGATATTGATATCGCGTAAACTAATATCGCGATAACGATAATTTTTCGATATATTGTGCAGCCCTAATTTACAGCATTGTTACCTTTAATCCACAGCTTAGGCAAATTGTTCTCAGCACATTCACGACTGCCTGGAGTGTGAACTTCCCATCACATAATGACGTGTGGGTGCATACTTGCATGTAAGCTAATGCTGTTTGTTTACAACTAAGAGTGAGGATGGTCACATTTTATTTTAAGGTCCAGTTCTCACTGTTAACCAACCATTAACTGTGGCTTTTGCCTCAAACTCCTAATTTGCTGCTTATTAGTAGTTAGTAAGGTAGTTGTTAAATTCAGGTATCGGGTAGGATTAGGGATGTTGAATATGGTCACGATGCAAAATAGGTGCTTTATAAGTACTAATAAACAGCCAACATTTTAATAGGCATGTTAGTAAGTAACTAGTTAATAGTGAGATTTGTTCCCTATACTAAAGTGTTTCTGTGAGGACTTTTACCCAGACCGTTACCAGCAGTACCAATGTCTGAAGCTCACAACGTAAAAATTCACAGAATAAAAACAAACTCACAGCATAAAATTCCATGTCATCTTCTTTGACAATGAAATCATCAGCCATCAGCCACTTTTTAGTTGTGAGCTTTAGGTGTTGGTAAAGGTCTGCATACGAGTCCTCACTGTCTGTTGTAAACAAACAGTGTCAGCTTACATGTAAGTATACACCCCACACATACATCATTATATGACAGTCATGAATGAGCTGAGAACTGTTTTGATAAAAGACGATATGTCTTGAGTATAGATGTTCACATACAGCCATTATTCTTGTATAATTGCTACCTCTGGCCATAATTTTCCAGTTCTTGTCTCTGTTAAATAGTCATAAAACCCATGTCAACACGGATATTTTTCACTGCAGTTTTGAAAAATGCTAAATACTGTAAGTTGGTGTAGTCAACTGTAAAGTGGAGGGTAAAGGTCTTTAAAGGGATAGTTCACCCAAAAATGAAAATTTGATGTTTATCTGCTTACCCCCAGGGCATCCGAGATGTAGGTGACTTTGTTTCTTCAGTAGAACACAAACAAAGATTTTTAACTCAAACTGTTGCAGTCTGTCAGTCATATAATGGCAGTCAATGGTTACCAAATCTTTAAGAGTAAAAAAAACTCTACTGTCCTGAGCACGTTCACCCAGCCGGTATACGTCTCTCATTGTTTACAAAATTGTAATTACTTGTGCTTATCCTGATTTTGGCAACCGATAAAAAACTGAAAGATTTCGTTTCCATGTTCAAACTCATCTGGGACTATTAACTTTTCGCTACATTGCCAGAGCACGTTGACGCGTCACACGCTTGCTGTTGTGAATAGGGATGCACCGATCCAACTTTTTCAGTCCCGATACCGATGCCTGGGCTTTGTATATCTGTCGATACCCGATACCGATCCGATACCATTGTTGAATTAATAATAAACTGCATACCTTCCACCTTATACCTTCCTTTCACCATGTAGAAGAAACTAAAGGCACCAAACTTTCCTAACTAAACATTACTTTCCTAACTAAGACAAAACAGATGTAATGTATTGACTACTTATTTATTTGTTATTTAAAGAACAATTGTGCATTCAAATCAAAAATAGAATGTAATCAAACTTCTTAAAATAAATTTAAATAAATAAAATGTAGTAGTTTTTTACCACCACCCCTCGAAACATTTCCTTTGCAGACATTGCAAACAGCCGTTGAACAGGTTGGCGTGGCAAGTGTGAAGTATCTCCACACAGCCGACTCTTTGGCTTGCTCCATGTTGCTTATGCTCCAACTGTTCCAGCATGCGACACATGTGCTGCTAATGAATGACGTAGGATCTGCTGCGACCTATATTTACAGTCACTGGCTGCGACGGAAGAAGAAAAAAAAAGAGGAAAAAAACTGGATCGGCCCGTGGATCTGTTAATTTTTCCGATACCCGATCCAGCTATTTTTTCAATATCGGGGCCGATATCCGATCCTAATATCAGATCGGTGCAGCTGAATGTTCCAGTGGATCAAATGATATAATAATAAAGATAAATAATGATAGAAATACTGTTCAATTTCTTGCACAGACCGATCGTTATGTGTCTTAAGACCTTAATATATCGTCACGAGCCACAGGGTTAAATTTAGTTTTGTCTGTGTATGTTGTTTTCACTCTTAAACATTTGGTAACCATTGACTGCCATTATATGACTGACAGACTGCAACAGTTTGAGTTAAAAAATCTTTGTTTGTGTTCTACTGAAGAAACAAAGTCACCTACATCACATAAACATCAAATTTTAATTTTTGGGTGAACTATCTCTTTAAAGTTTAACTTTAA
>NC_133372.1:17855506-17875326 GCF_049309525.1 Garra rufa | reverse complement strand
GTCAAAAATGTTACAACCATCCCCGGTCTCCCTCTATTCCAAAGCGACTTTTATAAAGCAATAAACGTCAGTGCATTTGGAATGATGCATTTCCCACACTCCGCTAGTTTTAGCATACATCCCTTCTTCAAGACCCAACAACAGTTGAGGAGGGAGGTAAAATAAATAGAGGGAATCTATACTGCCCTGCATAACTATTAATTGAAATAACTTGCATCAACCCTTAGGGGAAGTGTGTCTCTCCCTATAGAAACCCCCTTTTAAAGGGCAGCACATCCCTTCTGCAATACCCAATACCAGTTTGTGATGGAGGTAAATGAAACAAAGGGAGTCTTGTGGGTCATTGATCATAGTTTACCCTGCTCTACCCTAAGGAGTATTTGAGCAACCTTTTAAAAGGACCTGCTGAAAGACCTCAGTTAACTGGGAGACAGCACTGCAAACCCTGCATTGAGTGAAGACACTCTACCTAAGACCCACTATAACTTTTTCTTCAAGCACTAGACCATAGTATGTGACAGATAACAAGGAGGGATGCCCTGCAGGTGAACTTTCTCTACTTATAAGCATTGTCAAACCCGGGTCCTAGTAGAGCACCCATCCAAAAGTGATATCCTTACTTCAAGACCCAACAGTAGATGGGGAGGGAGGTAAACAAAGAAGAGGCAATCTGTACTTCTCTACATAACTCTGTTTAACTTGCTCAACCATTAGTCTGCCTGGAGGGCTTCTGGCCAGTCAAGCCCTTTCTTTCATTTTGGTAAATCATTAAATTGGTTAGCGTCATCCTAGTTTTCTGATAACTTGCACATACACAGGCCACAGATGACTTCGACTCTTTCTAGGTCTAGATCAGGGGTGGCGAACGTCGGTCCTGGAGAGCCGCAGCCTGGCATAGTTTAGCTTCAACCCTAATCAAACACACCTGAATAAGCTAATCAAGGTCTGAAGGGTTACTAGAAAGCTACAGCCAGGTGAGTTTTAATTAGGGTTGGAGCTGAACTCTGCAGGGCTGCAGCTCTCTAGGAATGGAGTTCGCCACCCCTGGTCTAGATTAAAAATCCATCTTTTATCCCTGTTGTGTAGCATAGTGGTCAACAGTATGGTGTTTTAAATTGTGCATAAATTGAAAGCCGATAACCTTGACTGCTTCAAAAAGCATTCTACAAGTAGTGTTGTTTTTGGCGGCCGATTTTAGTTTTAGTTTTAGTCTAGTCTTTGTGTGAAGCTGTCATTTTAGTTTTTATTAGTTTTAGTCACGTTCATACTCTTTTTAGTCTAGTCAAGTTTTAGTCAACTAAAAAGAGCATTTTAGTCTTATTTTAGTCAGAATTACCCATGACTATTTTCATCTAGTTTTAGTCGACGAAAACTGATGACATTTTAGTCTAGTTTTAGTCGACGAAAACTGATGACATTTTAGTCTAGTTTTAGTCGATGAAAACTGATGACATTTAGTCAATTTTTAGTCAATGAAAATTATATATTGGTCTATTTTTAGTAATGCAATTTTATTTAACCCAGTCAATATAGTATAAGTACCTAGTAGTATAGACGAAACCAAAGTTTTCTTTTAGCCAAACCCATTTCTTATTTAATCTTATTTTTCAATAATTATTATATTATTGTTACCTTATAAGCTCAAGAATACATCCATTCCAGACATGGAAGATGCTCTAATTTGAAATGACAACATTTATTTTACCTACCAAACATGTTAGAAGTACACACATAGATTGAAATAAAATAAATAAAATAAAATAGCATCACATGACAATGCCAGAAAAAAATTATATATTCAAGTTTAACAAACGTGACTGCTTCTTATTCTGATTCAAACAACACAAACCCCTTGCACAGGTTTCAAGTGTCATTCACTTCTTTATTAAGAATAAATCATAATACAAATAAATATGTACGCGTAGTTTTGTGCATGTTCATTTTGTAGTGATTCCCGCTTCAAAAGCACTTCTAATTAATAATAATATTAGTCAATTTAACAATATTCCTAATGTACTTTGATCATCTATGGCTACACAAACCATGCTTGTACTTTTAAAAGTTTATTTACAGATTAATTAATTTGAGTAAGTAAAATATTTCTTATGGTGTTTGTAGCACAAATTGATTCATTTTATGAAACTGTCCAAAAATCGCTTTGACATCTGGGACGCAAAAGAAACGTTCTCTTACGAGAGGTCTCTCGTACTGCGTAAGATATCTTACGCTAGGGGAAAATCCTTTTCCGCGAGATATTGAAGCCAAAAATGATCCTTAATTTTGTAATAATGCAAAACACATTGCAGCAGCATACAGACATAGGCGAGACAGGTCGCGCGCCTATTGGCTGTTCTGCAGCAACTGCAGCAGCCTATCGAGCAAGGCCTTAGCGTGATGTCAGACCCAATGAGGGCGCTTCGCGCCCACTGCGTCACGTCCCGCCGAAACAGGCGTGGCCTAGGCCTATAAATACCGCTCGCAGGCAGCTATTATCTGATTTTTCATCCTTCAAGCGAAGCACACGCATCGCTGGAGCTGGAGAAGAAGCCGCGCCGTTGACCGAGAGCACTTTCAGCGGGACGAGCCTTCGAAGTCGCTGGCCGCGCCGCCTTCCTTGCCTTCCTGCTGCGCTTTCCGGCGTTCATATCCTTTTGCTATTTATTCCTGTGTGTCGCCGCTGCGACACACATTCTAAAAGAGCAAAGGCGTCTTTTTAAAGATGCCCTCCTGTGGCTCGTGCAGAGCCACACTCAGCGACGGGGACCGCCACGTCATCTGCGTTTCCTGCCTGGGTAAAGAGCATGTAGTTCTCGCGCTCGCTGACGGCGGCTGCCCTCACTGCGAGCCAATGCCTATGGCGACTCTGAGGACTCGCCTGGCCTTCTTCAACGAGACTGCTCCCCCGACTGCTTCACCAACTGCTTCACCTTCAGCCTCCATTCCGGACGTAAAGCGGCCGCTGTCTGCCACCGCCTCCATCGACGTCGCTGACGAGGGGGCTCTGATGGAGGAAGAGGATTCCTGCTCTATCCTGGCGTCAGGCAGTGAGGACTGGGCGAGCTCTGTGGACCTCGCGCCCCCTGACCACGCCCCGTCAGGCACAAGAGCTTCAATTGAGGCGGAGCCCATGAGGATACTCACGCAGGCCACGGCGAGCCTGGGCCTCGAGTGGTCTTCACCAGAGCAGCCCGCTCACAACTGGTTGGACGGCTGTTTCCTTCCAAAAGGGGAACGCGCTTCGCATGCGTCAAAGCCAGTGCCTTTTCTTCCTGAGCTTCACGAAGAACTGACTAAGTCCTGGAACGCCCCCTACTCATTGAGTCTGAGCGCACCGCGTTCCTCGACGCTCCGCTCTTGCTCTCGCTCTCGCTCACCGGCCTGTTCGGATCTTCTGTCAAAAACTTCACAGAAAGATTCGCTGAGGTACAGAAGGTGTCTCAGGAGATGAAGCACTTCCTCCCAAAGCGCTCCAGCTCTACAGCTGGCCGTGCGAAACCGCCTGCGCAGAGCTCACAGCGCCAGCCACCATCCGCTGCCACTACTTCGCAGCGCCGCCAAGCCCAAGGTGCGAGACCGCGTTCCCGCTCGTCTGGCTGCCGCCCCGCCGGACGCGGCCCGAGGCCTAGGATTGAGTTGAAACCTGAGCCTCCTAAGTCGTCCTAGCACAACTAGGAAAACGACGGTGTGCGAGTCCCGCTGTCGCCGGACCCCCACCAAAGTTATTTGCTCGTCCAGTTCCAGCAAATATGACTGTTCCAGTGTTTTCTGCAGCCAACAAACCGGTTCTGTCGCCCGTTTGCCTGCACACAAAAGTCGTTCTCACGGCTACCCAGATAAATCCCCTAAAGAGTGTATTTTCTGGTGTCCCGGCCACGGCCGACAGTGCCTCATGTGTAGTAAACATGCCCACTACCCAGTGCCCATCCCTACACATAAACACAGCCTGTCACACAGGTCCCGTGCACATAAAATCGACTCAGATCGATTGCACTTCACAAGTGGTAAATGTGCCCGCTTCCCAGTGCCCACAAACACCACGTTATGCATGTCCCACGGTTTCTGTAAAAACGAAACCAACGTGCATGCAGGCGAACGTTGTTTGGAGTGTGATAAATGTGCCCGCTGCTCCACAGCCACATCCACACACAGACATAACAGTTCCCGCTATCAGCGTGCCCCATGCCTCAAATGTCACGAGCGTGACGCTTGTGCCACAGCACACCGAAGCCACTTCGTTGCTGAACGAACGGAGCGCGCTTCGTATTCAACCCTTAGCTATTCATGCAGACGCATGGGAAAGGCTTCCCGGGGTTTCAAAGTGGGTGCTGGAAATTATAAAAAGAGGCTATTCGCTACAGTTTCGCCGACACCCTCGCCGTTACACGGCGCGCGTCGAGACCACAATACAAGCAGAAGTAGCACACCTACTTCGGGCCGAAGTGGCGAAACTATTGAGCAAAGGGGCCATAGAGCCTCTCTCTCAAGTTATGAGCGATGGAGGGCTTTACAGCAGATACTTCCTGGTACCGAAAAAAGACGGGGGTCTCAGACCTATACTAGATCTAAGGCAACTGAACAGAGTGCTTGTGAAGAGGCAGTTCAAGATGCTCACGACCAGAAAAATCCTCGCGCAAGTTCGCCAAGGAGATTGGTTCGTGTCAGTGGATCTGAAAGACACGTATTTTCAAATACAGATAGCTGAGATTCGCCTTCGAGGGCCAGGCATATCAGTACACAGTCCTGCCGTTCGGTTTATCCCTGGCACCCCGTACATTTACTAAGTGCATGGATGCAGCGCTCCCTCCCCTCAGGATGAGGGGCGCGCGAATACTGAACTATTTGGACGATTGGCTGATTCTAGCGCAATCTCGCTCAGTGCTCATAGGCCACACGACCATTTTACTCGATCACCTCGAGAATTTGGGTCTCAGCGTCAATTGGACGAAGAGCTCTCTGTCCCCCAGTCAGAAGATTTCTTTCCTGGGCACAGAATTGGACTCGCTGTCCATGATAGCACGGCTATCACCACAGCGCGTGGTAGACATTCAGCGTGCAGCGGACTCGTTCCGCTGCGGCGCGTCTGTCCTGCTCAAGAAGTTTCAGAAAATGCTGGGTCTCATGGCCTCAGCATCATCAGTCCTCCAGCTGGGTCTGCTCCGCATGCGCCCACTGCAGTTCTGGCTGAAAGCGCGTGTCCCGCGCCAAGCGTGGGCATCCGGTCGGCTTCGCCTCAAGAAAAGCCCATGCACATCAACTGCCTCGAAATGCTGGCAGTAGAGAACGCGCTGATGCGTTTCTGTCCCCAAATAAAAGGACGCCACGTCTTAGTCTGCTTGGACAACATGTCTGTGGTGTCCTACATAAATCACAAGGGCGGCCTCAGGTCCAAGAACCTGTACAGGCTAGCAGAACGCCTCCTGGTATGGGCTCAGCGCAACCTGCGCTCGCTGAGAGCAGTGCACGCGCTGGCTCATGTATGGCCCCGCCGTCCTCTCTATGCGTTCCCCCCGTCTCTCTCCTGCCTCAGGTAATAGAGCGGATCAGGGAAGAAGGATGCTCAGTGCTGCTGGTAGCACCATTCTGGGAAAACCAGCCTTAGTTCCCAGCTGTGATGCAGCTGGCGAGCACGGCTCTGTGGCCAGTGCCAGTGAGGAGAGACCTCCTCTCTCAGGCCCACAGCTCGATATGGCATCCTCATCCGGAGTTGTGGTCCCTTCATGTCTGGGCCACCAATGGATATATGATGAACTCTCTAAGGGAGTGCTAAAAATGATCACGCAGGCTAGAGCTCCGTCTACAAGGCGGCTCTACTCCTCAAAATGGTCTGTGTTTTCGGGCTGGTGCACAACCCGTGGCTTGTCACCCGCAGACTGTGGAGTGATGGAGGTGCTTTCCTTCTTACAAGAGCTGTTGGACAAGGGCAGGACCCCTTCCACGCTCAAGGTCTATGTGGCGGCTGTAGTAGCGTTCTCTAGAACAACGCTCGGTGAGTCAATAGGAAGGAACGATTTAGTCATCCGCTTCCTTAGGGGGGCAAAGAGACTGAATCCTCCCAGACCTCCCTCAGTCCCCGTATGGGACCTTTCTATGGTGCTGGAAGCCATGAAGGGTGGACCATTCGAGCCTTTACAAACGATTGATCTGAAATACCTGTCTTTCAAGACTGTGTTTCTGTTGGCTCTTGCTTCGGTGAAGCGCATAGGGGACTTGCACGCACTCTCTGTGGGCGTGACGTGCATGGAGTTTGGGCCTAATGACTCTAAAGTTATACTCAAACCTAAGCACGGTTATGTTCCAAAATCCCTCAACACACCGTTTAGGGCACAGGTCATCGCCCTGTCAGCCCTACCGGACTCTGATGAGGAAAGAGACGCGGGCCTCCTCTGCCCAGTCAGGGCATTACGAGCTTATGTGTCTCGCACGTCTGCTTTTAGGCAGACGGAGCAGCTCTTTGTTTCGTTCAGTGGGCGTTCTAAGTGACTAGCCACATCGAAACAGAGCCTATCCAGATGGATAGTTGACGCTATAATGCTGGCATATGCTTCCAAGGGCATGCAATGCCCGTTGGGTGTCAGAGCACATTCCACGAGGGGCGTGGCCTCTTCGTGGGCCTGGTCGAGTGGGATTGCCTTGCAAGATATTTGTACGGCGGCGGGCTGGGCCTCCCCGTCTACATTTATAAGGTTTTACAACCTGGAGGTTCCCGCCTTACAGGCCAGGCTGCTGTCGGTCTAGTTAACCAGCATTGTCTGACCTGATGCTATCAGCTCGCAATGCTGCGTCTACTGAGCACAGTTTGATGGTCAGCAGTGAAAATAGTAGCACAAGATGTGCCTGGGCAAACTGTGTAAGACCCACATTTCCCCATCAGTTCCCCCGCCCTGTCTGTTTGATGAACTTGGCGTCTGAGCGACGCTACATTATGTGGAAGAGTGTGGCTTCGCCCCTCCCTCTTCCCGGACTCCCTGTGAGTTCCCTGGGTGATTGTGCACTATATGAACCCCAGGTTTCGCCCTTGGGTCTTTGGTGTCAGATCTCAGCATGCACGGCGTTTTGCATTGGGTCCCCTAGCATAAGATATCTTACGCAGTACGAGAGACCTCTCGTAAGAGAACGTACTCGGTTGCTAACGTAACCTCGGTTCTCTCTAGAGAGGGAATGAGTACTGCATATCTTGCCGTGCATGCACGCGCTCTGGTTGCTTCGATGATGAAAAACCAGATAATAGCTGCCTGCGAGCGGTATTTATAGGCCTAGGCCACGCCTGTTTTGGCGGGACGTGACGCAGTGGGCGCGAAGCGCCCTCATTGGGTCTGACGTCACGCTAAGGCCTCGCTCGATAGGCTGCTGCAGTTGCTGCAGAACAGCCAATAGGCGCGCGAGCTGTCTCGCCTATGTCTGTATGCTGCTGCAACGCGTTTTGCATTATTACAAAATTAAGGATAATTTTTGGCTTCAATATCTCGCGGAAAAGGATTTTCCCCTAGCGTAAGATATCTTACGCAGTACGAGAGACCTATCTAGAGAGAACCGAGGTTACGTTAGTAACAGAGTACGTTTTCCACCTTTGACCAGAAGATGTCATTAGTGTACAACGTGTTGAAAAGCTTCGAGTAATAAAGCTTTTTACGATACAGTTGAGGGGAATGCTTTGGTGCTTCGAAAAGCTTCATTTTCCCATCATTACTAAAAAGTAGGAAAAAATGTATGTGTCGTTTCTTCTTTTTCTCCCAAAGACGAACCACAGCTGACCGGCCATCGGTCCCTTTCTCTGTGTCAGACTTAACTTTGTCTGTAGTCGTCTTCTATCTAGATAATTACGCGAGTGGGGCTTGAGAAAGTGACGTCGTCTGAGGTTTAGGCTAGAAGGGATACAGCTCTGGCTACTGGGCATGCGCACATCAATCTAACATTATAACATTTTGTTTCGTCTCGTTTTCGTCGCCGAAAATGAAGAGACATTTTAGCATAGTTTTTATTTTGTAAACCACATTTAGTCTCGTTTTTATTCGTCAACGATATTGCATTATACATTTTATTATAGTCATTGTCACATGACCAGCATTTTTGTTTAGTCTCGTCTCGTTTTCGTCACGTGATAAAGGTTCGTTGACGACTATATTTAGTCATAATTTTCGTTGACGAAAGCAACACTATCTACAAGTAATACACAATGACATGTGCACTCTTTACTAATGTTCACAATATGAATCTTTTACACACTTCTGTATGTTCAAATTACTCACAATACTTACAAGAAACAATGAAAGCTGAATGCAGTTTCTTCTCCTCCTTTGTTACTTTAACACTAAGCTTTCAAATGTATGTACACAAAGAAGTTCTTGGATATTTTGAAAATATGCTGAAGTTTAACTATTCATTGAAATTGTGCCCAATTTGAAATTTTGTCAAAAGATTACAGCATTACTAGCATTAATTGTCTTGAAGGAACGCGCTTTCACTGTTTGTGATATTGACATGACAATCTTTTTCTTATACTATAGGTTGGTCCAGCAGGGTCTCAGTTCGGCTTGTTAGCCTGTCTGTTTGTGGAGCTGTTCCAGGCCTGGCAGATGTTGGAAAAGCCATGGAAGGCCTTCCTAAAGCTCGTAGGCATTGTTCTCTTCCTTTTCTTCTGTGGTCTTCTGCCCTGGATTGACAACATTGCTCACATCTTTGGCTTCCTCAGTGGTCTCCTCCTGTCCTTTACATTCCTTCCATATGTCTCGTTTGGCACCTTAGACAAGTACCGCAAACGAGCTCTTATTTTGTTGTCACTGCTTGTTTATGTGGGGTTGGTGTCCTCACTTATTGTCTGGTTCTACATTTACCCTGTAAACTGGCATTGGCTAGAGCATCTTACCTGCTTACCCTTTACCAGCAAGTTCTGTGAACGCTATGACATTGATCATGTGGTACACTAACTTTGTTCTTTGTAGGCTAAGGATGTCTCTAAGGAATGCAAGGGACTGAGTAAAACAGCAACACTGAGTAAAACAGTAGACCACTATAACCAGTAGAATGTATAATAGTCCATTTATTTCCAAGGCAGTTCTGAACATTTCTGTATAATGTGCAGGTAAACTATGATGTGTTGTTACTGAAGCCTGCACTACTCCATCCCCTTAGCTAAAAATGTCTGACATCAAATGTCCTTCCAAAAAAGCTTTATACTGTCTTTACATATGTGCTAATACTTTTAAAGACATGCTTGTTATGTTTTTACTGTTAACTTCACACTAACAATCATTGAAATATAAAATACCATTCATATAAAGATTTATTTGCTGGTACTTAAGCCATTTGCATTTGCTCAGGAAGCATTTTATTAAACTAGGTAAGGTTCTTATAAAATAATTTTTTAAGAGTCATTTCACTGAAGTGGCTGTGAACGATGGAGTTTTATGTTGAAACTTCAGTGACGTTCAAAAGAATACTTTATTCTTCAGTCACTTTTTGTACTGTAGACAACTACAAACCTCTGGATAGGCTAGTAAAATCTAGGTCCACATTAATGAACACACTAGTGTTAAAAACCCATACTTCCTTTTCTGGAAGTGTCCTCAGACAGCTAAAAGGAGTTTAAGTGGATGTGGCAGTAACGTCCTGAAGAATAGGCTCTGTTAGACATTTTACTTCACAGTGCATTTCACATATTCCGTAAGTCATTTAATTAATCATGTATTTGATCCATCTTTTCTTTTCTTTTGCCCAGTATAGAGATCATGAGTTCTGTTGAATCTGACAATCTAAAATATTTTTGTTATATTTAAAGGTGTTGAAGGTGCACAAATATGATTGGAGGTGGACCAAATATTTAGTGCTTGACTTAATAATAATAATAAAGTTTGGATATGTCACGTTTGTAACAAATGTCTTTATATTGATGTCCTTCACACTTTGTTTTAAAAAGTTATTTTTCTTAAATCCGACTCTGTGCGTTATTTTACAAATAAATTCATTGTTAATCCAGAATCATTACCCTATGAACGCTACAGACATTTACACAATGAAAAATAGATTCTTTATTTCTTTTTACTTACAAAATGTACAAAATCATAGATGTCTTGATTCAAGACTGTGGAGGCATAGGTGGTGGATTTCTACAGGGAAAGGCAAGTGGAAACCAGTCTTAACCATCTCAGCATATGTTTGGTGAAGATTTTAGCACATGGAAATTTAACTCCTTTGAAGCAATTAACAAGTAATTCTAATCTATAAATTGTTCTAGTGCCTAACCAACACAATACAAGTTTCTCGTGTTTGGTATTCAATGGGATTGTATATTAAACATCTGTCAAATTGGCACTCACAGACATAACAGACAAAACTGTATGTTCTCTTGTGGCTGTTTTCATGAGAGATCACAGTGGAAAAGTGTTCGGTTTATGCTATTTTAATGCTTCCATACAATAGACACACATCTAAAGCAGCCACAAGACACTGAACACAAAAGCTAGCCCAAAGTAAAACAGCTTACTGTTGAACCACTGCCTTACCTTTCCAGCATTGACCCCCGATCTCGCATCACAGCAGGTCATGATTTTAAAAATGTGCACGAGTAATTAAAAAATTATATATAGAGAAATAAAGAAATGCATACCAAATACCATACAAAATAAACAATAATAAATACAATTCTAGTCTATTAGAGAAAAAAAAAATGAAGACATGATGAATATATATATATTTCTTTTTTTTTTCAGCCATCACTTGTAGTTAAGAGAGTGGGATACGGTTTGCTGTATTGTTCCCTTTTCTTCTTTTTTTTTCTTCTTCTTGCTCATTTTTTAAAATGTGTATCCTAAATATTTTTGCTATGTTAGGCTTACAAAAGTGGACGCAAACAGCACTATACCACAAGACATCTAGACCAAAACCAAAAGCTGCTTCAACACACCAGCTGCTGTTTTTGAAGGTCCAAAAAACTACATTCCACTGTTACGGCGCATGAATGCATGTCCCCTTACAGGATAATACATCTCGATGAAGGTAAGTGACCCAACGGTGATTTCAGAAGGACCTTGCCCCTTAAAGCCAGACTTCTGGTAGAAAGGCACCAAGAAGTCCTCACACATGAGCACGGCACGGCGGACATATGGTAGACAGCGGAGATACTGCAGGTAACGCCACAGCAGGATAGATCCTTTTCCCTGCTGGCGGAAGGTCCGGTGGACTGCCAGCACATGGATATGGACAGTAGTCCCATGAGGCTTATGAAGGGTCAATGCATCCTATTAAAAGAGATAACTAAAATGAGTCATGTACAATTACAAGAAACTTACACATCTTTACAAGTTAAAATATAATAATACAGGCATATCACTTTTTATTTATTTCTGACAATAACAAATACGTTATTTGAAGATTAGATTACAGTGGTAAGACGGTCCTGGTCCCAGAGTGATCCAATGATAAAAGCGACAAGCCTCCCCTGTTCAAACCAGCCCAGTGAAAGCTCGGGACAGAGGGTGAGGAAGTGCCGGACCTCATCCAAATGAAGAGGACATTCCCCAGACACAGATATAAAAGCTGAGAGATAAAACAAGGAAATAGCTTTTATAAAACACAAACACACCAGTCACACAGAGACCAAATACAGTTTTCTATGGTTAGTACTTAGGTTATTCATATTGTGAAACATTATGTATAATTTTACATTTAACTCTTTTAACAAATAACCCGTTACCGTTTTTCTCTTGGGTAATAGTTTCATACTCATAATTAACTACTGCATAAGAAGATCCACAAAAATAAAAGGCATGATTTATCTCACCCTCTCTCTCTATTTCGAATACACTGATGGCGTCCTCAGTGTTGAGCGACCGGAACTCGCTGGCGGGGAGCGTGTGCCGGCGCTGGCGGCCAGGGGAGATCGGAGCTCTCATGTGGATGGGCTTTAGGAAAGGCAGTGCGCTCATTACTGATATTTCTGCTATTTTAAAATCTCTTTGGTGATTTAAATAAGTTAATAATATATAAATGTCCTTCACAGATGTTTGATTTGCAAGAGCTGAGTCGAAAGTGAATCACGGAGAGGCGCACCAAGAGCTTTTATACCCTTCCATCTGCTTAAAATCCATTAGTCACCATAAGCCCTAAACCGGCCCCCATTTCACCATTAATCACATTCACTGAAACCGTGTGAGTGTGTTTGATGGTGAATAGGCAGATATTGTTGTAAAAACCACTGGACGAGGTCAGCATTTTTTTTTTCATAAAAAGTAAGTGGCAAACTATTTCTGACCCTTTATAACAAAGTCTGGATTAAGCAGTAGCCTACCTGTACAAACAAATCACTTTCACTTGGGCTGATGGATCACTACATTTCCATGAAACAGCAAAGCTGGAGAATTAGTTATTAATAACTAATTCTCCAGTACAGAGCTATATTAAGCAATATGACACGAGCAAGTATGGTACTTAATATCAGGCTGCATATTCAGTACAACAGCACGACTGCGAATGAAATATTGTTTTACAACAGTTCTGGCAATAAGTACTTAATAAAAGCTTGTTTTGTTCGCTGCAAACAAATAGTTCACAAAAGAAGCCATTTGCACGTGAGGATCAAAGCGATCTGAAATAACCTAGTGGAGTGGAGCTACAGAGATTTACCCTCAAAAATACAGTAACATTTTTGAGTTCTGAAACTTTTTTCTGTGAAACAAAAGTTGAATGTGTCCAGCATAGTTATCATAATTTTAGTGACAATGTTCCAAGTATAAAAAAATTAGTTTTTGTTACTAGATTTTAAACAAAAATTAAATTGGTACCAATGGGGCGTAAAATGCCCCCCACCCCAACAAAGCAATTTGCTTTATTAATCTTATCTTAAAATTAAAATAAATATAATTATGAATTACAAAATTATAATATCTTATTTGAAAAATGTTATAAGCTGATGCTAACTGGTTAGCTAACTTGTTACCTGATGCTAACTTGGGGTCATTTAAAAAAAAAAAATCCAATTTTTTTAACCAACTAGTTAGAATAGATTTGATGGAAAAACAAAGAATTTGATGTTCAGAAAAGAGTAACTACAGCAATAAATCCGTTTCCTGGGGGCGTTAAAAAAAAGGTCATTCGGAAAAATAATTACTATTCTCATATATAACTGTGATGTTCTACAAAACAAGCTTTAAAAAAAAATTTTTATCCCTGAAAATGTGATAATTTACTGTGAAATTTGCTTTCTCTCAGATACGTCACCAGTGTAAGCTTCATAGTGAATACTTTTACATCACTCTTGTCAATGTAGTCCATCAGGCAAAATGGGCCATTTAAGGTCTGAGTGCCTTATCTCCTTAATAGTTAACAGCTAATGACTGCAAAGAATTTCAAACTGTTGCCATAACAGTTCTTGACATTTAGCAAATTATTTTATTGGACTGAGGTTGCTAAGGGGTGAGGGGCAATACCTAATTTTTATACTGTGCCAGAAAAAAGCAAGGTGAGTGGCCTGACATATCCAATCTTACTTCTCAATAATAAGGCTGATAAATCAATAAAAAACAAATGCACATTTAGAAATAATGATTCATAACCCATGTTTTGATGGTCTCTGTGAGATAGATTTTTTTTTTATATAAAAAAGCATTTTTAGTTACTGGCCCAATTTACCTGGATGTGTTAAGATAAAATGAGCCACCTTCTGAGTTGAGTTTAAGTATAAATTCTAGTTGTTCCTCTTATTAAAAATTATATATATTATTAATATGTTGTATTATTGCATTTGTGACATACCTTCTTCACATTTTACAATCTAAATGTGTTTGTATGTGATGTGTGTTTATGTGTGCTTGACTGTGTTTGTATGTGCATGTTAGTGATGTGTATGTGAATGTGTTTCTGAACACACAAACATAGTTGTGCACACATGGGCACACACATTTATTAAAAAAAATGGGTGAAAGAGACATTTTGATATAGAATTGATAGGTGTTGAAGTACGTAGCCTATGTAAAACTATTTATTACAGACAGCATGAAAAACAGAAAGGATCAGAAAGGAACATAAAGGAGATATAAAGGATGTCTGCCAGGGATGGGGCCAAAAATACAATCGGTGAGTAGGGGAGGGCATTAGAGGAGAATTGGCCGAATATAGGGAGACGGCTGAGAGAGGCCTAAAAGCAAATGTACGCTTTCTCTATGGTGTGAAACTGATGTTTTAACGTAATTTAAATTGATGTTCTTATGCATTTTAAATGCAATGTTGTGGCCCAATTGACCTGATATCACCCTATCTCTGTTTGATAAAATAACTGCAACAACATCTTCAAGACTGATTCCTAACAGAATTGCATCTAACAAACAACCCAAGTTTAACAGCAGCCTTCACTTGCAGTCAGACACTGACACCATGTGGCTGATCTCTCATCTCATGTGTTTGGGTGGAGCAGCAGACGAATTATCATAGAAAAACAAAAAACACATAACCAGTCAGCGCAGTGTGTGATTTTATTTACACACACACACACACACACACACACACACACACACACACACACACACACACACACACACACACACACACACACACACACACACACACACACACACACACACACACACACACACACAGTCTCCCTTATATTTAAGGACGTCATTTTTAGTCTGATACAGAGTCAGACTATACAACTTGACGTCAAAACATTTGCTTTAAAAAATTTTAATTTTCTGATGACTGCAGTGTAGTCAAATAAACGATTCAAACGATCAAATAAATGAGTGCTTTGTTATTAGAGACACTGATGTAATTCAGGGCAGTGGTAACAGGTAAACCCGTCCTCCATGCGGCGCTCTACGTACAGACGTAAACACGTGCTGTTCCTGCTCACAGGTTTCTATTCACTTCTCCATCCCTCTCCTCCCGCATCATTCAGCAGCAGCAGCAGAGATGGCGGAACCTGCCACAGTAGCGTTTTCTCCGGCAGTGAGCCCGAGTTCCGAGCCTCCGTCTGGCGCACACTCTCCCACGGCAGGCGGAACACAGCGGCTCTTGTTTACGCATGACCTGGTCTCCGGAAAACACCGTGGGGCGATGCGTTTCGGGCTCGTTCGGATGATTCATGGTGAAGAGGATTTCGAAGATTCGGACTCCGAGATTGGCGGTGATGGCGGAGGGAGAGGAGGAGGTGGTGGTGGTGCTGGCGGCGGCGGTGGAGAAGGCGGAGGCGCTCCCGGTAACTCAGACAACGAGAGTGGGGCGGTGGACACACGGTCATGGCCTCTCGGTAGAGGATTTGTGCGGGTTCAGTGGTATCCTGAAGGAACGAAGCAGGATGTTCGGGAAACGAAGGTAGTAACAGGCACATGATCGTGCGTATTGTTTTTCCCTCACCCATGCAGCCAACCACAATGATCAGCAACTAATTATTTAACTCTCTTTATTGTGTTGTAATGATTTAAACGAGGCTGACATACGGTTTTTGTTTTTCACTTTTTTTTTTTATCGATTTTTAGAACATGATCAGGATGAGGTAATTTGATTTACGATCCCCAGAATGGTGTCTAGGTAGGCAGCTCAGGTTTAGGGACACGGCCGCTGAATCTCACATATGATCTGTTGTAAGGTAAGGTGGCAGTTACTCATGAAAACACGCACAAACAAGTACATTTCTAAAATTAAGCGTTTAGGACAGGGCTCCTCAAATCTTACCCTGGAGGGCCAATGCGCTGCAGAGTTTAGCTCCAACCCTGATCAAACTTACCTACCTGTGATTGTCTAATGATCCTAAAGACCTTGATTAGCATGCTCAGGTGTGTTTGATTAGGGTTTGAGCTAAACTGTGCAGGAAAATGGATCTTGTGGGCCAGATTTGAGGATCCCTGGTTTAGGATTAGCATGGAAGCTGACTGGCTTTAAACATTTAAGTCCTCAAGTGTCTATCTCTTAATTATAAATAACCGTTGATCATTTGTGGTTTGTCATTTGTTCAATCGTGAACAGTATTTAAACACTTGTTAATAAAAAGTGGTTGTAGCTACAACTCAGCAAATAGTAAACAATGTCACAATAACACTGGATAGACAGACCTTCTCCCGATGCTACTGGACCTTCAGTGTATTATTTTGCAGAATAGTTTTCAGGTTTTTGTGTCAGTGCCCTGTTAAAGCATGGACCAGACTAGAACCCACTGTTTTATTCTTCAGCCTTTAGTTGTAGTTTCAGAATAAAATGCTGGAAAACTGTTGTTTCTAACAAAGACATAGCATGAGGCAGATTCCCACCCCACCCTTCAATGCATGTTTAAGGCCTACCATGAGCACAGGAGTAAATTATGATTACTCCTATATATATCTACCTCAGTAGATTGTTGAATTGTTTTAATTCTAACAGAAATATAGAAATCAGAATGTTTCTAGAATTATACCTTGTTTAAGTTCAACTTGAAAAGGATGCACGTAATTTGGTAACACAAAAAATATCAACTAATAGGGTTGTTAAAAGATGTCTGTAAATTGTTCTCCTAATTTTAATTATTTTTTCCAGTTTTAATGGTCTACACAGTAAAACTCATAATGTAACTTAACCTGTATTAATATTGCCTACTTTTTTTGCCTACTTTTTTTGCACATGCACTCTTCTTTGATTTGTTACTTGTCTGAGCAGAAAGCGTATGTGATTTAGCATTCAAGCTGTCAGGGACCAAAAGTGTATGTCAGCATGTGGTCTACTAGGAAAAAGGACCCTGTGGGGTGGGGGGAGACCGGTCCAGTTTTGGAGCTCTTTAATTTTTTTCTAAGCTCTAGGAAATGCTGGTTATACTGATGAAGACTTTGCCTGTCCTTGATAATTAATTAGCATCTATCCATGCAAAGTTTTCATCCATGCCGAAGTGTCCAGGCAAAGAATGGGTGAGCTCAATGGGTGTACAGGGCCTAGTACACTGGAAGAACAGTCTGTACATTTTGTCTGTTCAGCAGTTTTTTTTTTTTGAGAGTCACTGTGAATCAAGGTTTGCATTATTGTTGTTATGTCAGTATAATGAATTGGATAAATCATGTCAAACAGCTGAGGAAATTAATGATTTAGAATTGTTCATGACATGTTTACAGTTTTTTTTTTATATATAGTTATCTCTAAATAATATCCCTATGTTTATCAGAGATAATCAGTACTAGGTATTAATGTCCTTAAGGCCCTTAAGACTCTTTGGGATTACTTTAAGGCAGCATGAAACGGAAGTTGTGATAGTCATATTTTCCCTACTTTGATGAATGAAATTGGGCGGGACATGATTTTGTCCAATGGTGAATTAATTGAATCGCTGTCATTTGCTATTGCTGCGATCTCTTTTAAATGTCATTTTGCTGGAGGGAAGGGATTACTGTCACACCCTCTCAATTTTGATTTCATAGTGACTAATGTATGTCTAGATTAGGGCTGTGCAATATATCGAACGATATTGTGAGGCGCGTTTAGTCAATGAAGCCGGTGCTTTGATTAGTAGTAAATCTCCATCAGTGTTGCCAGATTGGAAATGTCCAAGTATCGTACCAGAAGCTCAAAATTATCGTATTTGGGAGAAAATTATCGTATTTTAGTCAAACGTTCAAAATAAAGATATTTATCTAGATGTTACAGCTATTTCTCCTTTTTAGCACTCATTTTCTATACCTTATTGCAATGCTAAACTAATTATCTTACCCGAGTCAAACGTTCAAAATACAGCTATTAATCTAGATGTTACAGCTATTTATCCTTTTCAGCACTCATTTTCTATACTTTATTGTTAAACTAACAACCTCAGTTTTGAAACAACTGACCTAAGTACGACATGAACGTTAACTTGTGCTCGTGAGAGAGAGCCATTCTCCACGATGATTGGTTGAGAAGACGTAAGATTGGATGAAAGGCATGCGTAACGCACGTTCACGTCTCCTCACAATCATGAAGGTAGACGTAGTATCCACACAGCTAGATCTTTGAGAATAGAAGCTCTTATAATTACAACGACCATGGTGTCACAAAATTCTGAAATTATCGTACATTGTGGTATTATTGATCGTACATCGTACAGAGGTCAAAATTATGGTACAAATACGATAATTATCGTACGTCTGACAACACTGATCTCCATCACGTGCGTTCCGCTCAGGTTCCGCTGGAGCGGCAATTGATACAGAGACGTAAATCTCTGACAAGCTACGCCATATCGAGCTTAATATCGCATTCGATATTTAGCGCGATATGGCGTAGCTTGTCAGAGATTTACGTCTCTGTGTATCAATTGCCGCTCCAGCGGAACCTGAGCGGAACGCACGTGATGGAGATTTACTACTAATCAAAGCACCGGCTTCATTGACTAAACGCGCCTCACAATATCGTTCGATATATTGCACAGCCCTAGTCTAGATCCACTGTAGCCATGATAGGCCATTCCATAATTATGTCAATCTTCTTTGCAACAATGTGTATAGATATGCTGAATTTTCCCTTTCAGTATACTTACTAATAAAATTTACCATTTATTAACCATTCTGATAAGCCAGAGGTTGCCTTTTTAATGACTTAATGAGATAAATGCTTGTAGTGTCTGTGGTAAATGGATATATATCAGATTTAGGACGTGTTGTAGTTAATCTGTGGCAGATTGTGGACAGCATTAGGCAAGAAAGGACACCCTGCCAAGGACCCACATGCATGTCAGTTCAGATCTGTGTTAGAATAAAAATCTTTGTAAAGTGTGCCACCATCAAGGTTTTTCTATTAAACCATGAATTCTTGCATAGACCTTAACACAGAGTTAGAGCAGGTATACTGCTTAATGATGTGCAACATTGACATGGTTGCTCATAAATCTGAACCGAGAGGCCAAGACTCCTTTGATTTTTATTTTTATTTTTAATGGCCCTTTCGTACTGTTTTCATGTAAATACTATCAACTACAGTATAGTCATAATACTGACGCAGTGCATCAACAAAATTGAAATTGAAACCAAGTGACCTACAAAAATCCTGTGGCATCTTTGCATGTCACTGTTGTGACTGGTTAGGGCAAATGTTTGATTATTATGGAAGAGATAGTTTGTATTGCTTGTTATTGTTATCATAGCACTATACAAGGTCTCTTTCCTTTGTTTCTCACATTTAGAATCGAAAATGTGATTAATACTTTAATTTTAATTTAGATGCTGAAATCATTAGCACAAGAAATCAGTAGAATTTTGAAATGGAAATTTTTACAAACTGAGTAGATTGTTGTAGTGTGAACCAGTGACACTGTTCAGTAATAAGTAGTATTTAGCTTTTTACTTACTAAAGAATCAAAGTAATGACAGGAAGATTGAACATTTTTTAGCAATGAAGTAAATCATTTTAAACAATCAGGAAAAAGGGGTGTGTCATTTTTAAGGTGTGGCTTCTGTAGTGCTGCAGTGTGTTGCTGCAGTCCCTCCCTCTTTGCTCCATCGCAGACGTTCATGTACAGCGTTTTGTTCATTAGCGCATGAAGTCTAAACAAGCATGCAGTGAGTAGATTCTTATTGATCTTTGTAATCAAGCCTGGTTTTGGGCTCAGGCCGTGAAGGTTACTACAACTGAACAAAATAAGAGCCTGTTTTATGGAGGAAGGTTTCACAAATTTAGGACCATAATATATGACATTATAGCAATTTTTTTCTCCTAGGATGAAAGAATAAAAAATATAAAGAATAAAGAAAAACAACAATCAGGAAAATAACTCTTGTGTCACTACACTGTAAGTGACCCATTCAGTTTTCTTCAGTGTGTGTGTGTGTGTGTGTGTGTGTGTGTGCACGTGTGGTTGAGAAAGGATGAGATAAGACATTGTTGGAAATGCTGGGATATCT